>NW_022990682.1:1238007-1361337 GCF_902827175.1 Gymnodraco acuticeps
GTGGGTGTTTGTATTTGATCTGATCCGGATGGTTACTAATTCCTTTTCTTTATGGCGGTAATTTTTGACCGGGAACACCATGGGTGTTACAAAGTTGACTAAATCATCTAAATTCAATGAAAGTGGTGATCAGCAATTGTATATGTTCAAATGTCTACTGTGAAGGATATCATAAAGCCTTAATGTAATCGAATGTAAAACAAAAAAGTTATGATTGATGAAAGTAGTAAATCGGTCAGATTTGACCCGAAGACAACAGGAGGGTTAAAGGGGCCTTATTATGCTAATTGTCCGCGGCCCCTGCCTGAAACTTTGGGATTTTAGCTTTGCAGACCATTAATATGCACAAAAAAACAATACTGTATACTTTTGTACTTATATTTTTAGTAACTTAGATGTGTAACAATGTTCATTTATTTATCTCATTTAGTCCAATTTCAACCCGGAGACATACAGTAGACGTCTTTACCTGCTACTCAAGAAAACCATGCTCACTAGCATAGGACGTACACCCCGCCCCATTAGACCTCACATTGTGCTTCCTTCAGTTTTTTTTTTTATTCTGGAGAAATGATAAGAAACACACGCAGGCACTAAAGACTGATTTAGGGAGGTCAACATCAACAAACTATTTCTGAGCACGACTACAAGACAGCTCACCACACACAGGCTCACATTTTCCTACCTAGCACCAAACCACTTCTGACATATCTGGCCTTGAAGTCGGCGTAACCTTCACCTATGTAGAAAAAAAGCAGCCTTTGAACTGAGAGACCGCTATCCTCGACTTACTCTCGCCAATAAAACCACACACAAATCTTCGATCCAGGCCCTGTAAATCAGGGTGAGCGCTGATCAAAGCGGGGCTGTGAATCTTACATGGCATATCCTGCATTCCACACTAAACACATTCACATGCTGCACTCAAAAGCATAGCACTTGTTTGTTGACCCCATATCCATTTACAGCACTGAACCTTCATTTCATTTGAGGCTGAATCCATTTGACCACTCCCTCGAGTAGGATCTCCAAACAGCATAAAACTTGTTCTCGGCACAACCATGGAGATTGGTCACACTCTGTCAGAAATTGTGATACTGTGTGTTTTGTTTAAACATATTTTGGTTTTGACCACAGTTTGGAGTGTGTTGGACGTATGTGACCAGTAGCATGTGTCAGCTTCATTCAAACATTTGTGACATTGAAGTCCTTAATCTTTCTGTCCTTGATAAGAACAAATTGGACCAGTGCTATAAACGTTTAGCATTACTCACAGAGCCAGTTCTTCATCACCTTTGACCATGAGGCAATCAGGAAACATTATAGCCTTCATCAATTCAGTTTATATTCTGCTTTGTATCACTTTAAAAAGATTACAATAATCAAACAAAATCAAAACAACTGTCCTATCCATACATCCTTCCTTTAGGCATTGCCTTTGTCTGCCGTGCTTTGAATTTCTTCACGTGTTGAAGCAGTTTACGTCAAAAATAGAAACTGGAACTTTCGGGGTCTGACCCAGAAGAAAGAAAAACCTCTTTCAAAATCACATGCACATTGTAACTATGATGATAACTAACAATCCAGCATCAGACAGAGGCTTAATTTAGTTTTTGAAAAAACGACCAATGTCAATGTTTTTATTTGGCTTTTACCGCCATATTGCACAAGCCCCAGGTGTTTGGAGAGTTAACACGGCTCGACAAAGAGTTGAGTCAATGATCAAGTCGAAGAGATAATATTAGAAATGTTTTTAGACCGTTATAAAGTTGGAAAAACCAGTTAAGAAGAGTGCTCACAAAAGTCATTGTTGTTTAAAATCACATACTGCAGGTTTTCAAGTCTTACAAGTCCATTGTGCGGACTTTGGCTAACGGTATCATGTGGTAATGGAAAGCTTGACTAGAGTAGCAACAGTAATAAGGGCGGCACGGCTCAGTCTTCAAGTTGTCAGTCTTCAAAAGTAGGCAGATGATCACCTTTCCATCACAGTCACCTCCTGTTTGTTAAGACTTTTACTTCGGTATAGTCAGCTTATCCTCTTGGTGGAGCCATATTGAAGATACGAGCATTACATTTAGTTTTGTATTGTTTCCAACGGTAAGTGGTGGTAACGCTGACCGAAGAGTGAGAGTTGAAGCAGGTCTTTAGTTGTTAGATTTAAAAAGCCTGTTGTGGTTTCTTGCGAAATATAACAAAAACCCAATTGGCCACGCACAAACACATGTTTGGCATCAACATTAGCCGTGATTACTTATAAACAACAGACATCAAGCTCGGCAGGGTGTTCTGAAGATAATTTGGTTGTACCTAAATCAAACTGACCTGACATGTTTTTTGCTGTTGTCTTACTTATCTTCCAGCGTTCAGATCCTGAACTTGCCAGGGTGGCCTTACTTTTCGTAATTGCTCACTTTTCGAATTGGCTTCGCTCCCCGTGCTGTACGCACAAAAGAAAAATCAATGGGTACACCAACAAACAGCAAGTTCCCTCTGGAGTCCTCAAACATTTTTACACCGCACCGCAGTCTGGCGGATGCAAGGTTGGAAGAAGCCAAAACAGATGTTCCAAATTCGGAAAGTGAGAATAGAGTCATGACCTCCAATAAGTGTTGGAGATCAGCCTCAGGCAGGTGTTAATGGGTTTATTATAATGATGGAAATTCTGTCATGAGGTAGAGGAACGACTCAACTGGAAAACTCTTCTACAGTATATGCAGCACATTTACAATATAACGTATACCTGATTTTTCTCCATTAAGCCCTCCAGCTATAAGAAACACTTGATATGTATTGCAGACATTTAAATATACATGAGGTTATACACATATTTTTGATGTATACATATATAGACATCACCCATTAATGTAGGCTGTTATGCAGATGTGAGGCCTTGGAAAACAGAGATCGTTCGAGCACATGTTGTCTGATTCATAACTTGTGCATGAAGTAATTGATCTATTATTTGAATGTCCTGCATAATATCCATATGAACCGTCCATGTGAAACTTCTCAGAAGAAGTATACAGACAGAACCCTTTGGCAGCTCGCCATGTGTATGCATCCACTTGGTGTGGACACTCGGTTTCTAAAAATGTCACTTTTGTATAAAAAAGAGAAATTACAGATTCTAAACTCCACAAGTGGAAAAACAGGACTCTGTAAATACACAGACAATGAGAACAAAAAGGAAATGCTTGAGGTTTGGCTTTTTTTCGTTGCAACTTAACCTGCCAATAATGGAGAATGTATCTTTTTGTATCGCTTGATGTTGTACCCGTGTGAGAAAACACGCGGGTGGCAGATAAAATAATAAAAAACATCTCAACATGACTTTGACATTGTTGAGTATAAATTGCTAACACTATAATAAAACGGTGTCCTGTGAAGTTAATGCCACCAAAACAGCATGTTTAGCAATAAAGTGCACAAAGTAACATCATGAAAGTTTTTGAGACGAATAAAAGATCTGCAAAGATGTTTAATTGTATGTGACCAAACTCCTAACTTATATGGTAAGTCATGGGGAACAGGCGGCAGAGTTATGAGAACATTATGTGAAACTGACAAATGAAGCTCAGCGCAAGTTCAACCAGGAAGACCTTCTTTACTCATTCATTCACTATTTCCACGTTACTACTAGGCTTGTTTGAGACAAGCGAGACCTGCGCAGTTGCGATCAACGTCTTGCTCGTGCGTTGCATGATGGTTAGTCATTAGGCTTGTTTGAGACAAGCGAGACCTGCGCAGACCTGCGCAATTGCGATCAACGTCTTGCTAGTGCGTTGCATGATGGTTAGTCATTTTGTCCGACTTGCTCTGGAGGCTCGCCTACATGAGACGTTGAAATCTCGCGGGACAAAGACGCCCGCAGCCTTAAGAGCGAGGCGCGGCGAGTCGGCGCAGTTCCTCTCCACGGGCTGCGGAAGCGAAATGCTTGATGGGAAACGACTCGCTGGTATCTCGAGCTGAGCGCTCATTGGTGGTTTTTACCACGTGCTGGTGATGAAACTCTCCAATTGGCTCGGTAAAAGTTTGTTGTTGTTTTGTGTCAGTTTTACGTCGCCCCTTCCGTTCACATTTTTCATCATCGTTCCACAATGTTTATCATCATGAAATTAATATCTATATATGTTATACTATACTTGCACTGCTTACCATTTTCATACTTTATATATCTTAGCATATCCATACACACTGTTCATACTCACAGGCTGCTGTGTATATCTAGTGTATTCATACCCTATTTATTCATCATTCAATTCATTCTATATTTTATTCTGTAGATTTTGTACATTACTTTTCACTTTACTGCTTGTTGCACTCCTGGTTAGAAGCTAAAGTGCATTTCGTTGTCTCAGTACCTGTAATATGTGCAATAACAATAAAGTTGAATCTAATCTTGAGCAGGAACAAATGTATTTACTTAGTACATATCTGACATTAACGATTAAACACATGTGTGCATTCTTTATAAATGCAAACCGAGTCAAGCCGACTCCGGAGGTGGCGGTATGCACCTTAAAGTTGTTTGCAATCCGCGAAAAAACCGAGAGAAGAAGAAGAAGAAGACGAAGCCGACTCCGAACATGGACTCCGAGCTGTCCGACTTCAGGCGAGCTTTTTGAGACCTCCCCCGGCTGCGATCGGCTATTCTCGTCTACTTTCGAGGCGAGCCGCAACGCGTCTCAAACAAGCCTATTTTGTCCGACTTGCTCTGGAGGCTCGCCTACATGAGACGTTGAAATCTCGCGGGACAAAGACGCCCGCAGGAGCGAGGCGGCGCAGTTCCTCTCCACGGGCTGCGGAAGCGAAATGCTTGATGGGAAACGACTCGCTGGTATCTCGAGCTGAGCGCTCATTGGTGGTTTTTACCACGTGCTGGTGATGAAACTCTCCAATTGGCTCGGCAAAAGTTTGTTGTTGTTTTGTGTCAGTTTTACGTTGTTCCACAATGTTTATCATAATGAAATTAATATCCATATATTTTATACTATACTTGCACTGCTTACCGTTTTCATACTTTATATATCTTAGCATATTCATACTGCTCACTGTTTATTCATCATTCAATTCATTCTATATTTTATTCTGTAGATTGTGTACATTACTTTTCACTTTACTGCTTGTTGCACCTGGTTAGAAGCTAAACTGCATTTCGTTGTCTCAGTACCTGTAATATGTGCAATGACAATAAAGTTGAATCTAATCTTGAGCAGGAACAAATGTATTTACTTAGTACATGTCACATATGCTGATATGCATACAATGCATACAGAGTTAAGGCTGTTATGACAGTGTTGCGACATGCTTTACGGCATGCGAGGGATTGCTTTACTTCAGAGTAAGCCCGCGAGTTGTGTTGTTGCTGCCTACTGTAATGTCTTGACTTACTGTACAATAAACCTGAGTCGTGAAAGATACTCAACCCTCGATCATTCTACATGGTGTCAGAAGTGGCCGGTGAGTCACAGGAATTAAACAAGACAAAGTAGAGGAATATAGACGGCGGAATGGCCAAATTTAATCCCCCAGCGAACTTTTCGTTTGATAAGCCGACTGAATGGCCAGAATGGAGGCAACGCTTTGAGCGGTACAGACTCGCTACTAAACTCGACAAAGATGACGGGATAGTAGGGCTGTGCAATTAATCGTATTTTAATCGCGATTACGATTATGGCTTGCGACGATTAGGAAAACAGCATAATTGACAAAATACGATTATTTTGCTGGGTGCGCTTTCGCCCCTCCCTAAAAGCCCACTCGGCCACGTGGGAGTGACATGTGTTGTGAGTGTTCAGCGCAAGCGAAGATGTCAGAACAAGAGCAGCAACTAGTTAAAAAGAAGGGTCGCGGGGAGATTCCCAGTCGATCGCGAGATGTGTCTAAAAATAGAACAACAATATTCTGTTTTATCGTTAATGTCCTGTAACATAATGTTCCCGTGCCAGAATAATGCACTTGAACGCATCAAAGCTTTGTGATTGGCCGGCCTCAACCCATGTGTCCGGGCGTGGCTGGTGAGCAGTGCACTAGTTCGCTGACGTTGTCCGTGTCAACAGCATGGATGGTCAACAGGAGTGACAGTCCGCACACACACAAGACCGCAATTATGGCAGAAGCAAAAAAGCCCAAAATATATAATTTTCACTCCAAGTGGGAGGATCATTATTTTTGTATCTATTCCAATTCAAAGTCCATCTGTCTCATCTGCAATGCGAGCGTGGCTTTATCGAAGAAGGGTAATTTAGGAGCTTTCAAAACTGCACAAACGCTACGAGACGGAATTCCCTCCTAATTCTGCCCTACGCTCCAAAAGGGGAGGGGCCTGAAAGGACAGCTAAATGCAGCACAGCAGTCCATTTTCACCAGGCCCAACAACAAGAGCAAGGCTGATACCAGAGCATCTTATCGTGTCAGTCACGTTCTTGCGAAACACATGAAGTCTTTCGAAGATGGCGAAGTTATGAAAGAAGCTTTCCTGGAGGCTGCGACGCGCTTTTGTGGGACAGTAAAAATAACAGCAGCATTTCAACAGGTTTTTGATATAATAAAAACTCAATTTAGATACCGTTATTAATCTGCTGTAAGTTTTGGTTTGTTTGAATTTATTCATGATAATTATTGTACAAAATGGTAGAATGCAAACATTAAGATCTGTTCTGTTTAAATTGATTATAGTCTATCAGTTCAGAAACTAGTGTTGCTTGCATCCTATTTTAAAGGCATTTCTTTTTATACTCTAATAAAATGCAACCAAAAATGGGTTTGATTCTATTAATGTTGTCTTTTTTATTGCACTGTTGCTGCAGCAGATTACTGTGTAGCTTCAGATCTTAGTTGTCTTATTAGTAAGCCTAATTTATACTTTTGTAGCAACACTATTTTTATATAATGGCAAAGAAAGGGTTCTTCAGAGTCTTTTCTTTTTTTCCTGTGTCATATGTGGCAGCACTGCCACAAGTTCCTCTTCAGAGAGGGTCTTCAGTGCCTGCGCTCATCTCTGAAACCAGACCATGTAAACAGGCTGGTGTTTCTTGCAAAAAATCTTTAAGAGATGACATGAGCAGCCCTACCAGCATTTGCCATGGTGGCCTAAACATTTGTATTTGGTCTTAAATTGTAGTTCAATATGTATTTCCTGTTACTTCTGGACCATGACGGTTGGCCAGCCTTCAACGTTTAACTGAGTGGAATATGTTGAATATGTTTTACCAAAATGTTGGCTATATGTTAAGGAGTTTTCAGTAGGTTGTGACAGTGCACTGCAACATGTTTGATTTAATTTATTTTGGTCTAATTTATTTTTATTTATCATATTAATAATATATGTTTAGTATGGTTTTGGAAGTGCGCTCCAACACATTTATTGATCTTGTTTATTGGTAAAATATTATTTGTTTTAAAGTTCAATAAATGGTCAATGAATAATCGTCAAAATAATCGTGATATCAATTATTGACCAAATAATCGTGATTATGATTTTTGCCATAATCGCACAGCCCTACGGGATAGTGCAGGTGAGCTGCTTGATTTATGCCATGGGCAACGAGGCAGAAAACATTTTCAAGTCTTTCACTTTTGCCGAAGAAGCAGACGGCGATGACTTTGCCGTTGTGGTGGGAAAGTTCAACGAGTACTTTTTCCCGAGGAGGAACGTTATCCACGAGAGGGCATGTTTCCACCAGCGGGTCCAGTGGCCAGGGGAGAAGGCAGAGGGTTTCATCCGAGCCCTGTATGATCTATCTGAACACTGAGTTTGGCGTAAGCCGAGATGAGAATATCCGGGACCGAATCGTTGTCGGGATACGAGACAGAGAGCTCTCGCGCAGACTGCAGCTGACGGCGGACCTAACACTAGCACTGATGATACGGACCGTCAGGCAGTCAGAGGAGGTCGCAGCACAAGTGAGTCTGCAGGAAGACACAGTGGGATCAGTACAGGAGGTGAGATTCAAAGAAAGAAATAACAAATGGAAACATCAGCAACATCAAGGCAAGTCAAAAGACAGAAAATGGGGGGGAAGTGAAAGGAAATGTGGTAAATGTGGGAAATCACAGCATAGCAAGGAAGAAGGGTGTCCTGCAGCTAAAGCTACATGCCACAAGTGCAACAAAATTGGGCCAGAGTGTGCCGAAACAGCAATAGATCAGTGAATGAGGTCACAGGGACTGTACAGGCTGAGCAGACCCATTATTTCTTAGGCTCAGTGTGCAGTGCAGATGAGAAAGAGCAGTGGACAGTACAGCTCCAGGTGGATTCTACTCCAATGGAATTTAAAATTGACACAGGAGCTGATGTCAGCATCTTATGTGAGGATGCATTTCACACACTCACTCCACCAAAAACACTGAAACCAGCTGACATCCCATTAGACAGCCCAGGAGGTGAACTGTTGTGTCTGGGACGCTTTAATGCTACAGTTAGTTACAAGGGAAATAACTACCTATTTGAAGCATATGTAGTCCGTGGCCAGAGTGTCAAAAACCTACTCAGCCGGGATTTGTCAGTGGAGATGAACCTGGTGAGGCGTGTTGATGAAGTGAAATTCACTACCAGTGAACACCTTCAAGCCTATGGTGAGCACGGCACACTAAAAACTGAACCTGTTAAAATCCAATTAAAGGATGGGGCTCAACCATATGCAGTACATACAGCACGTCGTGTGCCCTTCCCAATGTTACAGATGGTAAAAGAGGAACTGCAGAGGATGGAGAAGAACGGTGTCATCGAGAAGGTAACACAGCCAACTGAATGGTGTGCTCCTATGGTGCCCGTTCTAAAGAAAACCACAGGCAAAGCCAGGATCTGTGTGGACCTGAAAAGACTAAATGAGTCAGTAAAAAGAGAGCGCTACATCTTACCTACCTCTGATGAAATAACTGCAAAGCTAAGTGGTGCAACTGTGTTTTCCTCTCTCGACGCTGCAAGTGGGTTCTGGCAAATCCCACTGCACCCAGTCAGCTGTAAATTAACAACCTTTATAACACCGTTTGGCAGGTACTGTTTCAAAAGGTTACCTTTCGGGATTTCCAGTGCGCCTGAGATCTTCCAGCGGAAAATGCTAGAGACTCTGCAGGGGCTGGAAGGCGTTGAAGTCTTCATGGACGATATCCTGGTCTATGGGACATCGACAGAACAGCACGACGCCAGACTCGAGAAGGTACTACAGCGTGTTGAGTCAGCAGGCTTAAAACTCAATAAAGATAAATGCTCCCTCAGACAAAGCCAGCTACGCTTTCTGGGACATCTCATCGACCAGTCAGGAGTCAGGCCCGACCCTGATAAAGTTGAAGCCATACATCAGCTGGCTCCACCAGGAAACGTCCATGAGCTGAAAAGAGTCCTGGGCATGGTGAACTACCTGGGTAGGTACGTTCCAAACCTTTCCACAATAGGTCAACCACTGTACGAGCTTCTGAAGAGCAGGAACATCTGGACCTGGGGTCACTCACAGCAGTCAGCTTTTGAGAACATTAAGACAATGCTGACCACAGCACCGGTTCTTGTCTTCTATGATGTGGCGAAAGCCACAGCGGTGTTTGCTGATGCCAGTAGCTATGGCCTGGGGGGGTCCTCCTCCAGCTCCATGAAGAGGAGAGGAAGCCAGTAGCCTACTGTTCGAGGCGTCTCACAGAAGCGGAGACACGCTACGCCCAGATAGAAAAGGAGTGCTTGGCTAGCGTATGGGCCTGTGAGAAGTTTGACAAGTATCTATGTGGCTTGGATCAGTTCAGGCTGGAGACCGACCACAAACCATTAGTGCCACTGATCAACAAACAAAGCCTAGATAACGTCCCCTTGAGATGTCAGCGTCTACTAATGAGGCTCATGAGGTACAAACCTTTAGCAGAGCATGTGCCTGGGAAGACCCTTGTTGTCGCCGACACACTGTCCCGAAGCCCACAGACACATACAAAGGAAGAGACTGACACTCAAGAAGATGTGGCATGCTATGTAGCCACAGTGATACAGGGCATCCCAGCATCTCCAACGAGAATGGAGAATATCAGAAAAGAGACAGCAGCCGACAGTGAGCTTCAGGCTGTCATCAAGCTGGTTAGGGCAGGATGGCCTGAATACAGTAGTAATGTTCCACTGAACATCAGGGACTACACCAAAGTGAAAAATGAGCTATCGGAAGCTGATGGCTTAGTCATACGAGGAAACAGGATTGTGGTTCCGGGGTCACTGAGAGCAGACATTTTTCAGAAAATACATGAGGGACACCAGGGGCTCTCAAAATGCAGAGAAAGGGCGAATGCATCAGTTTGGTGGCCGGGGCTCTCTGTAGACATTAAGAACATTGTCAACATATGCAGGAGCTGCCAGGAGCAGAAGCGGGCTCAACAAAAGGAGCCGCTTATTTCCCACACCGCTGCCTGATCGTCCGTGAAAAAGAATCGCTCTCGACCTCTGTGAACATAACAAGCACAACTACCTTGTTATTTCAGACTACTATTCACGGTACCTGGAGATACTACAACTACCATCTACGACCAGTGCCCTTGTCATCCAGAGACTTAAAACGACCTTTGCTAGGTTTGGAATTCCTGAAGAGGTTGTGAGTGACAATGGTCCCCAATTCTCCAGTGCAGAATTCCGGGAGCTGGCACAGCGGTTGGACTTCAGACACATCACGTCTAGTCCTCACCATCCTCAAGGAAACGGTCATGCAGAAAGAGCAGTACAGACCGCTAAGAGAATCCTTCGTCAGGAAGATCCACTGATAGCCCTTATGTGCTATAGATCCACTCCCTGTACTACCACAGGAGTCAGTCCAGCAGAACTGCTAATGGGGAGAAAGATCAGAACGACGCTCGAGAAAAATCTACGGCCTAAATGGCCTAACAGACAGATTGTCAAACTAAAAGACACGAGTGAGAAAGCAAAACAAGCTTTTTATTACAACCGACGACACGGTGCCAGGCATCTACCAGCTCTACAGCCAGGAGACACAGTCTACACCAAGCTCGACAACGAGAAGTCCTGGAAGACACCTGCGATCGTCTCAAAAGAGTGTTTTACTCCGAGGTCTTACCTCATTAACACACAAGGAGGTGCAGTGCTGCGGCGGAACCGACTTCATCTCCGGGCAGAACCAACTTCCCGACCTGCACAGCACATCCCACTAACACCAGCAGAGAGTGCTGTGGCGATTTCCCAGCCTGTAAGCGCCAACACACCAGAGACTGTTACCCTGAACCAAGTGAGGTGACAACCCATACACCAACACCAGGACGTGTTCAGACCAGGTCTGGCCGTGTCAGTAAGCCGGCCACTAGGTTGGACTTGTAGACAGGAGTGTTTTGGGTGTTTCACAATGACCTCTGGGGGTGAATGAAAAAAAACACCTATGGCCTTTGGGGGGGAGAAAATGAATAGGGAAACACAGGTGGACTCTGAGTCTGCTGAATTTTGGGTCTGTTTATTGTGAATGTTATGCACACATGTGATATTACTGCTGCAATGTTTAGAAAAGAAAACTTGCATCTTGAATTTTATTTTATAACAGCACTACTGAAGGTATTGGTTACCCATCTTTATCAACATTAAGTTAACCTGTATTCATCATAGGACATGTTTGGTTAGTCAGTACGACTGAATGAACATTTGCTATCAAAGTTTGACTGTTGTTTACTATTACAGGATGATGCTGTGACTAATCTGTCAAAACTCTTTACAGTTATTTAAAATTAAATAACTAGGAAAAAGGGGAGATGTCACATATGCATACAATGCATACAGAGTTAAGGCTGTTATGACATGTGTTGCGACATGCTTTACGGCATGCGAGGGATTGCTTTACTTCAGAGTAAGCCCGCGAGTTGTGTTGTTGTTGCCTACTGTAATGTCTTGACTTACTGTACAATAAACCTGAGTCGTGAAAGATACTCGACCCTCGATCATTCTACAGTACATATCTGACATTAACGATTAAACACATGCGTGCATTCTTTATAAATGCAAACCGAGTCAAGCCGACTCCGGAGGTGGCCGTATGCACCTTAAAGTTGTTTGCAATCCGCCAAAAAACCGAGAGAAGAAGAAGGCGAAGAAGAAGATGAAGAAGAAGAAGCCGACTCGGAGCTGTCCGACTTCAGGCGAGCTTTTTGAGACCTCCCCCGGCTGCGATCGGCTACTCTCGTCTACTTTCGAGGCGAGCCGCAACGCGTCTCAAACAAGCCTAGTGATGCATGTGGCGAGTCTGACGCTATTTGTTGTTTGTTTATATCACGCAGTCTGTTCTTCTTCTCTCGGTTATCACGCAGTCTGTCTTCCGGTTGCCTCTTTTGAATGACGAATACACACTACCGCCGCCTGCTGGTAAGGAGAGTTATTGCCACTCACGCATGCGCAGTTCGTACGTGCTTCTTGGCCGTCGGCTGAAGTCTGCGGTGTGTTCCAGTGCGACACAAGGCGCAAGGCAACGCAACAGTCGGGGTCCGTCTGTGTCAGTTATTTGGTGTCAGCTTGGTGTGTCCGGGCCTTAAGGGGCGGGACATCTCTAAGCGGTTGACCAATCACAACAGAGCCAGCCAGCTAACCAATCAGAGCAAACTGGGCTCTGGTTTCAGACAGAGGGTGAAAAGAAGTGCTGCAGCACAGGCAGTATGATAAATATAAAGAGCTTTTTGAACCTTGAAGCGTGTAAACAAGTCAGAGTAGAGAACACAATACAACTATGAACCTGAGCATGAAAATGAGCAGGGCCACTTCAAATCTGAGTGTGAGCATGATTTCTGACATATGGTAAAAATATCCAGATAAAAGTAGTGTGATTTGAAAACATCTACTCACGAGTGTAGAGGATTTCATGTTTTATTGAAATTGGTCAAAAATCTTGCATCTTGCAGTTAAAAATAAGAGAAACAAACGTTTGTGTTGGGGAATAATTTGCTTAGGTATTCAACCTTCGACCCAGTTCATCGTTTTCTCCTTTCACTGTCTCTTTTCCCACGGCATAGTTCTACGGCCTTGGGTATTGCTGCTATCTCTCTTAAGGAGGAGCAGCTTGGGCGCATTCTTGTTGCCAGTCTATGACAGAGCACAAGCCGCCATGAGGTAGTTTACTGATCAGGGACGTAGGTTCCCTGGCGCACATTCTTTTCTATGGACGAGCATAGCCGCGGGAAGTAGGGGTGCTGCAGCACCCCCTTTTGGCGAGTGGTATACATTTGAAAAACTGAGTGACCACCTAAATAAAAATGATTAAACTACATAAAATAGTTATGATTTTACTTAAAATAAAATTAGCTGTATACAGTATATATTTGTATATATCAGTATATATTTGTATATATCAGGTGGCTTGAATTTATTTTTGAAATAAATAAAATCCGAGTAATCTAGGTCCTGGGAGAGTGACGTAATTGACGCGACACACACACTGCAGAGTGACAACTTTATAGAATGGCGCAAAAAAGGATTTTGGATTTTTTTTTCTCCAACAAACAACCCAATACAAATGGTGGACCACCAGCTACTCCTCAGCCCACCACCTCTACAAGTAATATGACACAGAAGAGACTGACACATCTGACTTTAATGCATGTCCATAGTAACATTTTGGACAATGTGGATGTATCTGCTCTAATGAGGGTCTTCATTAGTGCCACCCCAGGCTACATTTGGAGTTTTGTGAAGCCCCAACACAAGGTAAGATGATATTTTTTCCTTGAATGCCGCTGTGCAGTGTTTTGCCTTGTCAATCAGTTAACATTGAATTCATAGTTTTATTAATATTGTAAATAATATTTTCTGACTATTTGTAATGTTATGTAGGTTTGTAAGACCCATAGTTAGCATGTGGGCATGTGCAGCTGTTGCTAAGTGATGTAGGTCTATAATGGTTTGTTAAAGTTAAGGCGAGACACCCCAGGTGAATAGGGTAATTTCTCCAGTTAATTACCTACAATAAGGCAATTGTTTCTTATATTACAAGTTTTCTGAATATGCAAATGATCCATTATCTCATTACATTTGCGCATATTTTAACACATTTCAGGAACCGAAATCTGAACTTTGGATAAAGCTAGGTTCAAAATTCTCGTTTCATTTTGTAGTCATATTAGCATCAAAGGCTTTCACCGAAGAGATTTTGGATATCTCTTTTTATCACTCCATAAATCAGAAAATACTGTCAACAGCCCTAAAATATCAATTTTCGCCATGTTTCTAGGTATAACATCTTATATAATTCAGGCTATGAATGATATATGAACAAACCCTTCAGTAAAAGCCTTCATAATATTGATAGGAATATAACTGGAAGGTTTGGTGTATCTACGTGCTACTGAAGTTGACATTTCTGACTCAGAGTAGGAGAAAAAACTCATTTTGAGAAAATGACCTTTAAAGATTGCAGTGAGGCGCTAGCTAAACCCTCGCGCCTTGCGCCTCGACGCACTCCGTGAAGGTATTTCATGTTCGGGGTAATTTGGTTTTTGTATAACCTTGCTTCGTGCAAGTGACAATTGTTGTTGTCTTCTCTGTGAACGTTTTTTCGCCGTTCTTTTGCCATTTTGAGATTTAAATTTCTAGCGGAAAGCTAATCAGGAAGTGTTTTAGCACATCACGTGACGCATCTGAACGAATCACGTTGTCAGGAGTTGACACCAGCCAATGAGATTTCGTTTCTTGGTTTAAGACCCTTTTGTACTTTCACGATTGGTTGCTGATACAAAGGAAATGACCATATTTGGATCCGATGAGATTGTGCAGGAGAGACGGAGCTTTTCCAACGATGACATTGTGCAAACAGCGGTCGCGGTACTTTATGTTACGTTAGAAATGCTAACTTTTGGTGAAGTTAGGAGAAATATACAGATGCAAATAGACAAACTATAGTAAAATGAACACTTAAATGTGTATTTTGTACGTTTTCCTTCCAAAAGCCTGAAAGAAAACATGTTATGGAATCAAAATAGCACAACATCTCAAAATTGACCAGTGCATGAAAAACGATGTTTTTGCCTGCCGTGTCTCGCCTTTAACAAACAATTTATGCGGCTTGTATCGCTTAAGCGGCTCCCTCCCCACTTTTGGCAGCACCCCCTGAGCAAAATGACTTCCTGCGGCTATGTGGACGAGAGCTCTCGTTAGATTCAGGGTCCATAATATTTAGTCTCGCTGAGGAAGAATGTTGATTATTTCACTCCGAACTAGTTAAAACCTCGAGCTGCAGAAGAGTTCTTCAGAATTGATTTGGCAACCGCTGTGTCAACTCGTGACACACCACCTGTCTTGTCAATTCTCCGGCCGTAACTCCAAATAAACCACCAGTGTTTGCCATCAAAGCTCCAGCTCTCCTCGTGTCTCTCTGAGTCCTGACTCTCCATTGCTACAGAAGTTTCCCCCACAGTTTGCATACGTATTATGGACTTTTTAGTAGGGACACAGAGTACATCTTCTTTTAAGAACTCTTGTAAGTACTTTATCGACTTTTTTCAAATAAACCATATCAGACAGATTTAATTTGCAGTATGTTTTATGTCACAGTAAAACATGTTTTAGAGGAACTTTTAAAGTATTTTTTATTGAAATGTATACATCATTCTGTCTTCACCAGACAGTTTAATTATTCTAAATGTGCAACAAAAAACCATAAGCTGTGGTGGTGGCCCCTGTAGCAGCCCTATTGTAATCAGGCACCAGCACATCAAATGTAGAGAAATTCAATAAGGAAGTGATTTTAGATGATTTCTTTGTAGACAGCTTATTTAATAAACTATTTCCATCTGCGAGGGTATCCCTCTTCACTTCATCTCAGAAGCAAATATCATTGTTTTTACTCCACTACATTTTGCTGACAGGTTAAGTTACTACTTTTCCGATTACAATTGTTATACCATTCCTCGAGTGAAACTATGTATCCACAGGTTTTGTGAGATGTTCTAATAAAGTGAAAGATGAAATGTGGATGAAACCCGAAGGATCCCCTGACTAATATGTTTAAATAAGATGTGTGTTAACAGAGAGAGAGAAAGTCACAGTGGGAATTGGAAGGATTTTAGAATCAAGGAAATAAATTAGGTGTTGAGTGAGTGTTATAGATAGACGAAACACCACCGCTTTGAGAGGATAAGACATGGTTAGCCTTTCCATGACATGACATGACAAATTCTCTACATCATTATTTTGTCCATAATGGTTATTGGACTGCTGTTTTCTACACTGTGGTTTCCATTAGGAACCGAATCAACTATTTAATAGCAGAGAACTGACAAAAAGCAGTGACCAAGCCGGGGTCCAGGGATTGAAAGTTGGCGGAGATTTCATCTATTTGGATAACCTCTGATGAAAAAATGCTTCTTTCCTTGGACCATTTGCTGCTGCAAGGAGAGGCTGTGGAAAATAATAACCGTGAACCTCACTGTAATGATAAAACCAGAACGCTGCCAGTTGTAATGATTGCTTCAATGAGAGCAGATGTACAGTTGGTAGAGGAGATAAGCAATAAAAGCCTCCTGGCATTTCAAATGATATCTGATATCAATTTGACTGATTCTAACAGCCCTCAGTACGTGTATGTTCTCTCTGGATGATGACAACAGGACATGACCTAAAATGTCTTCTTTTTTTTACTCCAACATCAAGGATGGATTTACTTCATGACATTTCCATGAATCCTTATGCTTATAGTAATCCTCCAATCTGTACTACTGGAAAAAACAGATGTGATCTATTAGGCGCTTCATCATGCATTTGGATGCCGTATGAAATAATTATTCTGCCACTTCCTGTAGAACAATATTACTTCTGTAATATGCCCATAATCACAGAGCATGAAGGACATTCCTGAGCTTTTGGTCGCATGAATGCAGGCCGAAGAGAATATTGAGAATGACCAAAAGGCCCTGTGACAGAAGGGTAACATGTCGCCAAGCATCCAGCCACATGTTTCCTGCGGTCAACCCGGCTTTCTTCATACGTTTATTAATTGTTTTTCCTCAGGGCTTTCTATTATCCTAGCTTTCCTCAGAATGAGAAGCATTTTTTCTTATTGAATAAAGACACACACATAAAAGCAAGAGAAAAATAAAAGCCATCTTTGTTCCGTAATCATCATAAAACTGCTGACTGTCTTCGTTTTCCTCCGCTCACACCGTGTACGCTCGCACAGAGACATCACCCACAGATGTCCATGTGATAAAGCCATGAAGCCGGCTTGCTTGAGAAGACTTTCCCTCTCTGCCACAGTGAGCGATATGAGCCATGCAAACCCAAATTACATTTATGATCTGCTCGTGCCAACGCGGGCACACAATCAAAGCCTTCCACTGAATCATTTAGCATATTTATTTAGCTGGCAACTTCACGAGCAGTCAGACCTGTCTGTGGACGCCCGCCCTCATTTGTATTTTCTGCTGACACGCGCTGGAAAGTGCCGAGCCAGTGACAGTCACTCTCTCATTAGCAGGTTTTTTCTGTGGAGGCTCCAGAGCCTGTGGGTGGCCTGGAGCGGTGCTTTCTTTCTGCATCTTCTTTCCATGGAGACCTGGAGCCTCCACTCACCCTGAATGTACCCTTTTCAATGTCTGAGGAGATAAAAGAAAAGCATCCAATATTTCAGCAAATAGAAACCATATCCAAACAAAGATAGAGAATAGTCATTACTTTAAACCAAAAGCACATGTGAGTAAAAAATGACTGGACACTTTCTGCATTGAAAGCACTGAGTTTGGTGCTGAATAATTACTGCAGCTCTCTGTCAAGGAAAGTGAGAAAATGATTTATGGAGTCTCACCACTTTAAATTGAGAAAAGGTAATAAAATAGCCGTCAAAGCAAAGAAAGTTCTGTTGAATTGTTGAGGTGAAGACAAAGAGGAACATAAGAAGATAATGGTTGTGATGGGTTTACCTTCAGGACAAACCCTTTTTGAAATACAAATATTGAACATCTGGTGAACACATCTGCATACGAGGTCACTCCCCTAGAGTTTTCCACATAGTCTGTTGAATAAGCTAATGACTTGGAAACATTTTTTTAAAAATAATTTACAAAGTACTTACAGAGAGAAACAAATCAAACCCAGCACAACTTTTGATAGAAGGAAAATGGAGTTTGTAATATTAAATAATTTACAGAGCACTGACGGGGGAAAAAATACTTCAAACCCAGAGAGACAAAATTCTTGTAAAATAAGAAAGAACATATTCATATTATATATTAACAATAGGCCAATTGTCTTGTTTATATTTATTCATTTACAGAGGACTTAGAAAAAGAACAAATCAAATCCATTCTTTTTTTTCAAATGTTACATTTAAATAAAGGAGCATGAGAAGTTAAGCTCAAATATAAAAGGAGAAATCCACAGGGCATCAAATGAAACTTATGTTGAACTCAATTAGATCATAACGAGACATACTGTGGAGACAAAAGCAGCCCATAATGCTGCTTCATTTGATGTTTTTGCAAATGGTGTGTCTTTTGTAAAAGATGATGGGAAAAATATGTCCCTCTGTCGAAACAGGACTATGTAACGTTGTCAAATAATATTCTTAAAATTGTGACTTTTTGACATCAAAGTGTCCTCTGTGAGAGCTTTCAGCACATGTTGCCACATCATCTGAAGTGGTGAGGACAGTGATCACATTCAAAGACGCCATTACAATATGTATATTTGATCATATTCAATGTAGGACAAAATAAGAAAAGTGGTCTCTACCTTACCAAACATAGCCTGCGTATTTCACTGTACATTGAGCATATCAAAGCATATTGTCTTTAGATCACATCTGCAATACATCAGGCGATAATGGGTTTAGGAAGTCTTATTTGTACTGGTGAAAAATGCAGACACAGTTGGTTTGGTGGTTTAAGTAACCCTTGAACCTTTTAGGGATCAATATGCCTCAAGAATATGTTTTGAATGATCATTATTCAGCTCGGATGAAGTCAGGTGACATGGTAGTGTATCATCTCACTGATGAAGAGCTCCAGCTAGATTTAAACCTGCTTAAGCATGTGAGCTACTTGTATGGTTTATGATTGTAATGAAATATGATAGCTTTCTATTATTTAGGGAAACATTTACTTTCATTAGCCTGGAGGTTTAGCCATATTTTCTTAGCTGGCTTACTCTCATTGAAAGGGTTTAAAACAAATACAACTTCATGTATGAACAAGTTGCAACCATCTTACCTTTTTAACTGGAAGGTTCTGCTGTTTTTATTTCGCAATTCTGAAACCAAATCCGATGACAGTTTTGGGTTTGTTTCTCACGTCAACCCAACATAGTCCAGGAGAAGTAGCTACAACCTTTCCGTTCTTAATAAGACGGTTTGTTGTTGTTTTCTACATTGATGTAAGCTGTTTTCTGAGAATGTATGTGCATCCAGAACATTATTTAGACCCCTTGAAAAGTTGTGTTTAAAACTGAATCTGAAAATAACTGTTTGCAAGAAAACTTCAGGGGCCGCTTTAAGATTGGAAACCAAGTGTTACGAGCTTTCACTGTTCATGTCATTTAAAGGTGGGGTAGGTACGTTTCAGAAACCGGCTCGAGATACACTTTTTGTTATATTCCATGGAATGCTCTTAACATCCCGATAGCAATGAATATCTGAAGTGCTTTGACTAAAAATCCATTAAAAAAAGTCATCTGTGGAAGCCGTAATACTGTAAAAAGCACAACCAATCCGTTTAGCCGTTGCCGCCCTGTCTGTCAGCCTTCCATCTCGTGCACGCACAAATGTATCTCGTGCCCTCATTGGGCGTGCCGTAATTGGGCGTGTCCATGTGTGTTGGAGGAGGTGCTCTGTAAGGAAGTCTGAAGGAAGGGGCGGATTCTTTTCGGCTGTGTACTTTCAAATTTTAGTGCACTCGAGCCGGTTTCTGAAACTTACCTACCCCACCTTTAATGAAGGGTAAAGTAAAAAAAAAAAATAGAAAATTGCTATATGACGTTCTGCATGTCTGAGATAAGCCAGTGTTCTTTTTGACATTTTAAATAGATTGCATTTCATGTTTCTACCTTTTGTAATAAGCGTTTTTCATGTTGCCTTTGTTCTACCTCCTGTCTTTTATTATAAAAACCCAAACATAAAAATGAGTAATAACCAGTCCTGTGTAACCAATGATACAAAATACATTCTTTTATTCATTCATCATACACAAATACGTAAATACACAAAACAAATCAGTATAGACACAAACAATATTTAGCGGGATATAAATCTTGACACCATTTACAGTACACACCATTTACACAAACTGTTTTGGAAATTCATGTGCTTGTCTCTCTTTTTGGAAACATCCTTTTGATGCATTCAGTCTGTAATATCAAAGCTATCTATGCCTTTCGCCTGTGTCTATACACACAGCGTTTATCATTTGAACTACATCACTTTGAGTCTGCTCCTATTTCATCCCTCATTACTCTTCTCACCTAGATCATTTTGCTGCAACATTTAAGATTCATATTTTTATAATATGTACATGATATACATTGATTCTTAAATACATGGTCATTGTTTCCAATCTATTTACAATATAAGAGCTTATTGGTATTTTAAATGGTTACAAAATATGTGTAGTTGATGCTCTAAAAAGAGGCAAATGTGATATTATGTTGACTGTGTAGCTATCAAGTGGTTGTTTAAGGAAGTTGTGCTTTGGGGGGGGGCATTGCTTAACCTTCATAACAACAAAACTGCAGCTTACTTCATGAGAAAGAAGCGTGCTATCATATTTGGAAAAACAACAGGGCTGTGTGTTGATGTTGATTCAATCTGCAATATATTTAAAAAAGCATTGGGTTTACGGAGCGTGTTTTAAGTCTAATCATCTTCTCACGACTCCTCTCCTGTTGGCATTGTAAATGGAAAAAATTGCACTTCCATGGTATCCTTGAGTCCTGTTGTGTGATTGAAAGAGCAGAGCCATTCTCTGGTTTGGTATCAGGAACACTGACACTGCCTCAGTGCAAACCCACACAGTTTCTATCACAATAGATTGCAGCTGCATCTGACAGATCAAACAAGGTTTCCACGACGGACACAATACTTTATCTCTCTTCTTGCGGCTAAAAATGGGCCGAGGGGCTAATACCCCAGATGAAACTCATCACTCTGAAGTAACTATTCTTTCATTCTTTGGTTTAAGAGCATCATGCGTGGCATTGAAGTCTCCGTATGCTGTTACACAAGTCAAGCTCTGAAGTGAAGAGTGTATGCAATTAGTTCCTCATATGATATGACTGGTATTTCGTGGGTCTGGACTTTGTTACTGTTTTTAAATGTCCTGCATATAAATAGCTAAATTCTGCAAGACTCAAAAACAAACAAGATATTGAAATTCTGACTAAACAGATAACAAATGATGTCGGATCCAGCATTGAGACACAGGACATCACACATCAGATCTTTGGAGGCCGGTAAAGCATTTACTGTGCAGTAAAAAATATGGCTTGTCTGTTAATTGTTTTTCTGTCTTATTTATACAAGTGGAAGTTTAATGAAAGACTGCTACCCCTGAGGCCTCCATCTAAAAAAAGGTCCTCACCTATCACAGCTACTGGCTAACTTTGTGGCTCCCTGAATGTCCCGAGTGTAAAAAAATATATGTATTTGTGTGCAACAACAACATGAGCTCATTGATCACAAACCCATGCTGAGTGAGTGTGTGTGTGTGTGTGTGTGTGTGTGTGTGTGTGTGTGTGTGTGTGTGTGTGTGTGTGTGCGTGTGTGTGTGTGTGTGTGTGTGTGTGTGTGTGTGTATATGGGTGCAGGGATGGAGCGCTCGCAGCAGACACATTAAAGCAAATCCCATTCACTCCCTGCTTGCCGAACAGCGAGCTTAAACCCACACAGTTTGTTCTGTCTCTTGTTAGTCTCTGTCTTTTTCTCCTTTTCAATACCGCCACAACCCGTCCTTTAAGAAACTTTCTCTGGCAGATGGAGACAGAGCACTCTACGCCGACAGCAGCTGCCCCCCCCCCCCCCCCCCCGCTTCAGATCTTCTGGCACATGTGGAGCCTGGACTTGGATGATGAGGTGGCGTCTTTCCACACCTTGCAGGAAAGGCCCTTGGCACAGTCGCAGCGCTGGAAGATCTCCAGGCCGTGAGAGCCTTTCTTCCTCTGCTTGGTGCAGACCTCCCCCTGCCTCAGCACCGGCTTGCAGATTTTGGTCCAGAAATGGCGGGCGCAGCAGTAGCCCTCCGAGCAGTCGGAGGAACGCAGGCAAGGGTCGCCCTCGTGTCCTAACAGAGGAAGACAGTAAACAGCACTGATCAGCGGAGAACCAGCAAACAAAAGATCTACTAACTGTTGACACGTTGACATTAACGTTAAACAAATGCTTAATCAGAGACAGGAAAGAACTTTGTGAAATCGCCCAGCGTCTTGGAGTTTGGCTGTATAGTGATTGAGATTATAAAGCACAGGAAATGTATGATTATTGTTTGACAAGCTGTCCATAAAGATTCCATACATTTTTATTCAGATTGCATTATGTGTGGACATTTAAATGTATTCTATGTACTTACCATATTGTCCCATCTGGTTTACATATCATATTCTGGGCTAGGCTGGATGTTACCATTGCTCTTATGAATAGTGTAATTTAGTCATGCAGTTGCAAATCAATATCCCCTCCAGTCAAAAGCATCAATCCACAAACCACTCAATCCATACGGTTGATTAGTTATCTAAATATAACGTTTGAATCATCAGCGTGAGGGACTGCTAAACCTGACTGTTGTTCATTGCTTTAACACCACTGAATTTCTCTTAAACAACAGCTTGTATAATTCCACTATAATGTTATAAGTACAGGCACAGTGAGTCAAGCCTGATAAAAGTAAATGCGCTCATTTATAGCAACTTTAAGTAGTGCTGCAATTTTCACATTGCTTTTAGCATCGCAGCCTGCTGTCTTGAGGGTGCATTTAGAGTTGAGTAATTTAAGTGTCTCATTAAACCTATTGCTTTATGGATGGGCCCTTTACAATAACTTAAATGGTGACATGAACGCTAAGCAGGGGGCTCAGGGAGTTATTAGCTATAATCATGCCAAACCTGCATTCTGTGGTTTTCACTTGTGTGCTGTCAATGAAAGTGTAGGTGCAGAAACAGCTCTCGCATTGTGGTTACTGCTCGACTCCCCACGCTGCGCTCTACGCTCACAGACACTGACACATGAGCCGAGCTGTAATTATCAACATAGTTTGTGGATTGGCGTCAACCATGAACTCTGTTGGACATGCAGACAGTGAACAACAAAAAGATTCAACAGCAGAAAAGCTGAGAGAGAAAACAAACGGGCCAGTGTTTGGAGAGGGAAAGGTTTCCAGTGGACATGTTTTAAACATAAACCTCACCTTTGAGAGAGTGCTTAGTGTGCGGATTTCCATTCTTCCTCCAGCTCTGGTCTTTGGTGGAGAGTTTGTTATGCTCGTCTAAAGCTGAGATGTGAGGTGAGAGAACGCTCTCGGAGATAGGCACACAAATAACTGCAGACAGAAAAATAAGGGATCAAACATCACAGAAAGCGATAGCAACCCTGCTTTCTTTGTCAAGACACTACATAGAATATTATTCAACCTAATGGCCAACAAGGTTAAAGTCAAATCGATATGGTAGTATGGTAAAATAGTGTGGGTTAGGGATTGCTAAATGTGGCTTTTCAAGGGGATTGACTGCAAATGTTTGGACAGATATGTCACTTTAAAACAAACAACCATTTCCTAGAGGTTCTGCACAAACACTTTCTTCATAAATGAGACCAATGATTCCTAACCTCTGGTCATCAATTCAACTACACTTCTTGTTTCTGTCTGAAAGCATGTGTTCAACATTATTTAAATGTCTTTGATTCAGTCTTTTGGAAGCAGTCACTTTTTCCAGAATATCTGCATAAGAAATCAAATGTCTGACTCGTACCCTGCAGTCACAACATAACCCAACCTGATATGCTTTGAAAATGTGTGTGTGTGTGTGTGTGTGTGTGTGTGTGTGTGTGTGTGTGTGTGTGTGTGTGTGTGTGTGTGTGTGTGAGGTACGTACAGTTACTGCAGCGGTTCCCAGGACAGCACATGGCGTCTCGATGGCAGCGCTTCTTCCTCCTGCGGCAGTTGAGGCAGCGGGGGGGAGACTGCTGAGGGCTGTGGCAGTAGCTCCCCACGCTGCACTCCTTATCGTTGCTGCATGGGTACACCTGCTGAGGAAAAGATGCATTTACTTCATGAATTGACATCGTTCAAGAAAGATCCTGACTTTTATAAGCATACATTTACCTTAACAAAGGTGTGTTCAAAGTTGAAAATGTCTGTGGTTTCAAAAAACAATTAACAGCTTTGAGATTTAAGTGAATAAGTGCAAAGTGTGACAATGTGGTGGCAGTGGAATCATCCATATTTTCAGAATATATTAAACAAGTGCATGTCACAATGTGAAGTTAAGTTTTGTTTTATTTTAGCAAGCATGAGCACGTCTATTTCAAAATGTGCTTTATATATGATATAAAAGGTGTTGCCTTTGATATTTGACATTGATAAACTTTCCTCCAAGTCATAAAACAACATGTGGCTGTGCATGAGTGTAAAAAAGGGCTGTTCAACATCTAATGTCGTAAAGATGTCCCCTTTTATTGGGCATTAGATCATCTGATTGGCAAACCCATGTGTTTTATCCCCCTAAATGTATTTGATTAGATGTGGCATGTTATGTGTTGGTCGTGTGTGATCTCTGATTTGCAATGATTACAAAATGTCTACCAGATTATCAGAGTGCTGTGATGCAGAGGGAACCGTGGTTACAGAGCAGGCACATTGTGTATTTTGTTGGTCATGCACAACTCTGTAAACTGCGACTTTCCCAGACCTAACACAGTAACATTCCTTCTAATTCCATTCCAAGCACCACAGTTACACCGTGCACCTCAGGTCGCAAAAGTTAAATTGTAGCTGTTAACAAGCCAAATAAAACTCATGTTATGCTTGAGTTAGAAGTCTTTAAAGAGACCAAAAACAGGAGCTTGGGAAAAAACTCAACTTAAATTCAAGTCATCATGTAGGAAAAGTCCACATCTTACTTTTACCAGATAGAATTTGATCAAGGAGGCAGACAATCAGATAATATCCAACGGTATTTTAATTGCATTTATGTGCACTTTTTGTGAATTGCATTGACTGTTTCAAGAGAAGATTGTTATATTCTTTACTAAGGGAAACCTTCAAGATGTCATTCAAGTTACTGTGAGTGACTTTGTGTTTAAGGTTTCTATGCCGTCTCTTCTTTTAGACAGTGATGTTAGATTTTACGAGTGTCCTTTTGAACATGTTTTTGACATCTGAACCAAATGCCATTTACCATGAGGTGGTGACAGAAGTCTCAGCAGCATGCAGAGATCTGAAAACTTGGAAGATGAACTAATAACTCTCTAAATACTATTGAGGATGAGTAAGAAAATATGTTGATTGTTTGCTTTGGATAAACTGACTACAGGCTGTGGTCCCTTTGCATTCAATTTGAGAGGACGGCATGTTGTAGGGATTAACATGTCTGCACTTAGAGTCATGTAAAGTGGTCATTTGTTTCAGGTCCCAGACAATAGCGCTATTACAATTTCCAAACCACTTCAGTTTCTCTCAATTTCTCTCAAAGTGTTCAGAGGGTTAATGAGTCTACAGACATAATTGAGGGGCAATTACTGCAGCTAATCATACTCCTTCATAGTCAATCTGGCTTTGTTTTTGCTCTAGTATGTCTTTCTGAGAGGTTGGGACATTCTGTTGTCCAGCTGGACACACGAATAACTTTTAAGTCTTTACCGTAAGTGCAGTGAAATGACCACTTTAGCAAAAACAACCACTGTCACCAGCAGCGAGAAGTACAATTAAGGCCAAGCTCATTTTTTCCATAGTAAGCGCGTGCATGGGAAGCTTTACTGGAATTCCACACACATGCAAGAACTGCCCCCGTTCGTTTTGGAGAAGGAACAATAGTGTTTGTTGTAAATTAGTTTTGCAAGAAATGTCACAAATCCGCACTGAATTCCTCAAGAGCTACAAGAAAACACCCAAACTCAGGTTCAAGTCCACATGGGCGAGACACAAAGCCGCTCAGGCAGGTCACTGGGTTTTTCCAATTGCTGCAAAGCCTCTTAGAATTTTAAACCATTTGCTTTCTACGATAGGGATTTGTTTTTGCAATGGATGGACAACTATTCAAACATGCAGATCAGTGAAAATTGACAGGATTACATTGTGGCTGTGTAAATAAATAATATCCCGTGTAGACCGACATTAGAACAACATGTTTGGCTGGCACACCACAACCAGCACCACATCCCAATGTAGCTGGTACTTACTGACAGATCTGATTTAATGTGGCTTACTTACCACTGACAAACATGGAACAATAAACATGAGAATGAACAAGAAAGATTATAAATTATAATTTCAGCCACAATAAAAAGGAAACTCCTTTTGGGTTTATGACGGTTAGCGGAGAGGGGCTGCCGTGCCCAAAACAACAATAATGACTGTACGCCACATGTTCTATCAACAAAATCAATATTTCAGCACATTAGAATTTCTCAACATGCTTCAGAAAGTGAACAAGATTAGAGTTGTTGGACGAATGCCATGCAGACTTTCTCAGGCTGGAAACACATGGAGGCAATGATACAGACGTAGAAGAATGAGCAGGAATATTAAACTGAATCCTCATCCATCATTATGACAGATTGCCACAATGCAGATGCTTAATGTGTTGATGAAAGTAACAAAGCCCTGGTGTTTGATGGATTCTAAATATTTCTTGATTACTACTGTGTTCAGAGCAGTTCTCAGAACATTCAAAGGATTTGTTTCAAAGGGACGCTCCTCCGATCATGAAGACCAGTTTACACGTCATGGGGAGAACTATTCAACAAATGCATTGTCTTCTGTGGAGGAAAATAACTATTGATGTAATTAGGGTTGTCTTGGCTTTCGGCTATAACGATTAATCCGGGGGTTTGAAATAAATGGTTGTTGGCAAGGCAGGTAGGAACAAATACTGTATGGACGCCATCAAGCTGCATTATGGGAAGAGTATAGAATCCAGCAATTTCACTATTCCTTTTTTAAAGCTCCCTCCCTATAACTTTATTTGTGTGCAACATGAATTCACTGAGAAGCCCTAACATAAGCGCTCCTTCACAAAAAGAAATCCAAAATGAACAATATTATTAATTACAGGAGTAGTGTGCCTTTGGCTTTCTTTTAGAAAGTCGGTTAAGAATCTTGATACCGATTGTTCTCAATGTTCCTGCGCAATAAAGTTACAGCTCCATCTAAAACCAAACCTTTCTATTTTTTTTAAACAGACTTTGGGCTTAGAAATTAAACCAACAATATAAATAAGGTCTTAATTATTATTATTATTATGTATTTATTTATAGAAGGACCAAGCATACAAACAAATTAATCTCAGCAAAGAGAAGAGATATGCCAGATTATAGCTAATAGCTAATTTCCATCTGTGGTCCTCAGACAGGTTCATAACAATCAATAAACAAATAATAACATTGCATGATCTCTATCAGTCATATTTTAAAACCTGATTTAAGTACAGCTCAATAAATGAATACATAGTACTCTTGAAATACACTTACATGATCTCGGTCACTCAAATAATGATAAAGCCTGATTTAAATACAGGTTACGAACATAATACTTAGTACACTTCAAATACACTTGAATAAAATATCTAAGATATAGTATGACAATACAGTTCAAATAAAAAAAACTCAGATTACAGTGTAATTAATGTTGGCATGACTGGTTGCTTAATATCATTTTTTTTGCACCATAAGAAAACGAGTTAAAATCAGTACAGGTTTTAAATTCAACTAGTAAGATTTCGAGGAGCTCTTTATGCTAAGTTAAGCTATTCGCCCCCTGGCTCTAGCTCTGTTTCTAACACACAGACACAAGCACTGTATTGATCTTCTAATCCGACTATTAGCAAGAAAGCAAACTCAAGGTGTACTTTTGAAAGCTTTTAACCACATTTCAAGGTATTTCTCAGCAGATGGACTTTACTCCACTCAGAGAAAAATCTAAGTTCCTTCTTATTCTAATGTCATGAGCACATTTTCCACCTCATCAGCCTGTTATTGTGTCAACTGCTTGTTTTTGTGTCAACTGCTCATTAAGAGGAACATGTACATCACCACGTACTGTTGTGGTGATCACAAATATGCTCAAAATATGGTCTCAAGTTCAAAAAACTGCAGTGGGAGTTTTTTTCCGTGACATGAAAAATGTGCTGCTATCTAAATATGAAGACAAATGGGCCCGAGAACATGCAGAAGTACTTCATACCCCCTCCGGCTCCTCTGTCTTTTTGGCCAGCTGCTTGGATTGATTGCAGTGCATATGTTAAGGGCAGAAGCAGAAGAAGAAACACAGTCAATCACCTTTTCCATCACGGCTCAAACTGGAAGACACAGCCCTTTGAATCCCAACGATACAAGACTGACCCTCAAATCGCAGCTGATAATCTCGCCTTATCTTGTCATGTTTTAAAACGTCTCATTCGCATCTTCTGAGGGATGAAGCTCCATTTGGATGCATCTCATTTATCTCACATCTTTTTTTCTGTTGCTCCCTTATTTTCCCTTCAACAGCCCTCGCACATAAAAGCACAGCCCTGGATCCTGCGCAGGAAGTGGGATGAAAACGGTATACTCTGCAGCCTCTCTTGGTATGCTGGTGGGACGATAAAGGCAGAGACAGACAGAGGAAGCCCCCGGCCCTCGTGCTGGTGAAGCGCTGCGGCTTTGAAGAGGAACTTTGAATGTGCAGGAGCAACAATCTACAAGGGATTTACTGCCGGATATACAGGGCTTTGAACCCTTACCACTGGTCTTTGGGTCCCTTATTTACCTTTGTGGAGTCATTCCAAAGTGCTGATATAATGATGTGGAAGTGTAATGCATAGAAATAACACTAAGTATTGCCTCTGCTGTGGAGTTTGAGGGTTTAAAATGCAGAGATGGTGAAGGGGTTCGGATAATGTTTCACTTTGTACAAAAACACAACAAGGCCCTTTCCAAGAGGAGTGGTTTTCTTTGAACTCTTCTACAGACTCATAAAGAAATTGCAACATGGTCCAAACAAAAAAGGCAGAAGAAATATAACTTAAAGTTAATTGGTACATTGTTTAACTTTGTTTAACCATGACAATGAAAGTCCTCTAACCACATTTGAGCCAGGACATTGTCGCCTCATAAACAGTATTTTCTTCGCAAGGATTTACAACCATACAGGAAAGTGCATGTTTAACTAAGAAACAGCAAGTTAAGACTTTCTTTTGAGAGAAAAGTACATAGGCTATCCTCTTTTCTGAACCCCTTAGCACCATAATCATTTCCATACAGTCCCTTTACTGTTTGTATATGATGGGCTACTGCCTTAACAATAACAGCAGTTCATAATTAGTGTCTTGCATTGTTTATGTCTAACCAAAAACATTAAAGAACAAACTACAACAAATCCAAAGTAAAAAAAGGATCAGACACTCAGCACACATCCAAACGTTGAGCTCATGCTTGCCCTTGACCTTCAGAATTCAGACACTAACCTGAAACAGTGAATGGTGTTAATGACTGGCAGGGGCCTTACAGAGTCAAATAAACGATGTCACTGGATAAACAAACTTCATATGCCCTGAAAGCACAGACAGGCAGTATCAGATAACATAGGGATGGCTGCACACAAGTCACTCGTACAAACCGTGTCTTCAAACGCAGCTTGGCGTCTTTCATCACTCAAAACACATGTGTTTATGGGCATGTCCCTTTGAGTGCTAGAATCCAAACTCTCCAAAAACTAGGCTTTCCTTAAGTTAAGTATACACACAAAAAAAAGGCACACAGCCAGCGTACATGACTGCGCTCTTCAAAGAATATCAAAGGAAAGGGGAAAAGCTCTGTATGCTATTCTAGCAAGTGGGCTGCTCTAAAAGGTGTAATCCTGTGGAATGAGAGGTGCACAGGTCGCCTCTCTCATTAACAGGTCCAATTTCAATGAAGTGAGTTTCCACATGAGACCCCTAATGGCTCCAGTGCATGGCCCTCACAGCACCCGAGGGACCCACAGACTGCAAAGGCCACAGGGACTGAAGCACAAACGGAGCCGAGCGCTAACAAGCACTCACACCTCTTTTCTCAGCTCATTAGGATCACCAAACATACATTTGGGGTTAGGGGGCAGGCAGGGCTGAGAGAAAGGGAAAGGACGAGGCTCTACGTTTACAGGCAACAGAGATAGCTTATTAAAGTCATCTCTGTGTTGAATTAAATAAAGCAACTAGTTGACTACCGCATGAATTCCGCCACGCTGTCGGTTCCCCTGTGGGTTCAGAGGTCCTAGCCTGTGCTATCCGTTTCTGTTGGTTCTCTTCCAAGGATCCAACAGTGCCACCCACGAGCGGCGGCTGTCAAGGTCTTATAGGCGTACATTTCGGTTTTGTCGGTTTCACTCGAGACAGGATGATGTGAAAAGGGTCGGACAACTGGAAAGCAATTTGCCCAAACTGAACCACGCCGAGGGAAAGCCAAACCCCGACCCTGGTTAGTGTGTGATTAATGTAAGCCTTATCGCCCAAAGCTGTCAGCAGCAACAGGAAATAAAAGCACATTAAGCTGTCAAACAACCGACAGCTTTGAGAAGCGGCTCTAATTTGATGACTAAAAACACAAATTACACCCTTGTTTCCTGCTTCAGCGGCTCCTCTCCACAGGGTGGCTGGACTCATTCCTCGATAACTTGCCACATTTAAACATGAGCCACTGAGGGCGATTCTTGGAGAGATTTCTTGTAATTACTGTCAGAGAAAGAGCTGCCTTACATGGTGTGAAAAGGTTATATATTTGTGTTTGACGGCAGACTGAAAAAAGGGTCATATATTGAGATGATCACTCACAAAACTGGCCAACTGGCATAGGTAAAATCTGGAAACCACTGTAATTTCTCCCAAGGTTTAGTAAACTGACAACTATTTCTTACAACATTTGTAAACAAACAGCATCCATCGACCATAAATCGTAGATATCAACTCTGAGGTTTCCTCATAATGCAAATGCCAGAGGAGACATTTGAGTTGATGCATGCCCATTTTCCAAACTTACACCCAAGCCTTAATCAGCAGTAATCACTTCACAAAATCAGACGAAGTTGAAACATATTTTAGGGTGCCTTCTGTGAACCACTTCAGAGAGAAAGCGTCTCAGTGATGAGCCGTTTGGTGCTGTGCAACCTGCTCAGTGCATTTCTTATAATTAAAAAATCTAAGGTAGAATAATTGCAGTTATATACTCCCTGTGATCACTCCTAGACTAAATATATGCCTCACTATGCTATTACAGCCTCATGAAGAGAGCAGACTTGTTATCATTGATTTATTTGGCTCATAAATGGCCACTGAATATGATGAGATGCAGAAGGTCAGTGCAGTTTGCCTGCCAGCGTCAAGCCGCATATCTGGCCAAGGCTGAGCTGCGGCTGTTACTTTACAACTCTGGAAAACCTCTTGGCATACAGAACACACACACACACACACACACACACCCACACCCACACCTACACCCACACACACACACACACACACACACACACACACACACACACACACACACACACACACACACACACACACACACACACACACACACACACACACACACACACACACACAAATACATATCTACCCTCTCCTGCCATAAATGCTATTTGCCATCTTCATTTGGACACACTGCACCATGACATTTTGTAACAGTGTGGTGGTCTCTGCACACATATATCGGTTCCCCTCAGTCCACTTTTCCAAACCGCTCCACATTATTGCAATGGTAAAGATATAAGCAGGCGTTCAAATTGAGGTCTGGCAGGGTTTGCTTGAGGTTGGATCTCCACAGAGGAGAGAAAGTGGCTTTTCCATAATTTCTGCTGCCTGAGCTGGATGTCAGAGCGCTGCTCTCAGCACTACGCGCTTCACAGATACCCAACACTATCACCACTGCAAGTGATACAACAGACAGTTCAACGACCACATGTCAACATGAGTTAGAGGGTGAGACCATCAGGCAGGAAAAATGCATAAGGAGAAGAGTAATCAGCTGTTTCAGTGTGCTGAGAGACTTGATGGAGATGTGGCAGTGCCATCTGCTGCTCAAAAAGATACTCTGATGTTTAATTAAAATGTAAAGTTAGTGGTTATCTATCTAGGAGATGAAGACCACTTGGCATTTGTCAGTTTTTTGTTTGACTGATGTGTCATGTTTCTTTTCCACATTAGTATAAGTTCACCTCTCCAAAAAAATCATCAAAAATATCCACTTATTGGAAAGATTTGGTGCCTTGGAGAACTTTGCTTTTCCGGCCAAGCAATACATGTACAGCTCTAATTCCTCACTTGATAAAAGTCACTCATAATGTTCACAACTTGTTACTTTTGCCAGAATAAAGCGTGCCAAATCTTTAATATTTTTTGATCCCACGTTTGCTGTCAAACTACAGTAATATGGCACTTTGTTGAAACAGCAGGAATTGATAACTTTGAGTGGGTATTAAGTGGTTGGTAAGAGTATCCCTCAGAGGCCCCACAGTAAGAATCTCATAATCCCAGCAAGCGTCTGGACCACTTTAATGACACTAAGACCCAGACAGAAAATTACCCTAAGTGTTAACTTTTTCTCACATTTCTGCTGGCATTGATGATTTACTGTTGAAGTGCGACTGTGGCGTCAGGTCTGAAAGGCAATTAGGGTTTATGAGGGGTCCAATCCCTGCAATTTCCAATAACGATTCACACGTGAGAAAGCTCTTTTAAGGCATATATAGGGCTACTTTGCTTACACACCTCAAGATCCATCATAACGACAGTTTTGAAGAGGATTCGCACAAGTATGCACTTCTCTATATCCACGGCATACTAATATTGTGATTTACAAAGGGGGAAACTGTTCTTCTTTCTTGTTATGCTTATTATAATAAGTTAACACTACTTTTTAGACGTTATTATTACCACTAGTATTAATTATTCCACTGCTGCTAATCATGTTAACCAAATGAAGGCTGTGCGTAAATGTACTGCTGGCATATCCATCCATACATCCTCAGATAATGAAATAATGAAATGTACCTGTGCAAGGACGTTGTGTTTCTTGGTGATCCCGATGTGAGCAGTGCGGTTTGTAGCCGGTGTAGGTGACTCTTCCGACAGAGCTGGCTTGATTAAGTTCGCCTTTGGACGCGCCTCTGATACCTGGGATGTCCCCGTCTTCAGTGAAGCGACGAGAAACACCACAACACAGCATCTATTCCAAGTTAGGACGAGCATCCTTGAAAAAGAACGTAAATATACTAAAAAGAGAAAAAAAGGATTTGAATAATCTTAATTTCTAAATGACAAGTGTGCGCACTGTCAGTGTCCATGCGTTACGCAATACAGAGAGTGGTGATGATGATGAAAATCAGTTATTCAGAAGAATGACTGCCATCGACACAGTTATCTGAGAGCCCAGTGTAGGAGGGAAACAATGAAGAAGCGGATCTGTGAAAATGCTGATGCTCTGAGGGTCAGAGAGAAACTTGACAAGAGGTTTCCTCCCCTGTCTCCGTCTGGCTGTGAGTGAGCACTTAGTCCTGCAGCCGGGTGTTTTATGATCTCGGATACTTTCTTTTTATAGGATCTAATGAGTTTGCTTCCTCCGCCCCTATTGACAACTGACAAAGAATGAAACTGATCTGTGCGCGGCACTGCTGCTTGCACATTGTCGTCTCGACACCGGCACCAGGAACCCCGTTGGGAAAAGGCTATAAAATTATACACTGTGTATTTTAACTGGGCGCTTGACCCTTTTTACTGCGATGCTGCGCCCAGCAGCCTCGCGTATAGGAAACGGAAAAAGTCAGAGTGGGGCTGCTTTAAAGAGAGTTTGTAGGTAACGTGGATCATTTTACGTTATCACAAGAATGGATTTGTGTTTAGGAAATTGTTACCTGTAGTGATTATAACTGTAAAATCTTAAATATCCCACTAAGGCCACCTCAAAAGCAAAACGCCTCATTATTTAGTCCAGAATGATGTCCTGACCAATGGGACATTTAAATAAGCAAGATGCGGTCCAGGGTCCATTTAACCAGCATTCCCGAATAACATAGCATTTTTTTAAAAAAACTATCTGATAACCATTGTTTTCCCTCTGTGGGAAAGGCTTCCCTCATTATGCAAGGAATGCCAATGGTGATAAAGTTAGTGATATAAGTATTATAGAGAGTCCTTTGTTTGAGTCTTGTATCAGGATAAGTTATATTCATGTTGGTTATGTGCTGGTACAATGAACTCTTTCAGTTTCACGCAGGTAAAGCCTATGATTTCGAAAAAGAAAAAATGCATTTAGGACAGGGACACACTGGAGATAATTCTTGTTGCTGATTTAATCCCTTTTCTTTAGCTCTCTACTGTATGTACTAAGTCCTATTTCAGATTTTATTTAATCGCATCAGTGCATTAACCTTATGACTCCCATCCTCCTGAAAATGGGAATATAATGCACAAATATAAACCACATTTTATGTAAATCAAACACAAAATACATCTTATAAATGTGAGGACATAGGCAGACGGTCACCCAACCATCTTTCCCACAATGGCCATGAATCTCAGCTTATAATGCTTTAGTCTTCACACAAGTGTAATCTATTCAAGGCTGGAAGCTCGGCTGGGCTGGGATGAAATCAGTATACCGGTAAAGGCTTCTGACCTCAAAAGCTATCCATCACATGCTTCAATTCAAAGTGTCAAGTTCTTTTGTTGGAGACAATGGACAACCAACTGAACTGGGGAGTGGGAGGAAGTATTGGACTTGTCTGATGTAACTGTAGATGCTTAGAGGTGATACCTTTTTAGCCACCCTTGTCACCCGAGTGCAACGTGATTTAACTTGAAAGCCATTACAGACAGTTGCTTTTCGCATAAATATGTTTTTGAAGAACTCATTCATTTCTCTCAGGATTAGTTACCTGCTTGACGAAAACAGTTGTGCAGTCCCACACTTTCCTGATAATCAAAACTTGCCACTATGAATATCTGAATTATGCATTCTGTGGGATTCGTTCAAGATTGTGTTCAAATAACCAAGTACAACAAATACAATGCCTCGGGAAACATTTTAATTTATCCCATAAACGGCGGAGATGCCCATCTGGATTTTGTTTCCCTTCACTGATTAAACAGCTGAAAAAGTCCACAAATGGTGAAAGTGGCTGAAAGTGAACCAAAGAGGCTGGTTTGGATGGTCTTCAGCATTTCAAACAAATGCATCACTTTAATGCATTCAAGCAGCAAAAGAGGAGACACTTAAAATGTTGAATACTGATGAAACCCTGGAGGTCCACAAGTTACATGTTGATGCTTTGGGGCTGATTAATGTGGAGATGTCCAAAGAACCCATAGAAGATGAGATGTGACAGGAATCTAAGTTACAGATGATAAAGTATCCCGATGGAGACAAGGTGATGTGAATGTTTCAGACAGCAAGGCTTCTGGTGCTTTACTAAAGGTTCGCTGACTCCATTTTGGATGGCAGTGTGAATATGGTACTGATGCTTTGTTACTTATTTCAACACTGTGGGCTAACAAAGGGCTTTTAGGACGTCACCAATTAGTGTCAAAAATGGGGTCATCGAAAAAAAGGAGAGGAAGCAGGCTCAGTTTCTTCACAACTATACTTTACAGACATTCAAGAACAACCCAGGCCAAGACCTGTGATTGTTTTCTTGGCTCTCACAGTTGGAAAGAGTAACCGCGGGATTATTTTATGTCCTGACATGCTATCATCACCCTGCCTTCACATGGTAATCACATTTTGACGACTACTTTTTGCATCGTTAATGCTCTGACGACACAACCATTGCTGGGTTTCAGAGTTTAAAAAACCAAACCATCTGCAAAATAATATCACTGTTGATTTGCAATCTGTTTGAGAAAAGCTTAAAGGGGACCTATTATGCAAAATCTACTTTTTTATGTCTTTTATACATAAACATGTGTTCCCTCTGTGCAAAGAGATTAGGCGCTTTCAAACCAAGTACTTTGCCGTACTTAGTTCCCAGTACTTAGTTAATCGGAACTCTTTAGTTCCCGGAACTAGTTTTGTTAGCAGATCGCGTTCATAAGTCCCTGAGGAAGGATTAGGCAAATTAAGCCGCTGACGTCACTTCTTCTTCTTCTGCTTTGGGTTTACTGGCAGGCAGCAAACAACTTCACGGCGTATACTGCCACCCGAAGTCCCCGGAGTTGGGGACTGGCTTCCGAGTAAATCGCCAGAATGTCGACACCTCCTCATCTCCACCGCTCCCATGTTTTTTTTTATGTTGCCATAAGTTAGTCTCTCTCCGTTGGTGCGCTGGGCTAATGCTAATGCTAATAATGCTAATGCCAGCAAATACAATGGCGGCTTCACAAAACTTTTCCGAGTTTTACGGGGCGGGGTTTGCAATTCGCCCAGCCAATCAGAAATGGGAACCTTTTTCTCCCATGAAAGTACCTGCTCTCTAGCAGGGATTAAAAAAGGGTGAAAAGGTTTGCAAAAAAAAGTTCTAGTTCCAGATCTTTTTGGTGTGAATGCAAAATCCCAGGAACTATCGGAACTATTCCTGGGAAAAGTACTCCGGTGTGAAAGCGCCTATTCTGAAAGTTTCAGGAAAAAAGATTCTCTCACTTTTTGTTCTGATCCATTTATATAAAAATCTGTCTGAAAATGAGCTGATCATATTTTGGCCACTTTATGATGTCATAACGATTTTTTGGCTTGTGTAACCATTAACCAATCACCAACCAAGGTAACCCCCCCCCCCCCCCCCCCCCCCCCCCCCGCCCTTATCACCTGAATCTCCTCCTAGAGCACCATTGTGTTTTTTTAACCAAATATCTGTCAGAGGGGCGTGGGGAGGGGCTCCTTATTTTTCATCTAAAGTAACAGACAGAGAATCAGCACTTTTGATACAGGGCTGAAACAGAGGGGATTATGGGTAATGCTGCAATGATCTGTTTGGTGTTTGGAGCCAAACACTTCAGAGACATGTTTTGTATGTATCTGAGACCTATAATATATTGATGAAAAACAGTATAATAGGAGACCTTTAAGGTCATTTCATGGCAGATTGACGCCCTGGACACCTGACTGGATAACTCTGACATTACTTGCAGGTGAATCATAACTGGAAAAGGTCTTACCCATTGGAATAATAGTCATGTGACACAGGTTGTCATCTGCCAGGCACCACAGTCTCCATCTTTGACTGACATGGCTGAATGTTTAGTGCTAGGCGGCGGTGGTGGCGAAGTCAACAGGGAGTTGGCTTGGCAACTGGAAGATCACCAGTTCAAGTCCCGGCAAGACCAAGTGCTACCGAGGTGTCCCTGAGCAAGGCACCGTTCCCTACACTGCTCCCCGGGCGCCGTTCAAAATGGCAGCACACTAAAATGTCAAATGCAGAGAAACAATTTCCCCACAAGGGATTCATAAAAGTCCATCTTATCTTAGAAGAATAAATATAGTTCAAGAGTGGTCTTCAACTGGATTTAGACTACAGAGAGTGAACAATTGTTTGCATAATAAGTACAAATGTATGGACTTTGAATGTTTGTAAAAGTTGCTCTTATCAGTATAGAAATGGATCAATTGGTTATGGGCTGGAGTTTATGGTTAGGGTTAGGATTATAAAGCACACCTTAAGTGTAGTTGGGATCAGTTGATTGGTGTTGCTACACATGATGAAACTGCTATGTCTTCAACTATTCACATACTAAACTCATTTGTATCCAAACAGGTTGCTAAGTGAAATATTGGTTATAAAAAAAATGGCCGGTTTGTGCAGTTTATCTGTTGAACTGGTGAATATTCTCTCAGATCAATCACAAACTAAAAAGTACTAGGTAACAGATGCTATCCACAACTTTTGTTGATGGAAAACAAAAAGAGCTGTACAGTACCATGCAGTGGAAATGTGGTAATAATGACAAACCCACAGACAATAATCTTCTACTAAGCATTTTAGGATCTTGCAGATCCTTTGTTTTGGTTTAAATGCCTTGCAAGCTCTGATAAACCCATTGTATGCTTCCTTCCCAGCACCAGTAATGGACACAGTTTGCAACCTGCCAGATATAAAGAGAGTTTGTAGAAACTAAACTAAAAAGGTGAAGAAGATGGGACGGACACTCACAAGTTTGACACAAACACAACTCTAAATGCTAATGTTTCTCAGTAGCTGTTTGATGAGTAGAAAGGGAAGTATTGGTGATAGTGATGATGTCTCGGGGACGCTCTTTTTAATGATTCCTCTGATGATAGTCATACTCATAATAGATGCTCCCCAAGGTTGAATCTGTCCCATTATCCTTTTTTTCTCTTAAAGTGAATAACCTTACTTTGTATGCAATGCACGCTCTCTGAGTGAAGTCAGTAAGCCACTAGGCAAGATTACGCACCAAAGGTTTATTTACATCTAGTATCACATTTCAAACACAGAGGCCAAAATACAAAGCACCTACCATAAGACTGAGAAACACATTAGAACATTTAAAAAAAAAAGACTGATGATGTAAATCACAAGCTTTATCCGGTGTTTGTAGCAACTCTATATCTTAAAGTCAGATTTAAGTTTATGTTCGTATTTAAGCACCTTGCCACTGGGTTACCTTCCCTTGATATGTGCTAATTAAGGTAACATTGGGGACTGTATAATAAAGCATGTTACATTGTTATGACACTGTTTAAACTAAATAATGTGACATTGATGAAAGCAGTAGCCTCTAGGCACAACATACTACATGCTGTGTGTAGTCCCTATGGCAGATTGAAATTCTTGGTCTGGGGTTAAAGTGATTGTGGGTAGATCCTTTCATGTAACTGAAGACAGTGTAAACCAGTTTCACTTTGGTGCAGCGAGACTGGTTCTTATTAATGGATCACACAGTCCAGGACTGGTTTCACCATCCTGGTTGACCACCCGCAGCCACGCATCGTATCAAACACATCACTCAGCCCACCCTGAGTCTGCCTTTGATTCAGGGGTTGTTCATACATCTGTGTGTGTATGCTGTGTGCAGAATATGGGGTTCCCCACAGTTGTGACCCAGCAACATGTCTGTAAATCATGCTGTGTTAGTGCGGTGGAGCTCAGGGGAAAAGCTGTCCTGCTGACTTTGATGTGACTCACACACAGAACATGCATGTGGACTACACCCACAGTGGATGATAAACAAATGATCCAAGAGACTGTCTCTCCCTCCTTCAGCCGATCTCTACCTCCGTGGCCTGTGAGCGAGCTGCCTGGTGACGCGGGCTCTTCAGCAGGTGGCTAACCATTAGTGCTGCGGGCCAAGAGAAAGCAGCTCCAGTTCCAGAAAATGAAGCATTTGGACGTCATAAGAAAAACATATTTGTTGGGAGGGGTTTTGATTGTAAAAAACAGATGACGGTTCTACATTTTATTACTGGAATTCTTCAGGATGACATGATTATGATGGATTATCCATAAATCTCTTCTCATTAAGAGTTGTTTCCGAACAGGATTGCGGTTTGCTTATTCCAATGGTCAACACATTTCCACCCTACCCAAATCCTTGATAAAATCGTAGAGATGAGTTCATATCTGAACAGTTTGTCACGATCTGTCTGTGTTGTTGTCTTGTCTTTTTCTATCTTTGGGTTTCCTGTTTTATTTTGTAAATTGTTCACCCCCGTTTCCTGCCTGTTGCTTTCTGTCTGTTTTCCCTCCCTGATTACCCGATTGTGTTCACCTGGTGCCTCTGTGTTTTCTCCTCCCTCCTCACCTGTGTCTTGTTTGTGTGATTAGTCTTGTGTGTATTTAAGTTCTGGTTTTTCTGTCTGTCTTTGTCGGTTCGTCGTTTGTATGTGATTGTGTTCACCGGAGAGTGTTCTGGGTTTTGACGTTTAGCCTTGAAATAAAGGATTTTTCAGTGTTATCTGCGTTTGGGTCCTGCTTGCTTCACTCACCGTAACACAGTTTTAATTCATCACTTGCAAAAATTCTCTCAACTCTTTCCCAAGACACTTAAAACAAATCAATGTGCATGTTCATAATAGAGTGTGAGCTTTGTGTCATGTAAAAGAAGAAACCAGAAATTAAGAAAACGGGATCAAAAGGTTTGGTTCAAACTTGACTAATCATAGACAAACATGTGTTATGTAGAAATAAATAAAACCTTTCACTGGATACAGTGTGTGACCTCTTTGAAGTGCCTTTCTAGGAAATGAACTAACTAATAAAGACAACCCATTGCTCCTACATTTGTATGTGTATTCTATGTACTGTACTATGCTCATTTTCAGGTTTAATAACTGTATTGTGTACCTCTACTGTGACATGTGTTCTACTGTGACATATGTTCACCCTCTGTATGAAAACGTCTGCAAACCATTGACTTGTAAAAAGAATGAAACTATCCATTAACAAAAGGATTGGTTGGAAAAGTAACAGTTACTAGACACTCGAATTAGAGAGCTGACTGGATTGTAGTCGGTGAGCACGTCAGACATTTTCAGGGAAGCCAAATAATTTAGTGCGTTAAAGAATATTAGTAGATCTAATACAAATACACAATACATCAACATAATATATGAATGTTTTCCTTACTTCTGTGATCTCAAACACAAACAAAACATTCAAATAGCTTTATAACAACTAAGGTTGTTTGGCAAAGGTAATTATTTTGTCATTAAAGGAGTATACATTCTGATTAGATAATCTCTACCATGTGTGTGTGTCCATTAGTCAATGAATGAAAGTTGTGTGTAAGACAGAACCCAGCAGTGAATACTGTAGAATATCTTTAGATGTTCAGTCCTGTGACTTCAGGAACTAAAACCACTGAATAACTTCCTCCCAAGTCAAATGATGCATTGTTCTCTGGAGGCCTCGCTCTACATTACATGTCCTGCAGCTCTGATCTGCATCGTTAACAGCATCACTTTAATCAAACGTCCAACACTGCTTCCATAACTCTCTTTCAACCACACATTCCAGTAGGATTAACTGGAGGAGCGCTGGGCACGGCTCTGTTTAAAGAGGACATGTTGCTTGGCAGATAATCGTTCCTATCCTCTAATTTCTCAGGAAGATGGATTAGGCCATTTCCGAAGAGTCAGGCCTTCAGTCCGGAACATGAATGCTCCCTGTTTCTGCCTTTAAATGACTCAGATTATTTAATCGATAGCAGTGACCCTTCTCTGGCAGAATGCTGACCACATGAAAGCGCACAGGATTCTGGCAATCAAGGGCGCAAAAGGCCATTCCTGCCTCTAAATCAAACGATGCCCTTTTGCCTCGGGCTGTGGGAAGAGGCGACACACAGAGACGCACTGTCACTGCTGCCCTGCTGTTTGAAGTCTTCTTTGGAGATGCGGCTGCGTGTCCTCCTGAAGTTTCAATGTAGACAACTGATATGAGAGAAAAAGGCAGCCATAGCATTCCACTTTCATGTCTCATGGGCAGATGTGAAGCATTACAAAGACGTATAACAAAAGACATAAAGGCACAGGTATCACACAGAACAATAGCCTGCATACGTGCAAGGCCTTTGTTCGTTCTTTAAAGGACCCCTATGATACTGTTTTTCATCAATATATTATAGGTCAGAGATATATACAAAACATGTCTCTGAAGTGTTTGGCTCCAAACACCAAACAGATCATGGCAGCATCCCATAATCCCCTCTGTTTCAGCCCTGTTTCAAAAGTGCTGATTCTCTGTCTGTTACTTTAGATGAAAATAAGGAGCCCCTCCCCACGCCCCTCTGAGAGAGATTTGGTTACAAAGAACTCAATGGTGCTCTAGGAGGAGATGCAGGTGATAAGGGGGGGGGGGGGGGGTTACCTTGGTTGGTGATTGGCTAATGGTTACACGAGCCCAAAAATCGTTATGACATCATAAAGTGGACCAAATCTGATCAGCTCATTTTCAGACAGGTTTTTATAGAAATGGATCAGGACAAAAAGAGAGACAATCTTTTTTCTTGAAACTTTCCGAATCTCTTTCCACAGAGGGGACACATGTTGATGTAGAAGAGACATGAGAAAGTAGATTTTGCACAATAGGTGACCTTTAAGGCCTCTGTTATATGGCATAGGAGGAGGGGGATTACATATAGTTGTCTGTGCTGAGGCTGACATATTTGAAATGAAAGTTTCTGCTTGTGGTTCGGACCAGCATGAAGCATGAATAACAGGCACCAGGTACATGTTGAGCCCAGCAGCATGCACAGAGTCTGGCAGCCTGTGGCCGGGTCTGCAAATGAGATTTATGGTGTGTCTGACCAACATGGGCTATAAATACCATGTTCTCATGATAACTGTGATTTTCCAAATATTCCACTGAATCAATATGGTTAACCAGAGAATTAGATAATACCATCTGTGGCATTTTAATAGCATACTTAGAGCCCAGCAGTGCATGGACAGCACAGATAAATGTAAGCTTAATTATTCCTGCTGAGATCCCCATGAGGAGTGTTGATTAGATTTGACAGTAATTGTGTTTTAATTGAAGCCAGCCCTGGCCAAATGCATGTGAGCCCGGTGGTATACATGCTATGTCTGGCTCACGCACACACTCGGCAGTTTACCCTAAAGTGCTGCTTTAAAATGTCTGCAGTAATTACTATAGCGTACAATTTTCGGTCTGTAACTCGCAGACCTGTCTGTGTACAGTCAGTGTTTTCAGGTTTTCTAGGTTCTGAAGCCAATAGCTGTATCAGCAAGTTGACTCATTTTATTACAAGAGTTATATAATGTGCTGAATAGGTGGAAGACTTTCACAGACATGCTGTAGCCATTGGTTTTAAAGAATCTGAGCAATTTCATTTCTTATACTTTAATTGACTTTACTGACATCAGTTTTCAAACTCTTATGACATTTTGTTCTCTGTCACAAGTTTATTTCAGATAGATTAAATGTTAAGCTTATCCTTATTCTATTAGTTTTTGGAAGATGTGTCTTCAGTGCCAAACAGGAACAAAAGCAGCTGAAACCCAGAGCTTTTAGTGTCTTCTGCTCAGTGTTTTGGTTTTTACAACTTTCAAGTTTTAGTTTACACCTTGAACACTACGTCAACAACTATTAACAACTATGGCTGTTCATCATAGTGTAGCATTTAGCAGCTAAAAAGCAAGTGTTTTTTCCTCAAGGGCTTTTTGAGAGTGAATATTAAACGTATTATCATCAGGTGGAAACACACAAGTCCCCAAACAAATGATTATGTTATACAATGTGTGTAAATGAGCAAATGTTTGCTATACATTTCACTACATTAACTTTATAAAGTGATAGATTGTCGATTTTTGTTTACTGCTTGTTTCTGCCGCCCTCGGGTGGCCTAAACATTCATTAATGCAGGTATAAGGTTGGGTCATAGTCTTTGAACTTTAGTTATAATGTGATTCTGAACTTTAAATAGTGGTCCAATTAGTTAAATGTACAACTTGATTGGAGATTAAGAAGGGTTCACATTTAAAAAGCAGATTTGACCCCTGACCAAGTCACGTCTTCTGTGAAAGTCACCAATGTAATCTCTGTGTGTGTGTGTGTGTGTGTGTGTGTGTGTGTGTGTGTGTGTGTGTGTGTGTGTGTGTGTGTGTGTGTGTGTGTGTGTGTGTGTGTGTGTGTGTGTGTGTGTGTGTGTGTGTGTGTGTGTTTGTCTTATTTATTTGGGGATCTCCAAGCTCTGACTTCCCTTCTGGCATCAATCTGACTTCAGATCTGTCCATCCTAAAAGGTACTTCTTTGTTGTTCCAGCAGCTGTGGTGACATCATTTTCTGTGATCACTCGCTATCAGAGTTACTGCGTAGTACTGGATTAAATGACTGCCACACAAAGCTCCATTGTCCCCAAACCTGTGATGTCGGAGCACAGGAAAGTCACGGAGGTGGACCTCTGTACATTTCTAGCGTAGGCTTCAATCAGAGTAATTTCACCTCAGATCTTTTTATCCCTGCACATGGACCACTCAGTCCATGATTCACCTAATACCATATTATTCTTATGGAGGGACTAGATTGGTTCTAACTTGGTATTTTGTTTTTAGTCCAGCCAAATAGTTCTATGTGTGCATTTGCTGTATGTGTAGATCATTGCTGTCATGTGTCGGACGTAAAGGTCCATACCAGTGTTTGCAATAGCTCCTTAACCACAAATCATATTTCTACTTTACATTCGTTGCCATTATTTTTCCATTAACTTCAGCAAAGTTTAAACTAAATCAACAGACTTTGCTTGAGTTGTGTCTATCATCTAATGTAGTTAAACTCAAATGTAATAGATATTATGTTATGTTGCTCAATGTCAAAATAATTGTAATTCTCAAACAATCAACCCATAACTTATACAAGTGTCATAAACCATCTTCAGTCGTTAACATGGTAATCTCTACTGTCCATCCATATCCTGTGAACGCAGCATTATTCCCATGTTCTTGTCATACAAACATTTATGTTTTAAGCATAACCTAAATTAATATTCCTTTGATCAACAACTCTGACTGGATAAAGTGCCTCTTTGATTCAAATCAACAGCAATGTCATAAGAAAAGAACAAGTGCTCAATATTCTCAATACCATCTCTTACCACATTACCACAGACATCTGTGACTTATTTTCATTTCAGATGTTTTCCGGTTCAGTCATAGAACACACAGATGTGTTGGTCAGTGTTGGAATATTTCTGGTTTGGAAAAGTGTGAAGATTTTAGGACACATCCCAAACTCCCCAACCTTCCCATCATTAGAAGGGATCTCTAACCTCTGAACATCAGGCTTGTTGGTCAGAGATGGACAAACCATCTGTTAGCATTCAGTCAACCGAACAACCACTCATCCACAGGAAAATAGTTTAACATACATTTATCCTGGCCACAGCATCCTGCTTTCACACACACATACACGCATGTTTTAGGTGCATTTGTCCTAAATCACTAAAGCGCTGACATGCTATGGACCTCGAACATCTTGTTGTTCCCAAATACAGCAGCTGGAATATATAATTGTTTCACAAACATGTTCTTAAACATTGTCAAAGGATCATTACAGTTTATTACAGCGTTGGACTTTCTAGAAAACTAGTTTTGGCGATACTTACTTGTTGTGACGTTGACAGTCATTTCTGAGTTTCAGGAACACGGCAACATCAGTACAACAAAATCTGATTGGCAAACAAGCAACAACACCAAAGAGAAGCTTAAAAGGAAGTACACGTTTATCCAAATACCCTTCCAGGATGTCATTTAAGGCAATACCGGACACAAAATGACAATCATGAGTCAAATGTGAAATTGATCTTACCACTATGACACCTCCAACGATGTCCAATTTGGGGATCAAAGAGAGCCTGCCTTAGTTTTATTTTTAATAGAGCTTAATTAATTCACAAAGAGTTATGACTGCATTTTTAAAAAATGATTAGAGTGTTGCAAATGGGTGATTATGGCAAGTTTATGTCAGGTGCCTTGGATAGGTTTGTGTCTATCATGATGTATATTTCAATTCTCTGGACTTCACAATCAACATGCTTAAAATAAACATTGTACACAGTTTTCGACTTCGATTTGTTTTAACCAACCTGCTAAGTGAGGTTGTTTTTTTCTTTCACATAATTATGGTTAACCTGCACATTTGGTTAAAAATGCTGTATAATTCTGGGACCTTCCCAGCATAACTTTTTTAGCAATATCTGTTTAAAGAGACGTCATCTATTTAAAATGTGAGTACAATGTAATTTTAAGCAATAAAAAAGAGATGGCCAAAACTGGCAAAATAAGAAGTTGCAATACCTTTGAATTAAAAGTGAAATATTGAGAGAAAGAATGATTTCCTCCAAATGTCAAATATATTTATTAAGTCAAAAAGGAAATGTGAAAAGTGTGCTCACTCTTACTGATTTCCTTTTATGTGACAGAAAAGGCGAGACAGGAGAAGACAAATCTGTGGCCTCTGGGTCTCGTAGCTATGACTTATGGGACCCCTAAATGTCTAGTACCTCTCAGGACACCCACTTCTCTTAATAAAAGAATCCTACTGGAATTTTTCTCAAACAGCGGGCCTCTTATATTGTCACAACCTCTCGCCCTGCTAGCTTCAGCAATATCCCAGAGGCACAGGTCTTAACCACCTGGACAAACTCTGGACGTCTTCTAAACTGCAGCCGCGTGTCAAACCTCCATACATCACAGAGCGACCACGAACAAAATGTCTGGGTGTTTTTTATTACTATCATCCGTCCTGGTTGTCTGTGTTATTATTGGTTTGATGTGAAGGGACCAGATGTCTCTAGGTGTTAACTTGTAATGAGTTCAACTTGTTTTGTCTTCGTGCCGCAGAAGAAAGCCTTTGAAAGGTTGAGCAAAGACGGGGTATATTCCTGTGGTGTGTTTTCAATTTCTCTACAGAAAAGTAAAAGTTAAACTGAAGCAATTTGTACGTGCTAACAGTGATAAGTCAAACCTGGCAACCTTTGAAAGAGCATCTTTCATAGAGAGCTTCCTTTCATGCGTCCTCGGCAAATTACTCTACACTAAGCACTGCAAGACATTTCCGGGACAACAAGAAAATAAGGGACAGAAGTCTTGTTTCTGCTGAGAGCTTATCTTGGCGGTGCATGACCTCACCACTCAGACATGATGCTTTGTGACCATGAGGCGAGGTGCACGATCTCTCCTCTTACAATATATAATCACTGGCTCCTTTGTGCCGGACGGACAAACGCTGCTGTTTACTGTACATCCTAAACACATAGCATCTTCTGTCACTGCTCATGCTTCAACAACCAGCACTTTAAAAGTGAACAACCGAGAAACAGTGTCCATGATGGACAGCCTGAAATATTTTCTTAATTGTGCAACATCACCCACATGCGTCAGCACATCGATCGCTGATCAAACAATATTCACAGCTGCATACATGCTCCACTGCTGGTCTGAATAATAATTACAGGCTCTCCTGAATGATGGAAGCTGCTTCTAAAAACATTAGGGCATTTTCTTCTTCTTTTGAGGGTTTACACTCAATTTATATAGTATTAGTTCACCTTTTTTTGTCTCCAATTGAACAATAATATTTGTAGGAAAAACCACTGCTCATTCTTCAAAATGATTTGTCTCAGGGAAGTTTTCTTAGTCAGCTGTGGAGAATTTTTATTCCAGTTAAAGGGATAGTTTCTCTCCCTCCATTCGTTGTCTCTCCTCTTCTATTTCATCTTATTGGTGACATGAATAATAAAGCAACCTTTCTTAGAAACTACATTGAATACTGCTAATGTGTAACAGCACATTTGGTTTAGATGAAACCTTTCAATTTCAAATATTGGATTAAAAATGTTATATATGTTTTCCACTAACATATCCAGTCATGCAATATAATATCTCCTTGTAGCAACTACAACAATATGAACCTTTTATATGGTTATGTTTAGGCATGTTTATGTCACACCATTTAAGATCATGGTCTTGGTTCAATACAGGAAATTCCACAATAACTTGAAGCACAAGACATGACATGTTTACTTTATTAACATTTAACCAAGAACACAATCTTTCATTGACCTCAACCAAATGCTTTTGTGTGTCCTCAGTACTTAAATGAAGCACTCAATTTCTTAAAAAAACATTGCCCGGGGAATAACATTTATTGGAAACATATCAGAACCATATAAATGCAGTTTTTAGGAGAAAAGATTTGTAGTAAATATTGTATTATATAATGGAATACATATGTACTGGTAGGTAGTTTTAAAAGTGTTTTAAAATCTTCATGTTTAAGAGGAAGTATATTTGTAAGGATTAAGGAACTTAAAGCTGTTTTGAATGCCTACAATTATGAGCATAAGGTTGAAAATGACAGAATATTATTTGTTTAAGGTTGTTACAGCTTTGTGGGCATTGAGGTTTCTGTTTTACCTTCAGAAAGTCAAAACCAAAGAGCTTGTTGCTTCCTGTAACGCCACTGGTTTCAAACAATGAGTGACTGAATAAAAGACCTAATGAAAATGTTTAAACCCAAGATAAAAGATGAAAAGGGCTTTACAAATAAGATCCACGTGCAGGCAGGGAAGCTATGACAACTATGAAAACATTAACGCAGTGATTCAGTGTGTTTACCTTTTTGTCTGTGTGTGTGAATCCAATAGGTGCTGTAATGGATGCCAGGCACTCAGCCATCGGCAATTATGGGAGGAATACAGAGTAAAGACCTGGTAGTTGACCTCGATGAACCTAAAAGCTGGTCTTGGTGCTGCCATGATGTAAAGCTGGTTAAAACCATACCCGGCAGCTTCTGTGGCGTGCTCTGTGTACGAGAGGACAGCACCACACAATGAGTGATGTGAAGACGGCCATGTTGGGCAAGCATATTTACATAGCAGATGTTACACTTCATGGAGGTCTGCTACCAAGACTCAGATTTACACTGTCTCAAAAGCACTATAGAGACTCTGAAGATCACTGAGTCTAACCAGATTAAACGACAATGGTTGGGTTGGCATTGGGATAAACAAAGCCAAGTCAAAGAAAGTTAATTTAAATCCGTATTTTTAGATGGCATGTCTTTTGTCTTTTGCGATATTTGGTACAATTTCCCTCGGCTCTTATTGTGGTGTTCAACCACTTTTGTCATGGTGGTTTTGACAACACTTGAATGCTTAAGGAGTCTTAACATTTCTGAGAGGCATGATGACCTCCCCTGGGAGTCGTTGGTGGTAGATGTGGTGCATATTGGGCATGTTTTGTTCCTCAGTCACTGTGCAGATGCCACGGACGTTGGTTGGGATTTTGCCCTTGAGAAAGTGAACAAAGTGTCTGTGGTCATTGAGGGAAATCACGGCTCAAAGAGAGATCCATTCCTCAGGCGTCAGTGAGGAACAAAGTGTCTCTTTCCTTGCATGGAAATGACACTCAAAACATTTCCCAGAAAAATATTTTTTATAACGTAATAGCTCCATGCTTTGGGAAATTGGAATCCTTCACCTATTATATTAAACCCTCCAGGAAAAGAAACGTCTCAGCATAAGAACAATTAGAAACTGCTTAGTGTATTTTTCTCACAGCTGAAATGAATCAAAGCAAGTGTTTATATTTTAAAATACCATTGAGCGTCACACAGTCCTGTGTATTGAGATAGATGTTCATGTTAACTACAAAGCTTGCCAGTAGAAGCAGATTACAGGACTGATATATAAATATCCTTTTATGAAGCCAGGTCGGTCGGTAATTATAAGGAATAATGATGTGCCAGTGTTGTGCCGAGGATGTAACAGAGAGGTCAACTCATGAGCCAGTGACAGCACCACCAGAGTAAAGACTTATAAACAGTGGCTGCAGAAATACTTTTTTCTACGAAGCCGTTAGGGTTTAGGGGTTACAGTTAAAATCTCCTATTGCCAGCTGTGTGACTATTTTCCAGTCAGTCGGACCACCAAACAAGCTGAGATTTAATTTATAACATCACAATTTTATTATGGTTCAATCCAGGGTCGCTAGTATCCACACATCTGTAGTGCAAGCATGTTCCCTTTCCTGGCTTATTTATGTGATTGACTGCATTCACATTGGCAGAGCTGCTGCTGTTTAAACATGAATTTGGAATTAATTAGAACAAATGGTTCATTTAGGTCTAAGTGTAACCAATGACACCAGTTTCATGTTGCCTGTTTAACTCTGATAGGATCAGAAAGCTATATATTGTATGTTGTTCTTTTATCCTCATGTAAGTGAATGTTAAGCCATAATGAAATCAGTCCACAGCAGTATAATTCAGTTTGGTGCTGATCAAATGCAGGCGATGCGGAAGAATCAAAATATGAAGGGACAGCTTGCCACACACACACACACACACACACACACACACACACACACACACACACACACACACACACACACACACACACACACACACACACACACACACACACAACACACACACACCACACACACACACACACACACACACAAAACACAAACATGTCTCTGGGCCATAATAAAAGAGCTGACTTTTGGTTTCTTCGTGTGTGATATTGCATTTTGCTGTCATGCTACAAACTCATAACTCATCATGTTTTCATCAGTGTACAGGTTTATATTTTTGGGTAGTACACATTCTCTAAGCCTTTGTCCTTAAAAAGTCCTTGTTACACAGCCACTGGTTAAACTTTAAGATGTACTGTCACAAAGTTGAATATACATGTGTTATTCTTAGCTTATAAAGAGCAGACATTGTGGAAAACTAGTGTGTTAACTTGTCAACGACATTGGAAACATTATCAGTTAATCAGTAAGTACATGCAATTTCTTCAGAATGAGCCCAGGGTTTATTGAAAATGTCCACAATCATTTCCTGTGGTTTTTTACCCTTCTTAAAATACAAATGAAATAACTTTGGGGTTTGTATTTTCACTGAGTAACCTCGAAATCTTACTTTTTGACCACAAAGAAATGACATTGTGCTTGATTTTAATGGTTTACTTCCAGAAAAGGCCATTGAGTTCAGCTGTTTTATCCATAGTAGAATTTACCACAACCCTAAATAACATCTTTAAGACAAACAAACAATTTAACAGCTTAAAGGGATAGTGGAAATCCGCGAATTGTGGGTTTAACTTATGTATTTTTATTAAAAATAAGCATAATAAACAATTTTTTTTAATTTCATGCGCCTAGTTTCATTTTATTTTCAATTTTACTGCGCCCTCTCAATGAAACGAAATACTTCGGGAATCGTCGGGAATCTTCGGGTGATGACGAGAGCTCAGGAAGACGGGCACAAACAATGGCGGACATTCAATAGCATTTGCATGTGAATAGCCGACCTTTATTATGGTGAATAGATGTGTCAATACTTTATACCGAGTATATTGCCATAAATATGATGATTGATTATCAGTAAAAAATGCTACGTGACACAGCGACATTGGATTAACCTTGAGATGCGTTTTTATTCCGTTGAACACAACTTTTGATCACAAATCAAAAAAGGTAAGACGTAATTATTGTAATATTTTTGGAACCGGATGTTGTTTACTTTCTCTTTTCTGGCTGATAGCTCCAGGAATTCGAGGTCTTACAGTGATGACATTACATGTGTGGAATCTGTGGAGTCTCAGCTTTAAATCGTATATTGTGGTGACACGTTATTGGACATAATTCACCTTGCTTATTGTGTTGCCACACGGACCCTTTAGTGGGGAACACCTGTAGCTTTAGCTGCCATTCCTGCTAGCTCATCATGGCAGAGCAGGGCATGTGTTAACCTCTCTGAAGTAATGGATAATAAAGATTGGAACTCCATTCTTAATACACCGCCTCCGACTCTCTTTTCACGGCACAACACTGGTGACCCTGACTTTTCCGAGAAAGTTTCCGGAAAATTAACGAACATGGCTGAGCGCGATGTTTTCATAAAGCTGCCGGAATTCTGGGAGCACACCGCGGAGGCATGGTTCGCACACGTGGAGGCACATTTCGCCTGCCGACAGGTCCGTGACGGGGACCTAAAATACTACCATGTGGTAGCAGCGCTGGGGAGCTCCACGTCATCCAGGTTGGTGGGATTCATCGCAGCCCCCCCACATCATGGCAAATATGAGGCGATTAAGGCCCTTCTCCTTAAGACATTTAGCTTATCTGCTAAGGAGAGGGCCCGCCAGATACTTGACATTCAAGGCCTAGGAGACAGCAAGCCATCCCAGCTAATGGAGAAAATGCTAAATCTGCTAGGGGGGGAAGATCCCCGTATTTTATTCACGGAGATTTTCCTGCATCACTTGCCTCCCCGGGTACAGACGGCGCTGGCCAACACGCCTGTCACGGAGCCCCGTGCTTTGGCTGAGGAAGCGGATCGTTTTTTCCTGGCTACGCAACAGCCCGGGGCAGAGACGTTAGCCGCGACGCTCAGCGGCCCACCGGCAGTCAAGAAAGCGTGGCGGAGGCCGGACACGGCTGTGGCTAGCCGGCGTGGAGACACCGGAGAGTGCGTTTACCACGCACGTTTCGGGACAAGGGCGAAGAGATGCATCGCTCCGTGCAGCTACAAACCCCCGGGAAACGGAGGGGCCGGCGCTCAGTAGTGGCTCTGAGCGTCGGCGGCACGTGCAGGCTCCTCTTCGTCAGCGACAGCGTTTCGGGGAGCCTGTTTCTGTGTGACACGGGCGCTCAACGGAGCGTAGTTCCAGCGTCGAGTGAAGACGTCGCCCGTGGGGGGCACGGACCGCGATTGACGACGGCTAACGGCAGTCCCATTCGCACGTACGGCGTGAGGCCTATGTGTTTGTGCATCGGAGGACAGCGTTTCAGCTGGGATTTTGTGACAGCGGACATTTCTTTTCCCCTCCTCGGAGCGGATTTTTTGTGTGCTCATGGACTCTTAGTGGACGTTAAGAATAGGCGTTTGGTTGATGCCTTAACGTTTTCTTCCCTCGTGTGCACACTTGGCAGCGCAGCGTACGACGGGCTGTTAGGCTCGCTGTCAGGTGCAGACACGTTTCTCAGACTGTTGGCCGAGTTTCCAGACCTGTCGCTACCCACCTTCTCTGCGCTTACCACTAAGCATGGCGTGGAACACCACGTCACTACCGGGGGGCCTTCTGTCTACGCCAGGGCCCGGCGGTTGAACCCTTCTAAGCTGGCTGTAGCGAGGGCGGAGTTCGCAACCATGGAGCGCCTGGGCATTGTCCGCCGCTCCGACAGTCCTTGGGCTTCCCCCCTGCACGTCGTTCCCAAATCGAACGGCGGGTTCCGCCCGTGCGGGGATTACCGCCGACTCAACGACGCCACTACGCCTGACCGCTATCCGGTGCCGCACATTCAGGACTTTTCGGCGCATCTGGCCGGTACGGGGGTGTTTTCCAAGGTGGACCTGGTGCGTGGATACCACCAGGTGCCCATGCACCCCCTGGACATTCCCAAGACAGCAGTGATAACGCCTTTTGGACTTTTTGAGTTCCTGCGGATGCCTTTTGGACTCAAGAATGCCGCTCAGACGTTCCAGCGCCTGATGGATTCGGTGCTGCGGGACCTGCCGTTTGTGTTTGTTTACCTCGACGACATACTCGTCGCCAGCGCTTCAGTGCAGGAGCACCTGTCCCACCTCCGAGCCCCTTTTCACACGGCTCAACGAACACGGATTAATCATCAATCCTGCAAAGTGCCAGTTCGGGGTGTCGGACATCGATTTCCTGGGGCACCGCGTCACCAAGGGCGGTGCGACACCTCTGCCAGAGAAGGTGGAGGCTGTTGCGGCGTTTCCTCGCCCGCTCACAGCCCGGTCGCTCCGTGAGTTTCTGGGGATGGTGACTTTCTACCACCGTTTTCATCGCCCGGGCCGCACACATCATGCGGCCGCTGTATGAAGCGTTGAAAGGCAAGACCCCCGTCCAGGAGATCGACTGGACAGCAGAGGCGGACGGCGCTTTTGCTGAGGTCAAGACCGCGTTGGCTCAGGCGGCTTTGCTGGCACACCCATCATCTACGGCTCCCATCTCCATCACCACGGACGCGTCAGACTACGCGGTCGGCGCAGTGCACGAGCAGTGGGTGGAGGGCGCTTGGCAGCCGCTCGCCTTTTTCAGCCGCCAGCTGACGCCTAGAGAACGCAAATACAGCGCCTTTGACCGGGAGCTCCTCGGACTTTATTTGGCCGTGCGGCACTTCCGTTTCATGCTGGAAGGCCGTGAATTTACGGCGTTTGTCGACCACAAGCCGCTCACCTTTGCCATGTCAAAAGTGGCGGAGCCTTGGTCGGAACGTCAGCAGCGGCAGCTGTCCTACATATCGGAGTTCACTACGGACATTAAGCACGTGGCTGGCAAGTCGAACCTGGTTGCTGATTGCCTCTCCAGGGTCGTCATCGGTGCCGTCCAGTTGGGCCTGGACTATACTCGCATGGCGGCAGACCAGGTCACAGATCCCGGCGTCCAGGCCCTGAAGGTGGAGAGCGCGGGGCTGCGCTTGGAGGACGTGGTGTTCGGCGACGCGGGCATTACTCTCCTGTGTGACGTCTCTACGGGCCTGGCGCGGCCTGTCGTCCCTGCCAGCTGGAGGCGTCCTGTGTTCGAGGCTGTGCACGGCCTGTCACACCCCGGCGTTAAACCTTCGGTCCGTTTGGTAGCGGCGAAGTTTGTTTGGCAAGGACTGAAAAGGGACTTGAGGACTTGGGCCAGGGAGTGCGTGGCTTGTCAACGCGCTAAGGTGCACCGCCACACGAAGGCCCCATTGGAGCGTTTCCTGGTGCCTGAGAGGAGGTTTGATCATGTCAACATTGACCTGGTTGGTCCGTTGCCTTCCTCTCAGGGGTTTTCCTACCTCCTCACCATGGTGGACAGGACGACCCGTTGGCCGGAGGCGGTTCCGCTCGTTTCGACATCAGCCGCAGACGTTGCCCGGGCCTTCATTGCAACGTGGGTGTGTCGTTTTGGCACCCCGTCAGACATTTCCTCAGACAGGGGCTCTCAGTTCACGTCCGAGCTCTGGAACGCTGTGGCAGGCGGTTTGGGGGTTAAGCTGCACAGGACTACCGCTTACCACCCTCAGGCTAACGGTCTCTGCGAGCGCTTTCATCGCTCCATGAAGGCGGCCCTCAAGGCCGGCCTTACGGACGGTAACTGGGTCGACAAGCTGCCCTGGGTGATGCTGGGCCTGAGGACCGCACCTAAGGAAGATCTGCAGTGTTCTACAGCGGAGATGGTCTACGGTCAGCCGCTGAGAGTTCCGGGGGATTTCCTCCCAAATGCATCGGCTCCCTGGTCGGCGTCGGCCCAGCGGGCTTTCCTGCGTGACGCCGCTGAGGCCTTTGTTCCGATCCCTACTACTCAGCACGGTACTCAGGTGTCCCAGGTTCCCGCAGAGCTCCGCTCGGCGGAGCACGTGTTCATCCGGCACGATGCGCACAGAGGCCCCCTGCAGCCCCCTTATGATGGGCCTTTCCGGGTCTTGGAGCACGGGGACAAGCACCTGGTGGTCGACCTGGGTGGCAAGGCCGAGCACGTCTCGGTGGACCGGGTGAAGGCTGCTCACCTGGACTTGGACCAGCCTGTGGTGCTGGCTCGACCTCCGCGACGGGGCCGCCCCCCGGCCTCGTCCCCTGTCACGGATTTAAGACCTGTTGTCCCGGTCCCTCCCCTTCCGGGGGCCGCACAGGCGGGAGTCACTTTTCTGACTCCCGTGCTCAGGAGTCGTGGGGGTCGGCGTGTCGTTCCTCCCCGCCATGCTGATTTTGTTTATGTGTGAATTCTGGGGGGGCTTGTGTGGTGACACGTTATTGGACATAATTCACCTTGCTTATTGTGTTGCCACACGGACCCTTTAGTGGGGAACACCTGTAGCTTTAGCTGCCATTCCTGCTAGCTCATCATGGCAGAGCAGGGCATGTGTTAACCTCTCTGAAGTAATGGATAATAAAGATTGGAACTCCATTCTTAATACACCGCCTCCGACTCTCTTTTCACGGCACAACAATATCTTGTTTGTGCAGTTAAGATAGTAATAAGGGCATTTCTACCGTGTGTTGTGTGTAAAAAAGCGTTAGCATTAGTTAGCATTGTTTCGCTCAATGCTAATTCAAAGGCTTGGTATTACTCTTGGGTTTTTTCTAGCTAACAATTGTTCTTATTGTCAGTTAGCGGAGTTTCTTACCTTTAAAAGGGTATGAAACATTAATAGTTTCATAAATGTTAAGAAGCCCTGAGACATGTGAGAGAGAAAAAACGGTGGGAGGGGTCCACTGGGGGGACCTTCGGCCTTAACTGGTTAACAATGATTAATATTTGTAAAGGCTACAGGTGATCTTAAGATGCGTGAGCTATGCTTAGGGACCTACCAGTCAAGATTATTTGTGCGTAGGGGTGCATCATCTGGCGCCTGGTCCTGGTCATCCTCGCCATTGCCCATGCCGTGAACCATCACCTCGGGCTCGGGCTCGAACAAATAAGGACGTAATGGTCCATCGTCTGGCTCAATATTGTCACCATCGTCGCTTACTGAACCGGATTCAGATTCAGTTCCTAAAACGACATTTTCGTAGGAAAGCCGAGAGGATGTTTCTGACTCGCTATCATCACTGGATACCTCGTACAATCCTTCTTCTTTGTCTGGTATATTTGCCCTTCCACGTTCATTCTGCATAGACGCCATAGTTTGTTATCGTATCGTCTTCCTGAGTTTTCGTCACTTCCGGTTTGGAGTCGAACATTTCGTTTCTAAAAAACTTCGGGGAAGCTGCAATAAAGTGCTTCTAACATGCGTAAGGCAATTATTATATTTTTTTAATCAGGTGTGATTGTTTTGGTACGTAATTATGCTTGTATATAAGTTAAAACAAAACTATTTGAGGTTCCATTTCCACTATCCCTTTAAGATCAAGGTTGACAGACTCTTTAAGAGTTACATTCAGGGATATACAATTATTTGCCTGCTACAGCAACAAATTAGCTTAGCTTAGCATTAAGTGTGGAAACAGGAGAATATATCAATGTCTGGTTTTAAAGGGGGTTAGCAAAAGCAGTGGTAAAAAACATTTTCCCCTTTATTCTACATGTATATTGACATTTTTATTTTGTAATGTAGGAGCAAACACAGTAGTGGTGGCTTAAAGCCCACCTCCGCTCCGCGCCGTCCGTTAGATGAGCCTGGTCAGATTTAATAAAAGAAGTTCAAAACACCGGCATAAAAGTTATAACAATAATCTGATTTTAATGGTAAAAAACACAATACAGAGTGCCCTGTAACAGAGCACTCCGGGCTCCCCGCTCTACTGCCGTGCGATACAGATATCGGGACCAGCCAATCAGAAACAGGGGGCATTTTGCATGAATAAACAACAGTATATATAAACATATTTGGGGCGGAGAGTCACTTCTTATCTTGCACCTGAGTTCACTCCTTTACTTTCCCAAGGAAGATTTCACACAAACTATTCCTTCCCAGACAATCAAACATTGTACACAGATATATTGGTGCTTGAGATTATATTGGCCCCAGAAAGAACCTTGAAAAGAATATGTTTGTGTGCTGGTGGGAGGAGGTGTATGTGTGTGTGTGCTGGTATCTGGGTCAGTGAGAAGGTTCCGAAAACCAGTCAGTATCTGGTGTGAGGGGTAGGGTTAGGGTTAGGGTTAGGGTAATGTTGTGAATTGAGTGGCCCATGGTGGTGGTGGGGTTATGGTATGGGCAAGCGTATGTTATGGACGACGATCACAGGCCACTCGATTCACAACATTACCCTAACCCTAACCCTAACCCTAACCCTACCCCTAACCCTAATCCTACCCCTCACACCAGATACTGACTGGTTTTCGGACCCCCCGAGACCCCCCCAATAAAGCAAAACTGCACGTTTCAGAGTGGCCTTTTATTGTGGCCAGCCTAAGGCACTAATAATCATGCTGTCTAATCAGCATCTTGATATGCCACACCTGTGAGGTGGGATGGATTATCTCGGCAAAGGAGAAGTGCTCACTATCACAGATTTTTTCAGATTTGTGAACAATATTTGAGAGAAATGGTTATTTTGTGTATATAGAAAATGTTTTAGATCTTTGAGTTCATCTCATGAAAAATGGGAGCAAAAACAAAAGTGTTGCGTTTATATTTTTGTTCAGTGTATATAGGATTACTTTAAAACAGTCCCAAATAATACATGTTCACTTCAATACAGTTCAAGATAATACCTGTTTACTTTAATACAGTTTAGAACAATATCTGTTTGCTTTAGTAATCAACCTAAAATAAATAATACTTTGATGTGCTTTAAGAGTTTTACTGTACTGTAAATTCATTGAGTTGCTCCAATGCATGAGTCATGAATGGTGTGTGTCGTAAACAATATCTATTACAGCTAAACCCCCTTATTAACCAGATAAAATGTCATCTAAGGTTATATCTAAAACAAGACCAAACAATGCTTTGGTCATCCTTTACCTGATAATGGGCCACATAGCAGTGTAGTGACAACAGTGAAAGCACAACAAGAAGCTTCTTGAGTCAGTGGTTCCCAACAAACTGGGTTCCTGGGAAAAATCTCAAACTTTGAGCCTTTTTTTCCATCTGTTTACACTGTATGATATTACTGCTTATGTAGCAGCAGACAGGGTGTTCATCTACTGGAGGTCCTTATCCCAAGGCTAATGCCGGATTATATTTTAATGTTGAGGTTCAAACTGTGACACAACTGATGACTGAAAGCGAAAACTGAGCCTCAGGCAAAACACTGCAACCACACAGATCTGGATAAATGGATGACTTTATGGGGAACAGTAAACACAATTACAAAACTGTCCATTAACTTCGTTGTTTTATTTTCAGAAACCGCAGAATATGGATAAACACTGAGCTGTTTAGAGTGAGGATCAGTTTCAAAGAAGTGCAATGTGTTTGTATAGACTAAAAGTGAAAATTATTTAGATGTGTCCGATGTATAACAGCCTTGCGGTTACTATATTTGTCATCTGGCACCATCTTTAAAGCTGCACTTATCGCCGTCTTTTTGACAAATTGTTTTGTTTTTCAGGCCCAAATAATCCTGTCTCCCAATAAATTATTTTTCCATACAACTGGACTCCACCGTCAATTACAAAGCCCTAAAACACTTCCATAGGAGAAACATGCTGCCGTTTCGAAAAAAGTTTCAAATATAAAAACCCAAATGTGCCAAAAAACAAGTCACAAGGACAGAGACAGGAAAACATTCCTGCACTGCAATAACTCTCTATAACAAATCACATCTGGCTGGAAGATAACTGCCTGCTCCATAGTTTCTCTTGGAATAAAATCACAATTTTACATTTATATATTCAGTTTAATATTCCACCTGTCACATACTTATGTAAATATAATACCTTGCTTTATATCTTATTGTTAATTTGTAAATTCAACATGTATATTTTCTACTTTCTTGTTTATTTCTCGTCTTTTAATTTGTATTGTATAATGCCATGTCTTTTTATGCTGCAGCAGCACAAACACTTCTCAAATTGGGACCAATAAATTACTATCTTATCTTATTTGTTATATAGAATAGAAAAGATACATTGCTATGTGAGTGTTTGTCAGCAGGAAACAGATGTATTAACCCTCTATCCGCAACGTCTTCAAACCCCTCGGTCCAATTGACAAATTTAACAATAACTTATTTTAGTCGCGGTGGGACATTGTGAGCCAATGCCTGTCCAAAAGAGCCTTGGCGCCCCCTACAAACGCTAGCTTCATCTTACTACATCTGAATAATGCCCTTTAAAAAGCAGGAAAACACTGCACCACTGACCGAAGACAAGGTTATTTTGGAGAATGGGGCAATCAAGTACTATCTTATCTTATCTTATCTCTTTAAACATAAGCAGCAGGTATTATACAAAACGCTGCAAGAAGCTCAAAACACATCAGAAAAAAGCAATGCACACAGCTGGGACCGGAGCGCTTATTGACGATAGGGGATTATAAAATTGGATGCTCACATGCTTGTTAAGGAACATTGTACAATATTAAAAATAGATGTTCCCATAACTTGCAACTAATTTCTATCTGCAAGCCTGTGGTAGGGGGTGTCAGTGATTCAGAGAGACAAATCATTATTGTGACATATATAGAGACAAAGATCTAACTGTTGGTGTTATAACAAGGTGTGATCTGATTGCATACAGATGAGTTAACAATATTCAAAGTTTAACAAAACACTGCTTTGTATTCAGCACTGAAATGGAAACATGATTTCTGTCTTCGGCACTCATGTGGTAACAGATAATAGTCAAATTCATATTTATATTCAAACCTGGCCCTGGAGAAGCTCACGTTCAAAAGCAGCGTTCATTTGTAAATGACAGTGAACCAACTGTCTTGAGGTGGTTAATTACACGTTTGGCACCTGAACACACCACATCATAAAGTAATGGCCACCCCCGGGATACACATCTGATACTGATGGTGGGTGCATATTTCCCTCACTGTGAACTATGGATGTTTTCCAATAAGAAAGGTTATGGAAAACAGCAGATCCAAAGTGTTGCACAATTCACTCTAAAGCTGGGGGCTAATTTGGAAATCACATTCAGTCTTGTTTTTGTTAAAAAAAACAAGCTCTCTTAGATTTATTTAAAAGCACTGCATTTCGTTAGGGTTTGGAGTTCCCGAAAACTTCATTAGATGCTCCGATAGTACAAAAAGGGTTTTATCTGAAACTAATGAACAGATGGAAATTGGTTAGAAATTCCTGGAAGTATGACATTCCCTAGATCAACATGCTGGGCCTGGCTCCGGGGCCAATGGTCACATCCCAATCATATTTCGGACATTAGCTCAGAGTATGTCTCAACTTATGGCTTTGAAGTATCTGAATGACAAATATGTGTGAATATAAAGGGAGGATGATGTTCCTTGGCAACAGAGAACATTCAAAGGGATGTGGAAGTAGAAACATTTATATGGAAAAATATAACTGAAATAGAGGCAAATCTGTAACTCAGGGGACAACCAAAACTAAACTAATGCTGCAGCCTCACAGCACGACAACACCTCCTTCCTTGCTACTACTGCACTGAGGGCCTATCCTAACTGGAACATACCATCTATCCAGGTATGTATGGGTTGATCTAAACATAAAGCAAGAAAACAAATACTAAAACTACATTTACTAAACATTGATTTTACTTTTATTTTACTCCTGAAATCACAATTTCTCCATCCACATCCATCCTATCAATGAGCAACCAAATGTAACAGAATGTAATTTAAGGCAGAAATACAGTATCTTACCTATCGTCCTACATCTTATCAGTGCCCAGCCCCCGCCCTGCTTATATGATATAATGAAGCAGACTTGTTTTCACTATCCCTGAGTGAGCATCTGATCCACCCCAAAGATCCATAAAATAAATAAAATACAGACACGAAAGGGTAGACTCCTTTCAACAGACCTTAATACTCTAAAACATTGATATAAATAAACATATTAAACAAGCTTGTGTTATTTATAACCTGATTAATAAAATCAGGAAAACTAAAACATCGTGCTGAATTGAATAACCAAGCAAACACAATAACAACATTGAGGGAACAGGGCCTATAGGGAAAAGGGAGAAAAGCAACCTCTTCAAAAATATTTTCATCACAGCAAGTTGACAAAGCATTCTCAGCTCAAGGTAGATTTAGTAGCTGATTTAGAGCTTTCAGAAAAATGTCACAACCCCTTGTTTTCCATGCCACACATGGCCACCCCACTATCCACTATCAGACACATTGTCATAACATTTACGACTGTTCCTTGACTGGTTCTGCAATCTGTTTGTATCTACAGAACAGGTATCAATTGACACAACGTTATGTGTTGGCTTTGTGTATTTACCAAGAGTTCAAATCAGGTCATATAAATGTAAGGAAACCAAATTCCTGGCCACAATTCAATGTCATTGGACCAATTGTTTTTGGGTAGGTTGTAAGGATAACTGTCAACTAGGCAGATTATCATATGTTTTAATACCAGTTGTACAGTTTCTCCTTATATGCAGCCATGTAACAAAACATAGTTTATCCCCTCAGTGGCGATAGTGACGCACATGCATTCACTTGGTCACACATCAACTACAACCTCACAAACAATACTCATTGCCAAATAGTAGCCTTTTAAGGGGGAAACAGTGGCTGGAAAAGGGTGGGAAAATGTTTGTGGTCTGAATGATGGTCAATATGGAAGTCCTTTTGTTGGACTTGTGCCTTTGTCGGACTTGGATTGGTTTTAGTCTTGCGAATGAAGGGTGACACAAAGGAGTAACTATCATGAACCAGTAATGTACTTAAAACCTTGCTGCAAATCTGCAAATTCCCCATTTGTAAAATGAGTCTATATCTTCTGGCTATCTATCTAACTATCTTCTCCATTAACCACATTGAGATGGATGTAAATGGTTTTGTTTTGAGGCTTTTGCTTAAACATTATTTTAAAGATTGAAAAACTAAAAGAAGAACATCTCGCACACTGCAAGAGCCTTTTCACAAAACTCAAGTCATACTTTATATTGTACAGACAAAAATGACCATTTACCTGATAAAGCAAAATGTCCCATGTTCAGCTCCAGTTTGACCAAAATGTAAAACTGGAGCGCTTTAGGATGATCAGCTCTCGCACAACCTCTTTTCCTGAAAACAAAAAAACATGTCATGACACCACAGGAAGTCAGATCTCACATCATTAAAGGGTTTTATGGGTATAAATAGAGAATTTTTGGAATCTCTGTAACCATATTTTTGGATAACCTCACTGAGGTTTTACCACGAAGTTCCTGATATTCCAGGAAGTCTCAGTGTTGTATGACAGGAATTATAATTACAAAATGTTATCATGGTATGCACGCAGCACTTACAATTCAAACATGTTTGTTTCCTGTTGAGGGGAGGCTACGAAAGACACCATTTTTGTGTGAATGAGATGAAAGGCCATGTGGCAAGTGGGGGGTTAATTATGTGGCCCCTGTACTATTCAAGGACCAAAATGACTCACAGAGGCTGTTAGTCCTGATTACTGCTGTTTTCCAGAATCCATAAAGAACAATTCCCTGTAGTCACGTCTCAGGTTCTGCTCGTTTATTTATTTGTGCTCAGAGACGTAAGGATAAAAGGGAAAGGAAGGCGGAGGAGGCAGAAAGAGATCTGGTTCAATTACAGAACAGCCTGTTTCGTTAGCACATCCGGATTTAAGTGATCCGCTGCTAAGTGGCTGCACGCTGGTAGCTGAGCTGTGAAGTTCATTGTGGATGAAAAACATAAATGCTGCATTTAATCAGGCTATTTATCCTCTCACCGGCGCTCCCACATACTGCAGGCCTGTGTGTTGTTCCTTGTGTACGCACTGGTCTCCTATTCCACGCATTGTTTCCAGAGGGAAGGATAAGGCCCAGAGTAATTACCGCAATTTGTGATCAAAGCTAGAACAATGTCCAAGACAAATACAATTGTGGCATCGGATAGCAGTTCATCTGATGATATGGGGGAACTTGAGATTGCCTGAGTGAGCCGTGCCAGGCTGAGGCTGAAACCACACCACACTGTTTTGCAGGCAAAAGCGGCTCAAAGTCAATCACAGGTACTCATTATGTCTTCATGTATAAGTAGACCTCGTGAACTCAGAGTGAACTGCAGCAAATGATTTATGATTCACTGAAAGTAATACGGGTCAACAGCCAATGGATGCTGGATGATACAAACCGGCTGCCATATAGTCTTTGAGTATAGAAAATATGAAACTGCTATAGGCTACTAGGTCATTACTAAAAAAGAATGGCGGAATATTTTTACTGGTGTCCACTCTTTTGAAACAAACGGGACACAAACATGGCATAAATAACATCATAAAAAACACGCATGTCAATCCAGACATAAACACAGTCTCAGGTTTATGCAGCTGAGGAAAACAAAAGCAGGTGGAGGCTGTGGTGAAGGAGGCTCCTGCCAGCAGCAGCGAGCAAACATCATTATACAGAGTTAGTGACAGAGTGCCAGGTCAGCACCGAGCTGAAGGCTGTGGTAGCCCAGCTGTCGGCTGACTCAGCACAATTTGATAAATGTAATGTAATGTATCTTAAACCAAAACTCATTAGTTTAGTGCTGATTCATGTAATGTAATAAAATGCCCTCCTACCAAAGCAATGATTTCAAATGTGGAAGCTACTGAACATTACTCCTTGTCTACGTTGGCAAATCTTTTATCTCCACTAGACGACAATGGTGCTACTTGGTGATTTTAACTGGGACTGGTTAACTACAGAGGATTTAAAAAACCTTTGTATCTCATTGAATGTAACTCAGATTGTTGACAGTGCTACTCGCCCTAACATTAAGTCCCCTAATAAATCCTCCTTACTTGATCTCATTCTAACTAATGTTCCCTATAAATACTCATCTGTGGGAGAATTTGCTAATGATTTGAGTGACCACTGTGTTGTAGCCACAATTAGAGACACACAAGTCCAAAAGGGTAAACCTTGCATTGTCATAAAGAGAGACACAAAACATTGTGTGGAGCAGGGTTTTGTACATGATCTGTTTGATCGGGGAAAAATCGATCTGTGTGCTGTTGTTGAAACCGCATGGTCTTATTTGTATCTTGGTTTTATGGAAATTATTGATAGACATGCACCCCTGCGTACATTTAGAGTGAAGGGACGAGACAATGCTTGGTTTTCTGCTGAGCTGTCTAGTCTCCTACATGAGAGAAACAAGGCCTGGGCAAAGGAAATCAGGCTCAGAGGTAGAATGGCTGCGATTTAGGCAGCTAAGGAATAGCTTCACATCACATATTAAAAGTGCTAAGTCGAAGTATTATTTGTCAGTTACCACAAAGAACCTGAATAATCCTAGATAATTTTGGAAAGCCATAAAATCGATATCCACCTGTGAAATCCGTAATGAGCTTCCTCCGTGCCTTACCACAGCATCTGGCACTATATCGGACAGGGCCACTATGCTAAATTGTTTAAATGAGCATTTTGTGTCCTGCGGTTCTATGTTTGATTCTGTGACTAACTCTGCTTCTGTGAACACCCCAATCCGTGACTCTGAACAATGTGATCTGGAAAACCCTTTCAGTTTTACTCCTTTTACTGTTGATGTTGTTCATGAAGCCTTATCCAAGCTAGATCCTAAGAAACCGGCTGGCCCGGACAACGTAGAACCTTTCTTTTTAAAGATAGCTGCAGATTTTATTGCTCTTCCTCTTACTTCTCTTTTTAACCTCTCCCTCAGCACAAACACAATTCCAAAAATATGGAAGTCAGCTTATGTCTTGCCTTTACTAAAAGGAGGGGAGGCAACTATTTTAAATAATTATAGGCCAATCTCTAAATTGTCAGTTCTGGCTAAGGTTCTTGAACGCCTAGTGAGTGAACAGGTAAAGGAGTTTTTATGTATAAATGATATCCTGTCTAAACATCAGTCAGGCTTCAGAAAGAAACACAGCACCATCACTGCCACAATGAAAGTGGTGAATGATATTGCGAGTATTTGAGACAATAAGCAGAGTTGTGCAGCTCTGTTTATTGACCTTTCCAAAGCGTTTGATACCGTCGATCATCGCATCTTGAAGCAGAGGCTGGCCAGTATTGGCATATCCAGCCATGCAGTGAGGTGGTTTGTAAACGACCTCGCTCCATATATATTAACAGCGTAGGTGAAAATGTGGATGAAGCTACTTTACATTTATATGCGGATGATACCGTGATGTATTGTGCAGGTCCCTCCATTAAAGAGGCTGGTGTTAAATTACAGGCTGTTTTTAACACTATTCAGACTCAGCTCTCTGAACTAAAGCTTCTTTTAAATGTTGAGAAAACCAAGGTAATGCTCTTTTCAAAAGCAAAAAAGACACCAGAGCCTGTTTTAGATATTGTAACTACGCAAGGAATAAAACTTGAAGTTGTTGCCTGTTACAAATACCTTGGTATCTGGTTTGATGATTGTCTCACTTTTAAACTTCATGTCAATAACCTGCTTAAAAAACTAAGGGTTAGGCTAGGTTTCTTCTACAGGAACAAGTCCTGTTTCTCGCTTGAGGCCAGGAAAAGGCTAGTCACTGTGACCTTTTTACCTGTGCTGGACTATGGTGATTTGTTGTATATGAATGCACCTGCCAATTACCTGAGCAAGTTAGATGCTGCGTATCACAGTGCTCTGAGATTTGTCACAAATTGTAAAGCGCTTACTCATCACTGTACACTGTATACCAAGGCAGGTTTACCATCACTCTCTGTACGGAGGCTCAGTCACTGGTACACTTTTATTTATAAAGCTATGTTGGGCAAACTCCCGTATTACAGCTGTTCTCTGGTAAAGCAGAAAGTTGCAAGCAGCTATTGTCTGAGATCGCAGGATGTGGTCTTGTTAGATGTACCAAGAGTAAGGACTGTTTTAGGTAAGACAGCTTTTATGTGCGCAGCTCCACTTGCTTGGAACGGCCTACAGTCCAAATTGAAATTGAGCAATTTTATTTCTCTGAATGTTTTTAAGGCACGTCTGCACGAGATGCTTTCTGACACTATGGGTGTTTGTAAGTGTTGGTGAATATGTAAATATGATGTCCTCTATTGTTTGTTTTTATGTTGTTTTTATGTTTCATGTGGAACTAAATTGATGCAGGTCTCCCTTGTAAAAGAGATCCATGATCTCAAGGGACCTATCTGTCTAAATAAAGGTTTGAAATGAAATGAAATGAAAGGTCCCAATGTGTTCAATTTGATGGACTCAATTCTGAGTGGTTAAACATTACAAATGGTGTTCCACAAGGTTCTGTTTTAGGTCCACTTTTATTCTCCATCTATATCAACAGTTTAGGTGAAAATGTCAATGGAGCAACCTTACATTTTTATGCGGACGATACCGTGATGTCCCTCCATTAAGGAGGCTGTTGTTAAATTACAGGTTGTTTTTAACATTATTCAGACACAGCTCGCGGAGCTTAAGCTTATTTTAAATGTTCATAAAACTAAAGTAATGCTCTTTTCAAAAGCTAAAAAGACACCAGAGACTGCTTTGGATATTGTAACTGCGCAAGGAATAATACTTGAAGTGGTTGCCTGTTACAAATACCTTGGTATCTGGCTTGATGATTGTCTCTCTTTTAAACTTCAGGTCAATAACCTGCTTAAAAAGCTGAGGGTTAGGCTAGGTTTCTTTTTCAGAAACAAGTCCTGTTTCTCATTTGAAGCCATGAGGCTAGTCACTGTGACCTTTTTACCTGTGCTGGACTATGGTGATCTGGTCTATATGAATGCACCTGCCCATTGCCTGAACAAGTTAGATGCCGCCTATCACAGCGCACTGAGATGTGTCACTAATTGTAAAGCACTTACACATCACTGTACCCTGTATGCCAAGGCAGGTTTGCCATCACTTACTGTACGGAGGCTCAGTCACTGGTACACGTTTATTTATAAAGCCATGTTGGGTAAACTCCCGTATTATGAAACTGAGACATTTCATTCCTCTGCATGTTTTTAAAGCTAGTCTAAGTGAAATGCTCTTTGAAACTATGGGTATTTGTAAATGTCGATAAGTATGTAAATGTAGCTTGTAAATATGTTGTATGATGTCCTTTGAGGCAATTGTTTTATGTTGTTATATGTTTCATGCGGAACCTATTCGCTGCAGGTCTCCCTTGAAAAAGAGATCTATGATCTCAAGGGACCAATCTGGTTAAAAAAAGGTTTGAAATGAAATGAAATTACTGAGTAAAAAAAAAGGTTCTTGAAAACGAAATTCATACATGTCTGTTTTAGGAGCTGCCTAGTACACACAGCTCTCAACGTCAGAATCATCCGTAATTCGTCCCGCTGCGATTACATTTACAGTGCGGATAAAAGTCAAAAGTAAGAGGCAAGCACTCGTTGATTAAAAAAAAAAAATGTAAAAATACACCATGTATATAAGTAGTACATTTTAATGGTAAGATGAATGGCGACGGCTGAGCCGAAGCTAACAGTGTTGTTTGTTTAAGCAACAGCAACAGTGGTGACAAAGCTAACAGTGTTCGGATTTCAACAAACAAAATGTGACTTTATTCCGTAAACATTTCTCCACTGTATCTTAATATCTATTTAAAAGCAAAATGTTGCCTTTATAAAAACGTCTAGGGTTCTGAGCGCTTTTTCACTTCATGCTAACATTGACCTTTTCCCACCTGTATCATACTGATGGTAGTCGTCTTCCCAAACACACGTAGGTCGGAGGCGCACCCTGAAGCCGTTTGGGAAAACATGCTCTTGTTTCCATGTCTAGATGCCGCAAGGCACTCCCTTCATCTAAACCTATACATTTGAACTAAACTGTGTATTTGTGATTCATCTGTTCAGCAGCTTACTCTCGTCTCTCTTGTTTTCAAACGGACAAACAACCCTAAGTTGTATTTGTTGCATCTCGACATAGGGCGGTTATTTTCAGTTTGCCCACATGAATCCGAAAAAATAATTATCTCAACGTTATAATTAACTTCCTTTATTGTGTGGACACTATTTGCCCATGTGCTATGTAAAGAGACTGTTTGGATGCACAAGAAGAAACTGTAAAAACCTCACTGTAACCTGAATACTAAACACATAGCAGCTGAGTCCTATTTCCATATGGATGTAAAGAGTTTGAAGTAAAATGCTTACCAGATTCTGCAACTGCACAAAGAATCTTACTGTGAAGAATACAAAACTGGATCATCTTACTTGAGTGTTTGTAAAGAACAGAAGTATTTTCAAGAACTTTTTATGTAAATGTGAATACGAATAATTATGAGAATCAACTGTTTCTTCACTTGTGACCTCCAAAGGTTTCTATAACTATTGCACAAAACTATATTAAATAAACTTTTAAATCATTGTTAGGGGGCTAGAAAATGATATAAACACACCCACCTCAAATGTTAATGTTTTTGTATTTGCATTTATTTATTTAAGAAGGGACCATGCATATTATAAAAATTTACTTTTGAGTCCATCATGTAAATGTGCCAGATTTGGCCATTTAAACTAATTTGTATTCACAGTCCCTGGCAGGATAATGGCCTTAAAAGAAAACAAGAGCACATAATAGAATAGAATTGGGAGGGATGAAACCCTCTTTAATGGTCACACATGTAGAGTGCATGTTAAATGTACTTTTGTCATCTGTATACAACAATATTCTAATTAACTTTATGTTGCTTACAGTGTAATTAGTTGTTATTCAATAAAGTTCATCAAAATTAAATCTGCTCTGCATACCAACCAAATAAAACATTTTGGTGTTCCGATCAATGTTGCTCTTTAATGCCAGGAGGGTCACATGGTAATGAAAGTGTGAGCCACAACAAAGACATTTCCCAATTGTTTCAATGTGCCTGTGGTGGATTTGCACAGCGTGTGTCCTATATTTCATTTACTTTGAGACATTACAGGTTTACCACATTTCTGACATGGCACATTTCCTCCCTGGACTTAAATCTCCAGTGTGGCTCTACTAGCTTGTGCCTTGTAGTGGTCAGGGTTCGGTTCTTTGGCAACACGTGAGGGGTCACCAATCAAAGAATATTCTGCTGCAATCAAACAATTACAGTGACTTCAATTTAAACTGCTGAGTGGGCTGATATATGCCAGCTGTGCACTCCTTCTACCATTGAATTCAAACTGTGAAGAGACATATTGTGGGAGAATGCTTTCAAAAAAAGAAGATTGTAGCAAAAACATGCTGACGGTCCAGATTCAATAAACCATTGAATACAACCATTGAAAAAATCAAAAAGACTAATGTTGAAGGGCTGCAGAAGTTTATTCAGTTTTAAATATCTCCAAAAACCTACGCTTCCAATATTCAATCCAATCAAGTCTGATCCAGTATTTGTTAAATGTTAAACACTCTGTCTTAAAGATGGAACCCAGAGTAACTGAGATGGCAGTCTATGACAGAGTCAAGAGACAAAACCTTAAACGGTTTTAAAACAATGAATTTGGGGCACAATAAAATGTCTGGATAAATAAATTAAGAATATTACTTTGACTCCCTGCAAAGATCATTAAATTATGTATAATCCCAAATCTTTGAAGTAAATCTGCCATTTATCAGCCATGTTGCAGTGTCTGTCTTAAAAATCTACACGTTGCAATCATTTATATTTTAAGAAACAGTTATTGATTTAGTTTGATTTGTAATTCGGTGTTCTTTAATCAGCGCACATAGACATATCTTGTACCTCCTCCTCTATATACTTATAGTCCTGCTTATTTAGCCGTTTAGGTTTGTAAATTGATACACAGACTTATGGGAATCTCCTCTTGTTTAATTTAAGTAACTTGCGGAGTTCTTCAAGGTTCAGTTTTAGTTGAGTTTTAACTCAACTTTACTCATGCCCTGTCATGTCCTCTGTAATTTGTATCTGTTGACATTGTACGTGTGTATCCTCTATGTTGGTGACAGGTACAGATACTGTTTCCTCTTTCTCAGGTGTTGCATCCCATTCTTTACGAGAGACCCTCACTGAGGATGTGATGAGCTTACAGCCCACCGTTCGTGCCTGACAGTGTATCTGTTGTCTAATAGCCTTGAATTCTTCTTTCCCAGAGTCCTCCAAGGTTACGAAACAGATGCTTTCCTTTGATGTGCTCACGAATCATCATTTGATGCATAATCTCTCTCTGTCTGTGATCTCTTTATGTTGAGCCTCTGGCTCCGAGACTGTCTAGCCTCATCCTGACATGGTGCTTTGACAAGAGAATCATAAAGCAGAGGGACTTATCCGGCTCTGGTGATCTTGTAGTAATGAGTGTCTCCTGAATCCTATATCAAAGGCATGTGTTATTAAGGAGTACAACATTATGATGGTAGCATGACTATTGGTTAGTAGCTATTCTCTGGCTACCATATTGTACTGTATGTAAACATTAAAGGAGTGTTTGTCATACAAGCTGTTCATCAATCAGACAGCATTTTGTTATAATGAAATACATTAGTAGGCAAACAATATCGTAATTGTATGTAAAGTCAGTGAACTATCATACTACGTAAATGTATATTTCCAAGCAGCTAAGGCAATACACGGTAACACTTTATATTAAGATACACACATTAACCATCAACTAGTTGTTCATTAACATGCATAATAGCAGTATATTGTCTCTTTATTAGTCATTATAAAACACTTATTAATGCCTTATTCTACATGACCATATTCTACAAGTAATAAGCCATTAGTTGACAGTTTTTCCTCAATAACCCTCTAATTAGTTCTTATTTATTGCAAGTAAGGAAGTTGTTGTACATGAGTTTGGGTCTTAATATGCGCTGCACAATATGGGCCTAATAAGGCAGTAGTACCACAAGAATAGTAATTCTCCCATAATAACACTTAAAGGTGGGGTAGGTAAGTTTGAGAAAACGGCTCGAGATACACTTTTTGTTATATTCCATGGAATGCTCTTAACATCCCGATAGCAATGAATATCTGAAGTGCTTTGACAAAAAATCCATTAAAAAACGTCATCTGTGGAAGGCGTGGTACTGTAAAAAGCACGACCAATCATTTTTTAAGTTTGTGCACAGATGGAAGAGAGGCAGGTAGGCCATCCAGTTATTTTAGCCGGGCCGGCTCAGATGATTGGTCGTGCTTTTTACAGAACCACGCCTTCCACAGATGACGTTTTTTAATGGATTTCTTGTCAAAGCACTTAAGATATTCATTGCTATCGGGATGTTAAGAGCATTCCATGGAATATAACAAAAAGTGTATCTCGAGCCGGTTTCTCAAACTTACCTACCCCACCTTTATGTGCTTTGACAACAAATCCATAACAAAATATCATCTGAGCCGGCCCGGCTAAAGTAACTGGATGGCCTACCTGCCTGTCAGCCTTCCATCTGTGCACAAACTTATCTCGAGCCCTCATTGGTCATGTGCGCGTTCGTGTGTGTTGGAGGAGGGGCTCTGTGAGGAAGTCTGAAGGAAGGGGCAGATTTTTTTCGGGTGCATATAGTTTCAAATTCTAGCGCACTCAAGCTGGTTTCTCCATTCTTACCTACCCTAACTTTAACACTTATAGTTTCATGTCTTGTTACATAAGAATAGATCATATTTGTTAAGTGTTTATGGGAGAATTACTATTCTTGTGGTACTACTGCCTTATTAGGCCCATATTGAGCATATTAAGACCAAAACTAATGTATAACAACTTCCTTACTAGCAATAAATAAGCACTAATTAGAGCGTTATTGAGGAAAAACTCTCAACTAATGGCTTATTACTTGTAGAATATGGTCATGTAGAATAAGGCATTAATAAGTGTTGTATAATGACTAATAAAGAGCCAATATACTGCTAATATGCATGTTAATGAACAACTAGTTGATGGTTAATTTGTGTACCTTAATATAAAGTGTTACCAAATGTCCTTATAATTACATGTTAGCGAAGGACTCATTCACCAGATGGGAACCAAATAAGTATTCCACTTTCGGTAAACATACATTTTTAATATATTTTAATCTTGCCAATCTAACATACCCATAAGCAGCTGAACTTCTTTATAGGAGCTATGTATTTCAGGATAAAATTGCCCTTAACCGTACAGTATGTTTAACCATATGTCCTGAAAACTCCAAAGTGTCCACAGTAGCTCATGAAACAGTTTAAAGGTCCAGCAGTCATGCAATAGCATACTGCTGATGAGCAGTGACTCTGTCCTGCACACGCCTCAGAGACTGAGGGACATTGCCTCTGTTGAATTGTAAGCATGTCCTGTATCACTGTATTGCGTTTTGCAAAGTAAAGCCTGTTTTTATCAGGACTGGCTTTGAATGAAACTCAAACCAGATGGAAGGATATTGGAGATAAAGGGAGCTGGAGTCCATGTAGGATCAGAACCTTTTGGTAGTATGGGATGAGACACGATGATGTCATTACACGTACGAAGCAGCATGCATGTAGAGCAGTTTAGACAATAAAGGCTACACTGATGAAACCTTTAATGGCTTTCTTTCATTAATTATTGTAATTTCCTCAAAGAGGCCCCATTATGCTCATTTGTAGGTTCATATAAGTATTTTTGAGCCTCTATTCTGACATGTCTCCATGCTTTAATGTTCAAAAAGCTCTTTTGGTCAGCTTTCTGTCCCCAGAGTCAGAACTAAACATGGAGAAGCAGCGTTCAGTTATTATGCTCCAAATATCTGGAACAAACTCCCAGAAACCTGCAGGTCCGCTGCAACTCTGACTACTTTTAAATCCAGGCTGAAGACTTTTCTTTTTGTCGCTGCTTTTAATTGAACTATTCATATCTTAGACTGCACTGTAACTTTTATCCATGTACTTTTTTCTTTTAATGTTTAATTTATTATCTTTTCTTTTTAATGACTGATTTTAAATGCCATTTTCTTAATCTCTTTCATTTTTTGTAAAGCACTTTGAATTGCCTTGTGTTGAAAAGTGCTATATAAATAAACTTGCCTTGCCTTTATTTTTTCTCATACTGCCTGTGCTGCTGCTCCTCTTTTCACCCTCTGTCTGAAACCAGAGCCCAGTCTGCTCTGATTGGTTAGCTGGCCGGCTCTGTTGTGATTGGTCAACCGCTTAGAGATGTCCCGCCCCTTAGCCTATCACAATACAAATAGGGGTTGTTTGGGAGACTTTGGGATTTTAGCTGTAATTTTCAATATTGATATGTCATGTATCATTATTTATCCTTTATTGTTAACCTATAGGCTTAACATTGAGTTACAGACAACATCTGCATTATTAAGACCTATTTAACTTGGCATTAAGCTCAGGATCCTATAAAAACATCCTTCACTTTCAATACCTGTTTATGACTAATGTCTAGATTCCTTACGCTCCAGATTAAATGAAGTGGTGCAGCAGGTGAGAAAAGGCATACATTTTGTAAACAGCAGTCAGAATTATATAAATGATTCTGGTCTCTTTTTACTCTGGCATGAAGCCACAGTGTAACACACTCTCAGACGGATCACACGTTTCAAAGCAAGATCAGATTATGGAGCGAACAAGCTGAAAAGCACCCAGAACTAAAAATAATGTGTGCATGCAACACGTGAGATAGCATCAGGAGGTTACAGATAAACATAGTAACAGACACCTGCATTTCCCAGAGAGCATCTGATCTCCTCCAGACAGTTTAAAGAACAACACAACCTCTCCAACCTCATTTGATCATTTTGTGTGTGAAAAAACAGCTCTTCTTTTGAAGTTGTACAGAGGACCCAGCTTGATTACCATTTGAGATTGAACACGATCTGGTGAAAGGTAGAAAAGACCGCTGCTGGCAGGTCTCTTCATTAGATCTTGGAGTTGGACTAGATTAAGTATCCAGGGTATTTCTGACAGCGCCACTCTTCTCTGTCCCATTTAACCCCGTATGTTCCACTTTCACTGCATCTGGGAGCCAGCTGCAGCTCTCTGTATACAGTGCAGTGTGTCTGAGTCTGATTGGGGTCACTAGCAGGTCTGTCTCATCCAATATGCAGCTGATTGACCAACTAGGAGGTCACCAAAGGTCCAACAAGCAGAGTCCACAAAATCCTAGAAAATGAAGTTTTGAATCTCTGTTCTCGATTGGAAAAAAGCACTTGAAGAAAGTTAGTCACAAAGACAAAGAGATTCAGAGCTATTACGTTGGCTTAAAGTTGACGACATCTCATCAATGCTGTTGAGTTTTCCAAAAAACATGAAATGATTTGCTGCCATTTCAAATCAAGTGGAGTTGTTTGAGAATGTGTTCTGCATTTAAAACGCTTTGGTGAAAATAAAAAACATTCCACAAGCAACAAACTCAAAGATTACAAAAAGGAAAAGTAAACAATCATTCTTTTGCTAAAAATGGTTTATTGGACAAGGAAGATTACAAATCTGATCCCTTGGTGGCAACCATCAACCATCTGATTATACAGTGAAACTCTTAAAAGAGAATCACCATACGGAAAATATTAGCAACCCACGAGAGAAAAAAAACACAATCATGATAATGATGAAAATGTAACAAAATAGCAGGACTGTAGAGAGATTTAAAAGCACCACAACTACATGCACAAGGGTTAAAAAGAAAAATGTACTGTTAGAACGGAATAAATAGACTAACTCTGACAAATATAAAGGTTAAAAAATGTTTCCTAGAAGCTTGGGAAGGTTCGGGTTGCATATCCTTATAAAACATATTTAATACTGATTTGTTTTGCAGACCATTACATGAACTAATGGACCATTTCAGTGCAGCATAAAGTCAAGTGTGACAAGAAGCAGGTGTGTGTGTGTCCTAATTCAAACAAGACATCATGTGAAGTCACTTTCAGAAGACCAAGGCACTCGACTTTTACATTAGATACACTGCCACATGCAAACATACAGTACAAAGCAACTTTTCTTTTTAATTTGGACATCATTAATACTCAACATTCATCCCCTTTCTATTCAAATACTGGTCAACAGTACTTTCCATACAGGTCTTGATCTTTGAATTTTTACAGAATGCTTTTCTAACCAGTCATCAGAATATACAAAGTTAGTGAGAAACACAAACATCTATTGTAAAGAAATGTTTAGTTTTTTTTAATTACTAATTCAGCAGAATACTGACCTCTCCTACTATATTTCACCATCAGAGGGAGTTTAGTTGATTAAAAAAAGTACATATTTAAAACAGTAATGTCGTAAGACTAAAAACAACTGAGCGAAGTAACATGATAGACAGTTGATGTGAAAGTGACACAGACAGAAGAGCGTGGTCTTTGACAGAAGATCAGTGGTCCCCACATGAATCCTGGTAAACATCACTGTTTATTTATGTTTGATCCACCTTTAATCCTTCTCCAGTGATTTATAGTAATCCTTCAGCACAGCCCAGGCCTTCGGGGCCATGAAGCCGTCGGGAGGATTCTCTCCCTCGCGAGCCATCTTACGCATTCGTGTGCCTGAGATGAAATCGTAATCTTGCTTGCTGCAATACGACAAAGAAGAAAAGAGTTTTGAGTAACAGACATATTTCAATCAATAAAAAGATGCTTATCAACAACAAAAAGGAGCCAACAATAACCGCCGGCTGCCTTTGAATCAAGTGCAACCAGGCACTAGGCTAGCTAGCATTTCTGCAAATGCAATCCTAAAATGTTTGGCGGGTTATAAGAAAAAAAATGTACTTGGGGAATGTGACAGCTGAAATTGATGTGGAGCAGCTACTTATCCCACTATTGAATTTGTTGAATCTGCAAAGACCCAACAATATGCTTGTAGAGGGGCACTTCTATAAGCATACACACACAAACCTGTCAACAGACCTAGTACCGTTACTACCAGGAACATTATTACATTATTTAGCTAAGTCCTAGCTGCTGTAAAGTAGAGCCGCGTTACAAGCAGACCGAGGAAACCGTCAAATTGAGTTAAGGTCGGCATGATTTAAGCTGATCCCTTCAAATTTGCCTAGTTACGCCCCAAATACCGATACTTTGGAGATCTCTACATCCAACCCAGTGAAAACAGACACGATGACTGTTTTCGTGTGAGAATATTTATGACTTAACTTTTTTTATATGCTAAACCATTTCTGGCAGCTGCTTTAATAGTCCTCAGAAATCAGTCTGTGGCTGGAGATATACTGTGAGAATACAGTACACACACACACACACACACACACACACACACACACACACACACACACACACACACACACACACACACACACACACACACACACACACACACACACACACACACACACACACACACACACACACACACACACACACACACACACACACACACACACACACACACACACACACACACACCAATAAAACGTATATAATTCATGTCTTAAAAACCCGTCAAATTCCTGTGTTCATTCAAAATACCTTGTTTGTTTTTGAGATATTCATGCCAGCATATTTTCTAAATTGTTGGGAGAAGATAAAACCAATAACAAACATCTCAAACAACTTGAAATCAACCATGAAGAAACTAATGATAACATGAGAGCTTAAAGCGTCAGCTACTCTCACTGGTGCCCTTTGAGGATGTTTAAAGAAAGAACTTATTGACTGCAGGAATTAGAAATATCTATACCTCACCCTACTGATAGACATTCGTTTGTATTCCTTATTACATACATTTTGTGTCATTCTCTATGAAAGAAAACTTCCAAAAATGCAATTCAGTGACTAAAGAAAAAACCCTGAACGTTAGTATCACACACTACTGTAAAACATTCCCACCCTCCAACTGTCTGTCTGAATGAAGGGACGAAGCTGTGATCGGTTATTAAAAAGTACTGACGGAAGAATTGTCCGAAAGCTTCTTTTCAAAATCAGAGCACAGATTTTTCCCGTCCAAACATTTCTCAAACCTTCCGATGGTTTCTTCTCCCTCCCTCTGACAGACGGCTTCTCACTGCATGTTAAGCTCAGAAACAATATGAACAACTTTGTTTGAAGCGAGCAGCCAAGGACAGACTTCATCCAAGAGCCGGGTGAAGAACTGGCACGACTTCATCACATCTTCACTAGCGTTGTTGATAAATGGCTGTCAGAGATAATCAGGACCGTTTCAGACATCTTGTTAGCAGATACGTACATTTAGCTCCGTGGAGCTGACGTTCAGAGAGGGTCCCTGGCGTTCGTGAAGTCACATTTCTAATTGCTATCACATGACAGAGCACATTGTGTTGCTCGGATACAATAAGAAGTCGTGAAGAAGATCTAGCGTGAGGTAAAAGAGCTGCAGGCAAATTCTTTTGGGAGCGTTTTTTCTACAGTGTCAAATGAGAAACAGCTTGCAGCGATACGAGCCATTACACTTTGGAGCGATATTGAGGAGTATTGCTGGTGATTAGCATTTATATTCCTCCTGATATTTGGCAAAGTGCTGTAAGCGTGCATGAGAGAAAGGAATGCCATCAATCTAACGGAGTGATGACTACAGAGTACAGACTGTGGGAATCCAGTAACCATCTTGCATTTCTTCCTCCAGCTCTAGCCCTAAGAGGATATCAAGCCGTTGGATCAATGAGATTCGGATGTAAAATACAGAATCGTGTATTTTACTGGAGGGCGGGATTTAGTGATTTAACGTGACGTTCTGAAATGCTTTTAGTTTAGTTCATTGAAGAACAACGAGGCTTTTTTCCAAGTTTTTCTTTCGCACTTGATATACTGTACAACATGAGTATAGTTTACATACATCTTGTGACATATACACATTTAAAAATATTGTTTCTTTATTATATTATTATATTTGGGGATACTTTTTGACTAGTATTAAGCGTAGCTAAGGAGGTAGACCGGGTCTTCCGAAAATCGTTCCTCCAGTCTGCATGTATGCTACTGTTTGGGAAAGCCAGCGTTTAGATTAGACGAGGACATTGGCAGCCTCTTTGTGTAGTGAAGTAGTAAAAGTTGACATGTGTTGCAAAGTGCTTTGAGGGTTCCAAAGACTACAAAGGTGTTAAAGGTGTTATAACAGGGTGTATGCATTTCCCTATAACGATGTTGCTTAACAACCGGCGTAAACGGAGCTTCGCACGCTATCAAGCAGTGAGCGCGCGATGTCCTGTTCAGATGACGTCCAATCCAACGGGATGCCATAAATAAACTACACAGAATCACACTACACACCTACGCAATGATTACATTCAGGCAGACTGTAGAACACGACCTCTTTGGACAATTTATATACTCATTGAAAACAAGCTACACAATGTAATGTACCTTGGAAAACGCCCGTTAATACTTTTTAATAGCCTTGATTTTCGCTAAATGTATTTATCAACTTTGAATCCTTTTAAGACCCCGCGGACCCCCTGATGTATGCTACTGTTTGGGAAAGCCAGCGAACCTGAAATTGCTCCAGTTTGTAAGTATGTGTAAATGACCATTTAGATTAGACGAGGACATTGGCAGCCTCTTTGTGTAGTGAAGTAGTAAAAGTTGATATGTGTTGCAAAGTGCTTTGAAAGAAAGACTACAAAGGTGTTATAAATACAAGTACATAAACCACTAGTTCTTTAAGCGCTGCCTCGCTAATTAACTCAATAATAATTTCGACTGAGAGTTACAGATGTGTAACAGAAGACAACCAAACGCTACACGATTGATTGATTTTTTAATCCCAGGAGGAAAAAAGTGGCAAAGCACGAAACAGTTTTTCTCCTTACCTGGTCGTGTCAAAATGAAAAGTGAAGCGTAGCTAAACAAAGCCTTGGTGGTGCTTCTAACCAAACTATTCTTAGCACCACTAAGAGCACGAGATGTTTCCAATCAACTGTTAATTTGCACTAAACGTGCATCATGGAAAACAGAGCAAATCTTTGATTAGTTTGGCAATATTTAGTTTTCACATTCCTCACCAAACACTTCCTCCCTATAGTTGCATAACTTGCATCAAGGCAGTGAGATTGCATGATTGTAGTTAGTCGTCGTGGGCAGTGTCTGTACACAGACTTTAATTCATGTCAGGGCTCTGTCATTTCTGAGCAACATCAAAGATTGGGATAATCTAGAAAACCTTTAAACTGGAAAAGAAAGAAAAACTATTCCTGTTACTCTTGGCTTGATGTTTTACTGTTGAAAGAGACGAAGAGAAATGGATGAAAGCTTTTAAACAAGACAAGCCTAATTAGTTATTTATCTAGATCATTTAATTTAGGTTAAGGCTGCTTCTAATTGGCCTAAATGTGACGTATTACTCTGGAGTAAGTCTACTAATAGGCTATTTAATTGAACATGAGTGAGCACTTCCGCTTTACACTCAAACGGTTCCTGGATTTCATCACCCTAATAAAACGTACAGACTATGGGAAACAAGACGTCAGGCATTTTACAGATGATAGTTATAACACAAACAAGGACTCACTTTTTGGGGTCGTAAAAGTCCATTGCTCTTTTGACCTTGTTGTAAGCGGCGACCTTAAAGGGAACGATCTCCAGGGTGATGAGGCCCGGAGCCATGGTGAGCACCTTGGCGCCATGAGTGGGCTCGTACAGATCCTTCCCCGTGTCGGGGTGCGGCATGCCGGCGGGGTCGCGGCCCACGATGTAGAAGTTGGCTCCGGCCACCATCCGAGATCTGCAATGCCACTGAACCTGTGGGAAAGAAGAAAAGATAGCAAACATCAAAATACAGCTGGGAAAGGTTTTGTATTTATGTGTTGTTTCAAAGGCTAGTAGAGAAATACTTTCTTTTTTCTACAATGTATTTTGAATGGTTTGTCCGATAGCGTCTTTTTTTTAAATAATGTTTGGATCCAGCTTGCTGTGGCTGCTTTCATATCTAATGGTGCCATTTTTAATAAGTACTCAGTAAGCAGAGCTGGAAGAGTTGGGACAGACAAGTCGGGAATCTAAGTTTTAACGTTAGCTGTGTCAGTCATTGTTAGCAATAGTAGCTGATTAGCTGTTATTTTACACACAAACAAACACTATAGGAACATGCCAAAAGATAGGGCTTGGAAAGCACTGAGTATGAGAGATGTGCAAGTAGCTCAAGTCTGTAGGGATTTGGCTTGGGAACCGGAGGATGGCCGGTTCAAGTCCCGATCAGACAAAATGTGAGTGTGGACAGGTAGCTAGAGAGGGGCCAGTTCACCTCCTGCCAAGGTGTCCTTGAGCAGGGCACTAAAACGGCACTCTGTATTTGTACTGTGTACATATGCTCACACAGTAAAACTGAATGTAATGTACCTACACTTACCATTCTCACTTGTTAGTAGTACTCAGCCACCTCTAGCCAGCCAAACTCCCTCCGGAGCTTTCCTTTAGTATAGGCACTGATGTTTTGTGTTTATCATTAATAACGGCTACATCTCTAAATTACTCTTTACCAGCTACTAATACTACTTCCATTACAGTCTTGCCCATGCAATCAGTTAAATCATGTCTTTCGATTCTGAGATTATGCTATAAAAAAAGTGGTTTTAGCTCATTGTGGATGTGGCAGGTTTCGGTGTGTCAGTAAAAAATAGGTAATTTTATTGATTCGTTTTTGACGGGTAGAACAGGTTCATAAGCATCATACCAACACTGAGTCTGGCTCTCTAAAGCTCCCATTCGGAGCAACAAATGGAATAAATTGAGGGCCTGACATCCACCAGCCTCAAAATCTGCTCCCAATAATTTGGGCTGTAACTTTCAAATGATCCTAAGTGAATGATTAAAAGATTCCCAGCCACACAGCTACGCTCTGTCACACGAAGAGGTTTTCGTACGGCAAGGGAACACTTAACAGAGCGCCTAGAGACAATTGCAAATCCCCTTTTCCTGTACACTCTCAGAAATGTGCAGACACCAAGTATATGACAGCCCCTCCCCCTGTGTGTATCTGGTATCATTACTCAGAGCTGCAGCCACATAGTGTTCCCTGTCAGTTTTGAGGAACATATTATTATTTTTAAAGAAATCTCAAGCATGTAACCGCAAACACAACACTCCGTTAAACCGTTACCTCAGTTGGCCCGGCATACATCATGGGTGAAGGGAAGATGGCCACGATGGTAGAGTCTGGGTTCAGGACGCCCTCCTCCAGCACCGCGGCGTGCTGCTTCATCCTCCAGGGCAGCGGCACGTCGTCGTCCTTGGTCCAACCTCCCAGCGGGTGCAGAAGCAGAACGGGCCGGCGGTAGCCTCGCTCGAGCAGGCGCTTGTGGGTGTCCTGCATCAGAAGAGCATGACCGTTGTGGACTGGGTTGCGGAGCTGGAAGGCGAATACAGCATCTAGAAGAAGCAAAAAGGAATGTGAGTTTGTTCAACTTTGACCATCTGTGAAAAAACAAACAAAAGGCCACAGTGTACTCGGAGATAATCAAGCAGCCGAACTACTGTAACCACATGAAGTGAAAGAACTGAATCACACCAGAGACTTTCCTACTCTGTGTCCCTTCATTTCCCCCAAGAATTAAACAAATCTTATAAGAACAATAAAAGGTAGCAGCTTAAAAATGCTGTTACTATGTAGCAGACTCAAGGGACATAATTCACCATTGTCTGTAGTGGTCAAACGGTGGTACTACAACTTTGGTATCAGTCCGTGACATCGTCGGGCCAAAAAATACTTTGCCATTCACTAACATTGGAAAAGAGATGTCTGTAAATCAGTGGACATTTATTTTAACTGAATCAACCACCCAGGACAGACACTTGGATATCCCTTTTTGAATCATTAGGGTCTAAAAGTTCATTTCAAAGTCCATTCATTTGACTGAGCCGAGACAGGAGATCGGAAAACGCTTCCTGCTCCAATGAGCAACTTTCCTAGGAATCAACGGGGGCCCGTCCATCCATACCTCCAGGGTTTTTACCGTCACACTAACACAGTAACAGTTGGACAGTGTCAGTTTGTCGCTATGGAAACATACTGAACTTGTTTTCCAACGGTTTTCTTTAATAAACGACACGCATATAGTTTCGTTAAAAAGTTTTTCGTCTGTATTTTCTCACAACTTCTACACCACTACTGTCTCTCTAAAAGTCCTTGGTTCAAGATGACTTTGCTGTTTTATAAACAACCGAACTTGGCCCATACCTGCGTTCATTTCTTTAAACTTCTGTTTCAGCTCAGTGGGCGTCAGCCGGTACTGATCGAGGTCGTCGTGCCAGTAGATCTTATCCAGAACCTGCAGGTCTCCCCCGACCAGCCAGTCCCCACTTTCCATCACCATCTGAAATGGGAATCACAGCGATCGTGACAGGGAACACAACTCAAACATAATCCAGACTTAAGACACTGCGGTCCATAAAAGCTTCACCGTGCTGGAACCAGGCCAGCGTGAGCTCTAATAAAAAAAGAAACCCGGAGTTATGACCCAGTTGCAGCTCGGGCACACTGGCATAACTCAGAGTCACCTTGTGTCGTTAAACAGTCAACAAGACTCCTGCATGCCCACTTCCCTTCATTTGGCCACGTCTACTAACTTTGTTTCAATACCAGAACAGAGACAAAATGAGGTTGTATTTCATAATAAAACCTGCTGATGAGCTTCATGGAGAAGTGTTCCCTTCCAAGAGATTCATCCCACATATCACAGAAGTGCTCAGGAAGGCTGCTATTGATTCAGGCAATATCTTCCGCCCTGGGGCATTTATGAGACCGTAGCTAGAGTTACAGAAAAGACGGGTCTGTGGGATGTTAATTTGATATAAAGTGACAATTCTTTAAAGGCTCGGTAATAAAACAAGCACGGCTCCAGCTCAGGGGAGAGAACTCAAAACAAATGATACAAATAAAACATGAAGTGTGCACGCATTGGGAAGAAGACTTATTGTAAGTAGATAACAAAAAGATGTGACTTACTTCATTTATCATGTGGAAATATGCAACAACAAAAGAATTCTCTTTGATCCAGAGACCCACACAGGCTGGTTTCAGTTTAAGCTGGCAAAGTATACATAGAAATCAGAAAGTGGTCAGCAGTAGAGGTGTCTACGTGATTTGATCAATAACAATTTGGCGCTGTCATAGGAAGCTTTTAGAAACATGTCTGAAACGTGATCCAATACGTCCACTGCTGGCCCGAGAAGAGTCGTGAAATAAGCTTATCACTCTTATTCTTTGGAGAGATCAACAGAGCCATTTTTTTACCTCAACATAAGTCAATCGAAAATATACGTCTGCGTGGATAGATCAAAAGAGAAGGTCTACACATGTGCTCTGTTTAAGCGCTATAAGTGCCCCCAGGACTTCACATGTGAAAAGGGCCCTAGCCAAATAAACACACTACACCATGGTTTCCGATGAAGGGGGCTCCTGTCTGACTGACAGACAGGTAAACAGGAAAAAGTGGATTAACGACATATAATATGGAGCAGGTCGTTTCTGAGCGGAAAGAGACGAGGTGAAAAAAAAAAAGCTTAACTTCCAGGGCAGAGGTGTGCTGACAGACTGGCTCCGGCGCGGGGAGTTAAACATGCACTTATGTATACATACACACACTCTTTAATGAGTGACACCTTAATCATGGCAAGCTGAACACACATGTTCAGCTGTGACGGGTCAGAGTGGATACAGAATGAAAGTTGAGGAAATACAGAGGTTGAAGCCTCAGGTGTTGAAAACGGAGAGTTATGGTACTAATTTATGAAACTGGCTTCCTATAACGTATTACCAAGCCAGATGTAATCAAGACCAAGGTGAGACAAAAACTATATCAGCTGAGGTGGAAAATGACTTCGAAGCGCGTTGAAATATTGAGACAGCTGCCGTCTGGATTTTTAGAGGCACAGGGCTTTAAAATGAGCCAATGAGGTTTACACATAATCTGACCCCAGAGGGTGCAATCACTAAATACCTCAGAGGTTAGCATCAGTTTTGTTTTTTACCTTTGTCATGATACACCAACCAACTGTATTAATCCTGAAAACAAAGGGATTTAAAATGAGCCAGACAGAGGAGCAGCTTTTGAAAGTAACCTTCACTTCCAGTCAACAGAGATGGATTTATAAAAGTCAACGTGATGACTATATCTGTCTGTAACACCAGACTGTTCCTGAGCAGGATCATTCCAGGACGTAATCTCGCCACCGAGTTTACCTGAGCCCCAGCGCAGTCGATAGGAGACAGATGGAAACAATTCTGGGGTATATTTGGAGAACGGTTGGGTGGAAGGTGGAAGCTGGCAGCGGTACAATCTCAAACGCAGAGACTCCAAATATAACACCTGCAAAATGAGGGTGGACCAGAAAGATCAAGTGATTATACTGGGCGTCCTGACAGAGTGTGAGAAAAGATCTTCCACCTATTCAGTCTTTCCATAAGTGTGGACGAGGCCAGCTCGGATCTGTGTTCGATCAGTGCCGGAGCCAGGGAGGCAGTTTGCTTTCACATGCCGAGTGTTTATCAAACAGCACACTGAGACACACTGTCTGCAGCTCTGCGATGCTGCTCTGTACTCTAAACACTGGGATTCCAACATATTAGCCTCAAAAAGTTTGAAGAGTTAGAATAATGATTTGTACCTTGATGTAGGGGTGGTCCTTGCACGTGGTGCCCCACTGGCGAGCGCACCGTTCTTCTTTGCGGTGTTCATAAAACTCGGGGTTGCGGAGGATGGCCACTCGCTTGCCCTGGTAGACCAAAGCCATGGCAGTCACTCCGTCTAAACGCTCTTTATCTGCAGTGGACAACGGCAGCACCACGGGCACCGACAAGTTGATGACGCCACCTAGGGAAATGAAAAACCATGAATATTTTTAGTAGGGGACAAAGCTTATTATGAAAAGACAAAATACACAAAGTCTGCAACAAACTGTTATTTTTACTATCAAATAATCTGCCAGTCTAAAAGAAAAGGTCATTAGTACTTCCCAAAGTCAAAGGTTGCATATTTGAATTGCTTATTTTACTTGATTATTGACTATCAAGTATAGTTTAGGGATATAAGTCTAAATATATTAAATCCATTTATCATGACTGGGAAGCATGTCAACTCCAGATTTTTGTAGCTAAAACGAGAGAATATAGACATTTGTTATCAGGCTGATCAACAAATCGAGAATTGGTGGAAAAATACATGGAAGTTGCAGATTTTATTATCTTGGGATTTAAGATCTAAATGGGTCTCTGTGAAGTTCATGACCACTACTGGCATGTTGGAGCAACGTGTTTGTGAGTATGCCCCCGTCATATCATGCATGCTCAGAGTGGGCAACACAATACAAAGTCCGGCTTCAATTCTGAAGCTTTTCCAATGATCGGCAATTGGTGGGAATAACACAACAAGAAGTGAAGCAGGCAACTGGAATCAAACATTGATATAAACATTGCACCGTTTCAAATATGTTCAAAAGATTGTCTCTACAACTGTTACTGGGGGAGTACATATATTCAAAGTGATTGTTAAACCTTAAGGACGGAGGTAATGTTTTATTGGGATGTAAACTGAACTTTTGTTTGTAAGAAACTCCACAGGGCCTATTTTATAATGGATAAGGATCCTAGAAAAACAATGTAAAGGATCCCAATGCAAAGCACTGTGACGCTCAGAACAGATATCCTACATAAAAGGCAGGTTAAAACGTTCAAAGGTTAGTATACTGAATAACACAGCTCAACTATTCTGATCAAGTTTCCATTCTGTACCCCTTCAGGCTAAAGGGGGGGGGGGGTATACAGCTTAACTACAGGCTACAGTGAGTTTTAAAGGCTGCAATTTAAGAAGAAGAGAAAAATCCCCTCTTAAGCTAAGCTGGAGCTTGACCCTTTCCCTTTCTATAACTTGAGCTGTGCAGTGACAGCGCTCTGTCGGAGGCTTCATTCTGCCTTCCAGGTTAATGAAAACGTTTGGACACGGCACGCTTTTCACATCACATCAGATCAAAAGCAGTGGAAACAGGAGGGAAAGTTGACTGTTGCTGCCCCCCCCCCCTTGACTCTCTTCTCGTCCCCTCTGTCACAGTGCAGAGCGTACAGCTGGTTTCAATAAAACACAGCAACAAGACTGCCAAATGTCCGAGAGACAGAGACACAAGCTTGGATTCTGGCCTGTGTTTATTTGTGCAGACTATTTGATTAGTCAGACATGCAGTTTTCAGCTTCCCAACCAGTGTTAGTGTTATAGGCAATCAATCCTTTCACTGAGATGTCATTCTGTTACTGTCAAGTCCCAGTGAGGAAGTGAAAATGGAGGTTTACGGTAACAATCAATACGGAAGCTTCTTCTTCTGTGTCGCTCTTCCTCCAGACAAACAGGAAAAGTGGAATCAAGGCTTCTTACATCAATATATATGTTTGCCCTTTGGCAGCTCAGATTCTCAGGCTAGCTATCTTCCTGAGGAAAGAGGTCAAATCATTAAGTTGTAAAAACGTGGTTTTATCTTTAAGTGAGGGGAGCAGTCGTGATATATACCGGTACAAATCTTAAAATGAAATACAGGCTATACAGAGTGCCACAGTGACGCGTCCTAAAACCCGGAAGTAAACTCCTTCCGGTTCCTTCAACAAAAACCAATGCGATTTCTCCATAGGATTTTGGAATCATACATCTATCGATCATAAATCCATCGATTAGATTTATGATTCGAAAATGATAAAAGTAGGGTAGACATGTGGATATTATCCGGCTGAACAAAACGTGATCTGTCTCTTCAATGTGTTTCAACCACAGACCTTATTTCCAGCTATTTCCCTAAATCCTATGGAGAAATTGCATTGCTTTTTGTCGAAGGAACCGGAAGTGGTAAAATGCTAATTTACTTCTGGGTTTTAGGACGCGTCACATAACACCATGGGACTGCACCAAATGTGATATATGTTGTCGGCGTTTGCGTAGTGCCTAAAAAAACAAGGCCTGTCTGAGACCTTTGGTATTCAACATTATCAGTCTTAAAATGTTGCTTCTAAATAGTTCCTGAGCATACTATATGAAAGAGACATTATGCCACCTTATCGAGCATTTCTTTAGCATGTCAGCTCGCAAGAAAAAAAAATTCAAGCACATCCAACAGTAAAAAACATACAATGCAAGGACACAGGGAAGGAGTATTTAGTAAAGTTAGCTCCATTTTTATCAGAGAAAAGTCAAAAAGAAACACAAAGAGCTACAGCTGACAGACATTTGACGTTCAATTGACACAAATAACACAGAACTCATGTGTCAAATAATAAACACTGTGAATTATAGCTTAAACTAAAAGGACGGGTTAACCGAGAACACATCTTGATGTTGTAACCGTGTTGAATTTCACGGTGATATATAATGTATGTAAGAAATGTGTTCTGATGTCAAGAGTAAACCATTTTGTGAGCACTCATCTCCATCTAGTGCCTTTCCCAAGAACAGCAGCTATGACTTTTTCCTTTAAAATAGTAAATGCCATCTTACCGTCCAGCAGACAGTCGAAGTGAAGACACTGCAAATACTCTCTCTCTCTCATGAAGCCGTTCAGAGGAGTGGCCCAGCCTTCAGCCAGCACCTGCACCCACTGCATGTCCACCTGAGGGTCACACACACACACACAGAGGTTTACAAGGGACCAACAACGTATGCAGTTCAAATTAGTCGGTGGAGAGATAAATAACACATTTACAGATCACAGAAAGGCTACAAGTAGTTATTTAGATGAATTCCTTTACCTTCCCAATCTGTACAGCAGGCAGAGTCTCTGCATCAGCTTTAGCCAGGTCCAGTTTGTTCTCCTGCGCGTACAGCTCTTTCACATCATAAGAAGCATCAACAGGAACTATATCCTGCAGGACAATCAGATACAGGTTTATTACCAGCTAGGTTCACACGTACCAGGAATTTGACTAGCTGTCGTGTTGCATACATAAAAGTAACAACAAAAAAAGCACACACATAGCGAACTATATTAAGAACACTGTAATAAAAAATATAGTTAGATAGCAATACAATAAAGCAGTAATTAACATTGAAATAGAATGCAATACATTATAGAATATATGGAGAGAGACGTGAACGTAATATTACATAATGAACAAAACAACCTACAAATTCTAGACTTACTATTCAGAAAAATTATTATTGATTTACATGATGCAGTTTGTGGTCACATCTACATTCATTCAAATATGAAACTGCACTGCCCCCTAGTGGCTCATAGAGTAATTATGTATCATGTCTAGACTCAAATAAGATTATTAATCCCCATGGGGAAATCCAGTGGTTTAACAGCAATAGGGTAAGGATGAAAAACAGGACAGCACAGATTCACACAGATTTTTAAACTAAATCCACTGAAAAGTAAGAGTAGTGGGGGAAAAAAGAGAAAAGACAAGAAAAAGTAGAAACAAAGGAGAGCTGTTAAACAGGCTGCCACTCACAGCACACTATGAGCCCACTAGCTGTGTTTGTTATAGTCACACACATATTATTTTAAGTAAAAATAGCCAATAAAAACCAATGGTAGCTGATTTTAAATTTGATACACTTATACAGGGGCGCGGGAAGGGGGGTACTGAGGGCGCTGCAGCACCCCCTAGTGGCAGACAGGGGGAACTCCTCTGTCTGCAAATTAGATTTTTTTATATATCATTTCATTGTGCCTGAGATATATTTTATATTATATATTATTATTCAAATGATCATTTAAAACTATATAATAAATTATTTAGCTTCAGGGAAGAAAAATAAAAAAAGATGTGGAAAAAAAGCGTTTTGTTAGTTTTTAGTCGGCTACTTTTAACGTGACGTTAAAAGTAGCCGACTAAAAACTAACAAAACGCTTTTTTTTCTTTTTTTCCGATTTTGTCAACACAAGTGACAAGTAACTGACATGGCACAAGTAACTGACATGGCACAAGTAACTGACATGGCACAAGTAACTGACATGGCACAAGTAACTGACATGGCACAAGTAACTGACATGGCACAAGTAACTGACATGGCACAAAAAGGTGTTTCGGAATTCTTTCTCACTAAAAAGGCTGAATCTGCTAAAAAGATTGAATTAGAAGATGCAGGGACAGGACATTATTATGCAGAATCTGTGTAATATGTAGCCAGGAATTAGCAATGCCTTGATAGCCTACTTCAATGAATGTCAATTCCACATTGTTGGTAAAGTAATATTTTACATCTTAATAGAGTGTGTGTGTATGTGTGTGTGTGTGTGTGTGTGTGTGTGTGTGTGTGTGTGTGTGTGTGTGTGTGTGTGTGTGTCAGGCTTGGAATTTCATCATTTTAGGGGCAAGGCCATTTGGCCTTCCCATTCACATTTTTTTTTAAGGGCACAAAGGCCACATGACAGGGCACAAAGGCCGTTTGGTTAAATTACGCTGGTCAATCAACATGACTGAAAAGTGTAGCACTAACGTCAACACCAGTCGTTTTACAAATGGCGGAATAGCAATAGTGTTTCTTAAACGTATACGTTAAGTTCAGCCATAAACCACATAAGTCAGTCATGTATTATATCAAAACCGCTTAGCAAGAAAAATACTAGATTCAAAGGTGACAGCTATCTGCTAGCTTGTAGAAGCAACACTAGATGTAGACCCCTTGAAGGGAAGACGTTAGCGCTATCCAAACTAGCTAGCTATCGCTAGTTTTCATGACAAAATGTAACGAGTCGACTTTAAATAGGCTAATACAATGGTAATTACCTATCAATAGTACTTTCTATAAACACGTAAATGTTAAGTCCTTTCAAATACTACCACATACTTCAGTTAAATCATATCCAAACAGCTTGGTCCGCTTGCTTACCTGTGCTTGTCTTGCTCCCGCGGCTGAGGAGGAGGCTGTCGGGCCCCTACAGGCATTTCTGACGGAACAATCACAGCAGAGCAATCGCTCTGATCCACAGGCCCGGGACTATCCTACTGCGCGCACTAGTATGACTTCACTAGCGTTGTTTACACTGGAACTTTTGACAGGGGCACAAAGGCCACTTTGGCCGTGAATTGCATTTTTTTTCACAGGGCATCACGGCCAAAGTGCGGGGCAACGACGGCCATGGCCGTCGTGAAATTCCAACCCTGGTGTGTGTGTGTGTGTGTGTGCTCACGCTTTTGAGCGTGCTCTATAGTTCCCGTAATAGCGTGCACTGGAGTCCATTGTTATGCACTGTGTGTGTGTGGTTTTGCTCGGTGTATCTCAACGTAACCCCCCCCCGTGCGTAATTAGCACATCGGACAGCACCTCAGCACCCCCACTCAAAATACCTTCCCGTGCCTCTGCACTTATATAAAACATATCATGCTGTATCCTCCGGCGCTCACCCTCTCCTGAAGCAGGTCCACCAGCTGCTGTATGCAGTCGTTCACGCTGCAGGAGTCGGTCTTCAGCACCAGCTCTGGAGCCTCCGGCTTCTCGTACTCTGAGTCTATCCCTGTGAAACCTGAGGAAATAAAGACGAATAAATGCCCAGTCTGAGCTTTGTCTTATTGGCAAAATATCAGTTTATCAACATGAAAAGCTTAGGTTTGTTGTTTTTCCATTATTGGATGGATTTGAAATGGACACTGTATGAAACTGATATCCTGTTGAAGCAGTTTGAAATCTATTCTCTCAAAAGTACTCAAAAATGACACAATAAGAAACTACTTGTCTCCGTATTCTTATATCAAGAATTACGACACAAGTAAGTTTAGCAGTTTAGAGTTTGCAGTCAGAAAATTGCCATTTGTTAGAAAAATAAAGCAGAATTATTCTCGGGATTACAGTGAAGCTACAGAGAACAGGTCAGGACTGAATTCCATCTCAATGACGAATAATGTTTCAACCAAAGACAGAATGAAAACTCGAACAAACGGCAATATGATGTACAGATATGACACACAACTCCGGAAGCACAGTGAGATCTCTCCCCTGAATGAACCATAGCACAATTAACCACAATGTGATAAGATACTTCCTCTGACAGTGATGCATCAGTTTTAGGTCACTGTCATGTCATTTCTGAGTATTTTCACATGTGAAACATTTGTACAAACATATATAAAAGTCTTGGAAATTATAGTATTTACATGTTAAATATTCTCTTTTACATTTGCATTCATAAAAGAAGTATCATATGTAATTTCAATATGACTGTGTGCACTGTCAAAGCAATATGTTAATAATCAACAGTATGAAACCATAATGCACCTCTTATCTCCCCGGCTCTGGCTCTCTTGTACAGCCCTTTCACGTCCCTCTGCTCACAGACATCCAGTGGAGCATCCACAAACACCTCAAAGAAAGGAAGCCCTGCCGCCTCATGGATCTTCCTGGCGTTGAGGCGGTCCTGACAGACAAAACACACATTGAGTTACAAACATGACTTGCTTACATAGGAATACAAAGCATGGCTCATCTGGATTTGTTGTAACTAAACAGAAATCTGTGTAATGATGGATTATATCTTAATAGAAATTAAAATAACATAATCACTGCAGATATTTTTATCTTCAATTATTATTTTCGAAACTTAAAACTGATATTGAATTGTTTCATTAATCCCTGACATGATCAGTAATGGCATCATTATCAAACAAAGATCCATTAGTCATTCCAAAACAGTCCAAACATTTTTACGCAAGGCCAGATCTCATTCAAATGTGGCTCAACAAAGATTTGATAACAAAACAACCGACACATTTCATATAGCATCAGTAAGGTCCGATCATATCCCTGTGTTATCTGTTCCTCTCGTTAAAGCGCTGATGCTCTCTCTGCAGAGTCACTCACCCTGCCGTAGGGAGAGATGAAGCTGGCGATGCAGACCAGCCCAGCATCAGCAAAAAGCCGAGCCACCTCAGCGATGCGTCTAATGTTCTCTTCGCGGTCCTGAGGGCTGAAGCCTAGATTTTTGTTCAACCCCTGGCGGATGTTGTCCCCATCTAGTGAGTAGCAGGGAATACCGTGACACACCAGGTACTCCTCCAGTGCCATACTCACTGTGGTCTTACCTGCACCCGACAAACCTTGAAAAAGCAAAAAATCTGCATTAAAAAAGCAAAAAGATGTACAGATGCAGAAAGGACAGCTTAATAATTACATAACCTACCGCTCAGCCAGACGGTGCACCCTCTGAATCCTCCTCTTGTGCCCACAACCTGCCCGCGCTTGTTTCGACTGACATGATGAGCTTGATAGGTGACATTAGTCGCACGTTGCATTCCCTGAAATGATACAGATTCACTTTTCATTCAGCCTTCTTAAGGTGCAAATATACAAGTTCAGAAAAGAAAGGATATCAACATTTTTAAAAAGAAAAGTGCGTGTGATAAAGCTTCTTTGATGTAATGGCATTTACAAATGTCTGTTTTTAAGGATTATCAAAGCGGTTGTCTTATTTGTTGTTAATCGCCTAATTGTTCTAGCTCTGTACGTTTGTCTGGTATATTACAGCTTGTTTGCTGTATCTCAGAGGACCTGATTATATCAATGTTACTAGTTAGTATTATAGTGTAATTTTTTTAAATGTCAAGTGCTTAAGTGTCATATAGAGAACCAGAAGCTGTACCACATATGTCTAAGTATGTATTAAAGAAGTTACAATTAAATTAGATCTGATTTCATACAAATTAGGCAGTGGTGTAATGTATTGAAGTACATTTACTCAAGTACTGTACTTAAGTACGATTTAAGGGGGGGACTTGTACTTTATACTTCTACTCCACTTCATCTTGGCAGCAGATATGCTACTTTTTACTCTACTTCATTTATTTAACAAAATTAGTTACTGATTACTTTACATATTTAGATTATAAACAAAAAAATATCTAAAACATTATCTATTATATATAATGATACGATGCCAATTATTGTGTACTATGTTGTATGCAGAACTTTTTTGTTGTAACAAAGCATTCTTCCACTCTTTAACTTAACAATACAACTCTGGCAGTAGGTCACCTGGGATAAGCAGTTGAAAGCAAACAAACAATTGCACTGATGTAGGATCCACAATGTGTAGTTGATGATATCACTGTTAAATTAAATTAAACAAGAAGTTAGTGCTCTCCTATTAACTGTGTAGGGCAGCAGTTAAATCCTTAGCCACTCTCCTGTCTCGGTGCTATTAGCAACCAAGGATTTAAATATATTACTAGCATAACGGTTACTATAACAGGAATATTTTTAAGATATCTTATTAGCTGGTAGTCTGGCCAGTTAGCTTATTAGTAGCCGGTTAGTCGAATTGATGAATGGTGTCGAATAAAAAAAACTTAGCAAAAGAAAAACTCACCCAGTTTTCAGCAGCGTTGGCTAGCTTCTGTTTCTTGTTCGAGTTGCCACACGTTTCCATGGCTGCCAGCAGTCAGCGCCTGAGTCAACCGGCTACCTCTTTATTTCAAAACACACACAAAACGACCAAATGCTCGACTTTTGATTTTATAGTACAGGTATTTTTAATTGTTGGTCACTGTACAGGTATCTCCAGTGAATGGAGGACCCCGGCTTAGCACAACAACCGGGAAGCGCTTCCCACCCAGCCGCCACGTCAGCGTCGACGCAATGACGTATTTCCGCAGTCAGTCGTCATAACGGGGCAAACTAAACTGATCTGATGTCAGTTTTGCTGCGTGATCGTGTCTCAGAGCCGTGGCTGGCTAACTGACTTACTGATCTGTGACCAGTACTTACAAAGCAAAGTATTCGTAGTTAAAAAAGATCGAATGAAGTTCTTATTTAAAATATTGAGATATATCTTTTGTAAAATTTATGTTTTTAATAGAAAACTGTATTTGTTTGACACAAATTGCTATAAATGTGTGAGAATACTTAAAATGATTGGAATTATGTATAACTAAATAAGCAAGGAGGTATTTTGTATGGGATTGTTATGATGTTTTATTTCACTCTTACATAATATAAAAACGGTAAAAAAAAATAATATTTTTTTTAAAGAATCGTATGTCCATAATAAACGCACATACGAGGATTCTAAAAATAAACATTTAGCTACTCCACCTAAATGCTCAAAGATGTGCAACTCGCAGAACACCTATTTTACATGCGGGCAGAGTTACAGGCTTGTGCTGATTACAGGACTCTCACTCTGAATTAAAGGGGATGGGAGGCAGGAGGCTGGAGGCTGGGTACTGAGGCTGGCTGGATGTGAGAATCTGTCGGGCTTCGGGGAGGAGCGCTCCCTCAAAAGCGAGCGGCACCGCCGGGTAATGTAGCAGTCCAGTGTGATCCGAGCCGAGCAGCGAACAGGGCGCAGCATCAGAGATCCAGGGAGCTGCAACTACAGGAAGAGGCGCTAGGAGGCCCGACCAAGGCAGGTAGGATGCTAAAAAACTGTGCAACATGTGTATAGACACATTATCTTCATGTGATCGTCGGTATATGTTGGGGGTCATGTCTTTAATTGCTTTATTGTTGTGTCATCCCCAATATGATGATAGCCTCCAGCGAGATTGTATAGGTTACTCTTGACATTCAACTTCTTTCTTTTTTATCAGTGTTGCTACAGATGATGAAATTACACTGTCGATATGAATTCTAGGAGACATAGTCAATATTTGTATTTGTTGCATAAGGCTCAGTGTCCGCATACATTCATGCGAAAAAGTTTTATTCGGTGAATCAGGAGACATCATCTGGTCGACTAGCCTCTAGAGTCTACGTGGTTTGATGATGTCAGGTTAACACTGAATTTTGTTTGGCTATTTTTCAGTTGCATCATTTGACGCACAAAGATAAACACAGGCTTAAAATGTTATTTCTGATACATAGGATATCCTGTATTGATTGTGTATGCTTGTGTTACAGTTCTTTTAATCCTTGTATAATAATACAGTTGTCAATTACCAACTGCAATAGCTTTGAATGAAAAGGAGAGGGCTTAATTACAGGATGAGCAATGACCTTTTGCCCCACCCAGTAGCCTCTTATGGAACATGGTGTTTAACACTGGTCTACACCCCAAAAGTAAACTTCAAACCCGGCTGTGCTGCACACATCACAAGTGATAGACTTCTGACCTGTAATAACTGGGAGGCATGGGAGACACCCAGTCCCTGACATTACCGCCAGTATCCGCCCCACATGTGGTTGTGGCTCCCAGAAAAGTTGGGGCGCCTCCAGTTAGACCATTTTGGCTTGTAGGCTATAAAAGTTTCACCGCAGAACTACAACACATACTTTATTCTGTCAGAATATGTGTTTGTATTGAGGAGCATCTTTACACAGTTAGCTCCTGTTATACAGTTTGCATGCGATCCAGTGCAGGAAGTCAACAGCTCTGTGGTAAAACCAAAGGTTAAAAATGCACTCTATTGCCATGATATTCATGGTATATGAATACAAAAGATTGTAACAAATATGATTACGTTACTACGACTGTCAATCATAATCTACTATTACTAATCAGTGAAAGAGTAGTACATTTACCGAAACACTGAACTAGTCATACTTATTTCCATTTTGTGCAACTTTATACGACTACTCTACTACATTTTGGAGAGAAACATTGTAATTCTGCTTCATAGTCTACATTTATTTGACAGCTATAAATATATGAGATTAAGAGTAGATGGAGTATAAAGTGAGAGGCTAAGCCTGAATCAACTTTGAAATAAAAACACCTTTATACAAAAAGAGCACTTTTCAATTGTGTTACAATACATACTGTACATCTCTTTACTTTGGCAATTATTTCAAAGCAGGGTTTTTAAATGTTGTATTTAGAATTGTATTATTGTGCAACTTTCATTGAAGTAAAGGATCCAACACATTCTCTCACCACTGCTATGAGGTTAACTATTTTTGAACAGCACATCTTGTTATTTAAATGAAATTATCCTTTTTTTAATATCACAAAACGATTGAAGAGATTGTCTTTTAATTGAAATAAATAGATAGATAAATGTGGATGTTGGCGTCAAATAATTCAATCAATTGAACTTTACTGGAAAAATGATCTGTTTCTACAATTAAACCAAACATGACAATATTAAAACCTATGATGTACTGCTGAACAGTGATTAACCGTAATTACATTTCAGAACATGTAGTCAACTCCTCTCTGTATGTTATAGGCTCCCAGAGGGATGGGCCACCTCTGGTTTGACTTATATTTAACCCTCCTTTTGAGGAAGGACAATCCGCAAGATGTAAAGAAGAAAATGAGTGGACGGCAATAGAAGTATGTTATTATGAATGTCCCGAAATGGAGTCAAAGCCTTGGAGCCCCTGGAGTAAAATACAGCCTTGCAGGCAGCTGGGTGGCTTCTCTTGAAATAGCTTGAGCGAGTGGAAGCAGCCAAATTATCCATTTGGGCCTGTGACCATGTGGAATAGGGGTTCCTGCCAGTTTTCCATCACCACCCAACCTCTTTAGTGCTGGGTGCATGACTGGTGGGAAAACACTGACTACTGTACACTGGGGAGGAAGAGACCGGGGGAAAACTCTGGTGACCGGCCTGTACAGTGCACATGCAGTCTCACATGTCTCCCATCTGCTTTATCACTGATCTTTAACATGTAGTATTCAAGGTTACAAGATAACATATAGGACATAAAGAGTTGTATGTTTTAAAAGGAAAAATCCACTCCAACACAGAAGGTATTGTGCCTCTCCGACAATTTTGGAATGTAAAGTCAATATTTACAACTACTACGCCCTCCACTCGCCTAAAATTAGAGACTGTCCTCACCAGACCAAAAAGTATTGGTCATTTGTGCAAATACATCTAAAATATCTCTATGTTTTCCTTACAAGTGCCCTCATGTAGCGGTAGGACTATTAACTGAAACTGACTTTGACACCACCACTATATTACGTCTCCTACTCGTAATACAACAGTCAAAGTTTCTGGTATACAGGACGACAATCTTTAAGTCACATTGACAAAATATTTGATAGTTCAATCTTATCCTTTAAAATCCAAATGAGAATCAGAAATTCTTTATTAGTCATCCAGAGGGGAAATGTACATAGTTACAGCAAAGAGACAATACGGATAAAGACCAAATGAAACTGTATTTATTAAAGTGGCCAGCACAAATGAATATACATTTTAAGTGGAATAATAAACACTTTCCAAGTACAAAAAAGTAAGTAGCAGCATTATAAAATTAAGTTAAAGAAAGTGATGAAGTAACTGCCAGATGACGGTATATCTGGCAGCTTTTTTATTACTTTTTACCTACCTTTTTTAGGGGGTTTAAAGTCCCCTTATAGCTTTTTCTGGAGCTTTCAACCTTATCTCAGAGACTTTTTTGTCTTTTAGCATTCTGACTCTGAGGTGGGACTTTTTCAACCAAGTATCGTTTTTACCCTGACCACAATATTTCCATTTGGTTATTCTTAAATGTAACCAAACCTTACATTTTTTACACTTTATTTCAAAGCAGTGTGTCCTGCCATCTCTTGTTTAAGGCACTGAGAGTGTTGCACCTCTCACCAAAACTAGCATCAGCTTTGTTGAGAGGCACTGATGTCATGCACTGTCATAGTGTTTCATTAGTCACAGTCTGTGGAGCAGCGGCAGGATTTGTCTCTAGATGACATTGTCACCACAGTCTGTCCCTCTCATGTTTGCTTTAAGGACAGACCATTTCAAATTCACAAGGTTAAACTGAGCTGGTCAACATAAGAGAAGTAAAACATATTTGTACAAATAAGAAACTCACATACATTAATGAGACACTTTGCTATTCCAGCTAAGTGTGACTCAACAAATTCATAAATGTCTTTGACATGTAGTCCCACAGTTGCAGTATAACTAACCACAGAGCTGCAATATGATCCCCATAATGACATAAGAATGATGGCGCTGTAATTGGCTTATATTGTTTGTCTGCTCTTCTGCTTCTTATTGTTGATCTTATTGGCCATCTTGGTAGGTATGTATATCTCCTATGACCTCTTTAACTCACTCAAAGTCTGACCGTCAGTGTTCTGTATCCATCCATCAGTTGCATAACAGAGGCTAGATTTGCTATGGGTTAGTAAGAGGCCATCCTATAATAATCCTTTAATAATATTTCCCCAAAAATGGATTCTGAGGAAACTGATACTTTCAGCAGCGCTCTTGGATCCAGCCATACCCCATTTATAACCTCCATTGTTTCCTAGTGCAAGGTTTGCCTCAAAGTAGGCTTTCCGTACTGTTTGTTTCCTGGATGACATTCACTGTAATGCATTTCAGGGCTAATAGCAGAATCCTGAAAATCCATTAATGGGGCTGTAAAAGAGACTAGAAGCCTTTTAGACATGAAAGGATGAAAGTGATCACAACAAAACATTACAAACATTTCCCAAGCTCCTCCAATTTTCTCTTATGAGCATCAATACAAATATTGAATTGACTCAAAACAATCTTTATCTTATTTTATTTAGTTTTGCCTTATACTCAATTTTAGTTTTTTTTTTTTACCTGATAATATATAATACATGTATAATATAAGGCGTGTGGCGCGGTGGATAGAGCCTTGGTGTTGGGGTCAGGGGGTCACAGGTTCGAACCCCACTGCAGTCAGCATGTCGTTGTCTCCCTGGGCAAGACACTTCACCCCAAATTGCTCCTGTGGGGATTGCCCACAGTATTGAGTATGGAAGTCGCTTTGGATAAAAGCGTCTAACAAGCGACATGTAATGTAATATAATATAGTATCTATCTTTGCCCGACTGGTTTTATGGACTTTTAAGTCACCATGTAAAAGAAGTACATAAAGTGCTCAGATTTTTATTTTTATTTTAATCAAAAATCAAGTCAGCAGAACACACTCATGTGCAGAGACATATCACGTAAAATGATTGAAAGCTCCACAACAAAAGCAAAATGGACCTTAATGACGAAATGACTTCCTAAACTACTGTTTAATGTCAAGAATAGCCTTTACGTAATAACTAGTTTAGGTTAATTAAGTTTATTTATACATTTGTATTGTTTGATGATGAAGGTATTTGACCATAAAACCACTGAAGTGACCATAGCAACTGTTTGTTGAGGACAAATGGAGAAAACCAAAGCATTGTGGTAGAAAGACTTTAGAAGGCCCAAAATAAGGATCGGGCTGAACGTCCAAACAGAAAACTGTCACAGTGGTTCTGGTGAATGTTATGGGAAAGGAAAATATAACACACAGTATTAGCTAATGGAACCACATCTTAAAAATTGTTTTACACCAAAAAAAGAACATTTCAGCCAGTGTAAAGACGAATGAGCATCAATAGAAACCCCATCACTTGCCTTGCTAATCCCTAAGGAATAGTGGAAGCAAAAGAAAGTACCATTTACTTATTTGACGTTCCATCTTTCAATTGAAAAAAGTGTGTTTGTACTTTTCCTACCAAGAGAGTATCCAACCTTTTGTTTTCTCTCTCTGCAGTTTAAAAAGCCTCAACCAACAGCAGCGGTGCCTGTGGATGGACAGAGCAGGCACCCATGGCGTCACAGGAGCTTGTGGGGACGAGAGACTCTTCCTCTGATACTCTGAACCTGGGAATGGAGGGTGGTTCTGCACCTAGCAACGGTAAAATCTGTCCTGTCCACACACCGGGAGCAGATGAGGAAAAGAGGGGTTTTCGGAAAGGCATAGGGAGGCATAATGACTACGTGAAGATTTCTGTGTCGGATTCCAAGGTCAACCGTCTGCCCATGGAGTGGTGGAAGACAGTAATAGCCTTCTTTTATGCTGGCTTTAACTTGGTCCTGACCACAGTCGTCATCACGATCGTCCACGAGAGAGTCCCGCCCAAAGAAAGCAGCCCGCCCCTTCCTGATAAGTTTTTTGACTATATTGACAGGGTCAAATGGGCATTCACAGTGACAGAGATCAATGGCATGGTGCTGCTGGGAATCTGGATGATCCAGTTGTTCTTCTTCAGATACAGGTAAGAACATCTGGTACTCTCTATTTTACAAACTGTTTCTTTGGAAGCAAATATATTATTTTTCTTAGTGTCAACAAATCCCATGATTCATAAAGCTTGTAAAAAAAACAAGAAACTATTCCTAATAATTAATTGAACAGGCCTCCATTGTTGTCCAATAAATAATAAAAACATTTGATCGGTGTGGGTCTTTTCCGAGGATTTGTTGGAAAAATACAGAATACTCATGAAGACAAGGGTCAAAGAGACACATTTATACAGTGGGCTGAAGTTGTGATTAGTTTTTGTATTTGCACAAGTGTGGTTAAGAGTTGCAACATATCTGTATGTCTCTCTTCCTGTTACTCAGAAAATGCATCCATTAGAGTCCATTGATGCTTCCACCATCAGGGTGTTTTGTACTTCACACAGTGATGGTTTACTTTCCTGTATGTTCAACATAAGTACTTTAGAAAGCAGTCTTTATGAAACACTCAAACCACACCCTTACCACTGAGGTAAATGTTTAATTAAGTTAAACTTTTGAAATCATGTCATCCACATTTGTCCAAAAAATAGAAAAGCTATTTCTGACGGGCTCAGCAAAGCAAGCAACATTACCAATACAAATGTGATGCTGTTAAAGCGTATATGATTTCGATTGTCATTATGTGGTCCGGCTAATTCAATTCAGTCTGCCCAGCTGAGCAGGAACTTTGAGCTACACGTTTACTCTTTAGACTGTGCAAGATCTCCAGAATGAAGTAGTTTTAAGTAAATATCTGCCACAAAATAACACAATGTCCACACTCATTGTCTGTTTGTATAGGTCGATAGCAGGCAGGCGGTTCTTCTTCCTCATTGGCACCCTGTACTTGTACCGCTGTGTCACCATGTACATCACCACCCTGCCTGTGCCTGGCATGCACATGACTTGTGCTCCTAAGGTGAGTAGCATGAAAAACATCAGATCGGGCATCAGCTGTCCTTGCTCAGCCGTGTACTCTCATGCACCCTCTGGGACTCATTTCGAACAGCAACACAAGAGAGGCAGCTATAAAAACGTGGACCTTTTTGCCGCCTCAGGACACCAACAATATTGAGGTGCATCATTGTTTGATCAAAAACATGCGCTCCGGGCTGCTGTTTGATGGGTTGTGTCGTGCAAAAAGGATCCAAAGCTGGACAGTTTAAGAGTTGTTTTGTTCACAAGAATTTGATATGTTTTGAACAGTGTATGAAACCTTCAGCTACTTGTTTGAAGTGAGTTATCCACAGTAATGTGAGCTGCAGGAGCATAAGATGTAGTTAAGCTATACTTATTTGACTTTCTCCAATTCCTCTTAATCTTGACTACATGTTAATTCAATTCAATTCCAATTATGTTGCATCAAGTTGTAAAGATTGACCGACAATTTGCGAAATATTTGATTATATTTCCTTTCTCGAAGACGGATAGATAAGAAGTTTGCCACCACGTCTGTAAATATAAAAATGTAAAAGCTATTCCTTTAAGTTTAATGGAGTCGATGTATTTGCATGCAAATAATAGGGTTGCAAATACCCACGTTGTTAAATGCACTTATAATAGGTTGCAAGGGAATTCATGTATTTTTGTATTGGGAACAGTTGTGATAATGAATTGGGCCTGATGTTTATTGTAGATTTGCTTCTTTAATTTATTTTACATCACTGTAAATGTAATCTCTTGGATTCTAATTGTTTCGATTTAATCAGGCACTTTTTTTGCAAATCATGATTAATGGCAGAAGTACAGTAGCTAAATAAATCCATGACGAAAATAATCATTAGTTGGATTCGTAATGTCACTGATTCACTGTTTCTCCCTGTTCTCGATCAGCTCCATGGAGACTCCCAGGCGAAAATCCAGCGAATCCTGCGGCTGATTTCGGGTGGAGGTCTTTCCATGACCAACTCCCACCTCCTGTGTGGAGACTTCCTGTACAGTGGACACACTGTGATGCTCACCCTCACCTACCTATTCATCAAGGAGTGTGAGTACCCAAAGCATCACTTGTTTGTGAGCTTTGTTTTGAATAATTTACGAGACTTTCCTGTTAATAATGTATGAATGATATTATCTAATCCATTCTCATCCTATTTAGCGCACACAATTATACTACTCAGCAATGAACCTTCTAGGAACTAATGGGATACAAATAACTATTAATACAATTTGAAAGCAGATATGAATGATTATGCTATCTTCTAAAGCTGTATATAGCTTGATTTATTGTTCGGAGAAAAGGCAAAAGTGCATTCAAAAGTGTTTGTAGTGTTTTAAGGATGACATATTACAAGAAGACGTTACATTTTTTAAGTTATCTGTATAACCATGTTGTTTTCGTTAGCCTTTCTGTATGTTGCGTAAACTCCCAGTTCTTGTCACATTGCAGTGAAATGCTACAGACTGCCGTTTTTTAGCAGTTAAAACATGGACACACGGACCACAAAAAGAGGTTGTCATAAATATTACCAACACACTTTCCTTCCCTCTCTTTAAAGATTCGCCGCGGTCGTTTTGGTGGTACCATCTGATGTGCTGGCTGCTGAGTGCCACGGGTGTGGTGTGCATCTTGGTGGCACATGAGCATTACAGTGTGGATGTGGTCGTGGCCTATTTTATCACCTCCCGCCTGTTCTGGTGGTACCACACTATGGCCAACTTACAGGTGAGCACTGGGGGGCTGTTTGTGTGCATGGTGACGTGCAAGAGAGTAAAACTAGGAGCTTTTAGAGCTGATGTCTCCCCTCTCATTGAACCTTGTCTCACATCAATCATTATGCATGGTGGGCTTTACTGTCAGTCTGGCTGTAATTTGTGTACAGAGTTAACCTCAAGTGTACCAGTTAAGAGCGACATGTCAGCTTAATAATATATTACAGTTTAGGTTTAAAGAAAACGTTCTATATGTTCCATATAATGACATATTTAGAGTAAGACTAAGTATATTTTTAGACTGTGTGTAAAACGGGTGTGCTTCTCAACATGGTGAGTTACGCCCTCTACTGGTCAATGTTGGACAGTTGATATGGGGTATAAAAGGTGTATATAAAAATGTGTTATATGTTAACAAGCCTAAAATATCATTTAAAATAAATAAATCACAAGCTTGGCAGCTAACTTGTGTACAAATATGATGTTGGTTTCCGGCTAATTTATTCAAATTATTTTAGTTTTCATTTAAACAAATATTTACAAAAAGTCTGAAGCGACTAAGGGTACTTAGAAAAGCGCTATATAAATCTAATGTATTGTTATTAGTATTTGCAGTTGCAACATGTCAATGAAAACGGTTATAGGAAACATTCAATTAAAAACAAGAATACAACAAACAAAAACAACAAAATATACTCATATCACATAATTATTTGATATAATGAAACTTTAGTCGCCTTCAAAGAAAGTACATTGGACGCATGTTAAGAAGGAATTTTTAATTGTCAATATACACAAAAGAAATGATTACATCAAGCAAAACCTGTTGCAATGTACATGTTAGTATTATATTAATACTGACCTAAATTGCAACTAAAGCAACTATTATTATTATAATAAGTAAATTATATTAATAGTAAAAAGATGTGTCTGACCTGTTCAGTGAAAGCTCTTTGAGATGCATCCCTAGTATGGAACATATGGCACAAAAATATTTACTATTACTGATATTATTCCCTTCTCTAACTTTCGCTATGACATCCACATGCAATTGCACAAAATGCAACTTTGAAGTTATGATAAGGCGCAGCTTTATGACAAAGATATGTGAATGGTTTGTTCATCAGAATCACATTAAGCTGAATCCCTTGTATTGAAAGTATTATACAAACATTTTATTTGTTTGTATTTACCAATGAAATGACTAACTTCTATTTTCTCGACAGACTCTGAAATGCTCGCCCAACAACTACCTCACCAACACCTGGTGGAACCCACTGTTCAACTTTATGGAGAGGAACGTCCAGACCTCGGTGCCCTGCTCTTACAGCTGGCCTTTCACCTGGCCTCCTGCCTGCCTTAAGAACCCCTGCAAGAATTACTCCATGGTACAGAGCCCACGGGAGGAGTGACACGGCCCTGAAGCCCCTGTCTACTGGACAGGAACATAATGATACCAAATGCATAGCTCTGAAAGAAATATTTCTGCAAAAATGAAGGATAATCATATCGTCTCGGTGTGTTCTTTGTAAATTATTCATGAGATAAAGTACTGCAGAGTCGTCAGTGTTTTTGTAGCTCAGCTCATAGTGAACTTCGGACATGAACAGACAGTTTGTTGCGACAGACTCGCAGGTTTGTTGGAGTATTTGCAAGACTTGATTTCAGAAATGCTACCGTAGCTCTTTCATACTGTATGTGTTGTTGGGGTTTACCTCAATATGATATCAGTGTCCTCAAGTCACAAGGTGCCTTAGTGTGTTTAATGTCATAGGTGTACACAAACTTCCATTTCTAATATTTGTGTATCTGTTTTTTTCTATAAGTATTTTATTATTATTATTACTATTATTATTATTATTATTATTATTATTATTATTATTATTATTATTATTATTATTATTATTGTTTTCAATTTTATATTCATTTTAGTCTTCTTTAGTGTGTATATGCTAGCTGTAGTCTGGACATTGTACTATTGTATTAAAGTTCCACCATACCAAGGCTTTTTTTTTTTTTTTGTTGATTTAAATCATCAGTCATCCTGTCCTCCATACCTGTGTGCTCGTTGTGTGCATAAATGTACAAAATCACTCCAAATCACATCACAGCAAAACCTATAGTTGGGCGTTAATTGTTTTAAAAACACATTGGTGGTCCAGAGGTTTATACATTGTTTTTTCATGCAGGTGCTTGAGGTTCAACACCCAGGGGAGGGACATATGTTGTCTTCTTCTATACTGATGTTAAATCTGGAGAAATTGTCCCCACCACTTGTTTATAACAAAGTGAAGCCCATGGCTTTAATGTGTCGTCAGTATCGATGTGCACCAATCACAGCCGGGCACAGCGCTGTCAGCCAATAGGAAGCCAATGACAGTAAGACGTTGACACCAGCAGTTTCATAACAACACAGGAAGCGCGTGGAAAGAGCATTTAAATACAAGTTCTGCTTCGTTGGCATGCAATTCATGATTTCACTCGGACTTCATGAACACTCCTGAACATGGGATAGGATTACCACTTCTCCTATTTCAGTTTAAACAACTTTAACAACATGATTTCGCTGTCATGGCTGCAGAACCTAAGCTTTGTTCTGTCGCATGTCAACACTGCAGCTCTGCTAGTTATGCTGCTAGTTTTTTATTTAGTACATGTGTATCAGAAACAACGGAACCTCCTGGCAAAAATCCCGCCAGGTCCGAAGCCCTGGCCGGTTGTGGGAAACTTTGGCCACTTTCTCATCCCCTCTTTCATCCAGAGGAGGTTTGGACAGCAGCGGGACAACACCAACAGAAGCGCTATGGACGTGTTAACGGAAAAGGCCAATATCTATGGGAACATATACAGCATCTTTGTAGGGAGTCAGCTCATGGTGGTGCTGAATGGATATGATGTGGTGAAGGATGCTCTGTCCAACCATCCTGAGGTGTTCTCCGACAGACCTGACATCCCTTCTATCTCTATCATGACCAAACGCAAAGGTACATTTTTCAGCTTCACTACACATAACGCATTTTAAATGACAGCCACATCCAGTGTATTCTTTATTTAATCAACCTAGCTGAAACGAATACATTCTACCACGTCCTGTTATGGTTTGTGCTTCAACTTGTTTGCATTTTGGAGGCTGTAGTTTGTGCTGCTGTTGATTTGTAGCCCATTGCCTCATATTTAGATGTATTTCCAATATTAGTTAGATATGTCACACGGGCTGGGACATCTATCTATCTATCTATCTATCTATCTATCTATCTATCTATCTATCTATCTATCTATCTATCTATCTATCTATCTATCTATCTATCTATCTATCTATCTAATGCCAGATATAAAGGATAGGATATATGCAAATAACTTGCATATAGACTCTTATTTCACTATTTCACTTTTTTAAACTATTTTTATATTTACTATTTACTTGCACTATATTTCTGTTGATCTGTTTTATTGTGTTGCACTGTTGGAGGAGCCTGTGACCTAATATTTTCTTCGTCATAACTACACTGTAGCTAGTATGTTCGTATGACGAAATAAAAAAACCTTGAACCTTGAGGATAACATGTCTCAGATGTATTTTAATCCTTCAGTCACATGCCTCTGTCCATTGAAAGAGTTATTGGTTGATAAGATGTGAAACCATTTTAATCTGTCAATTGTACTTGCCAGTTTGTCTCACTGTGTACATAAACACATTTAGTATTCCACATTTTCAAGGTTGTTTTTATCTAGCATAGATATTGGTAAGAGGATGTTACATATTTATCAGGCCTTTATTGCAACTGTGGGATTTGGAGATGAACATGACTGGTTTTAAGTCCGAAGCTAGTTGTTGGTAAATACATTCTTGTTCTAAGGCTCCCTCCAAAAATTCCTTTACATAAAACATGAAATAGTGCAGATATAATATAATAATTAAATATATATGTATCGAGAATGTATATATAATGTGTGGGGGAAACTTCTGTAGCAATGGAGAGTCAGGACTCAGAGAGACACGAGAAGAGCTGGAGCTTTGATGGCAAACACTGGCGGTTTATTTGGAGTTACGGCCGGAGAATTGACAAGATAGGTGGTGTGTCACGAGTTGACACAGCGGTTGCCAAACCAATTCTGAAGAACTCTTCTGCAGCTCGAGGTTTTAACTAGTTCGGAGTGTAATAATCAACATTCTTCCTCAGCGAGACTAAATATTATGGACCCTGAATCTAACTAGAGCTCTCGTCCATAGGAACGAATGTATGCCAGGGAACCTACGTCCCTAATCAGTAAACTACCTCATGGCGGCTTGTGCTCTGTCATAGACTGGCAACAACAATGCGCCCAAGCTGCTCCTCCTTAAGAGAGATAGCAGCAATACCCAAGGCCGTAGAACTATGCCGTGGGAAAAGAGACAGTGAAAGGAGAAAACGATGAACTGGGTCGAAGGTTGAATACCTAAGCAAATGATTCCCTAACATAATGTAATGTTGTGTTCGACTGGTTTACAGTTGTGATATCATAAATATATACATTAAGTGTGTACAAATATGAACTAGTAGTACAAGTAGCCTACCAACAAGTTTATTTGTATGTATGTTGGACTTTAGTCTTCAAAAGAGAAGGATACAAACTGACTAAAATGCTTCTCTGGTTTAACTGAACTTTAGGTATAGTCTTTGCACCTTACGGGCCAGTGTGGAGGAAGCAGCGCAAGTTCTGCCACGCCACTCTCCGAACGTTCGGCCTGGGGAAGCTGAGCCTGGAGCCGTGCATCCTGCAGGGCCTGGACACCATCAAATCGCAGCTGCTGATCCTGAGTCAGGAGGGTGGGGCTGATGCCGGAGTGGACCTGGCCCCGCTGATCAGGAACGCCGTATCCAACGTCATCTGCTTTCTGGTCCTGGGACACCGCTTCCACCACGAAGACCGAGAGTTCAGCAAACTGCTGGACCTGATGGACCGAGGGCTGGAGATCTGCGTCAACAGCGCCGCGGTCCTCATCAACGTCTTCCCTCTGCTCTACTACTTACCTTTTGGGGTCTTCAAGGAGTTGCGGCAGGTGGAAGGAGAGATCACAGTGTTTTTGAAGAAGATTATTGTACACCACCAGATAACATTAGATCCTGCTCACCCCAGGGATCTGGTGGATATGTACCTGAAGGAGATGTTGGACCAGCAACAGAGAGGAGAGCAGGACAGCAGCTTCACAGCAGACTATCTCTTTTATATTATAGGAGATCTCTTCATCGCTGGCACTGACACCACCACCAACTCTCTTCTGTGGATTCTGCTCTACATGGTCTTATATCCTGATATCCAAGGTAAAAGTAGCTACAGTCCTTTTCCAACAGTTTGATTGCTCTTTGTGTCGTTTGCTTTTCCTCTACAGGGACATGGGATTACAGCTGTGCAAGCATCACCTGCTATATCAAACATATCTCCAATCTGTATGAGTTTGAAAGTTATAAAAGAGTGTTATCTCTTTCTAGTTGTCTATAAGAAAATAACATTTGCTCAGAATTCCTCTAGTATATTTTCAATGGTATTTGGATGAATAAAAAAATAGATCAGCGTAGAAAACAACGAATGATAGGCACACACAAATCACAAATCAACACACTTGACTTTATTTCAATCCATGGTGCAATTATTTTATGATGTGGGAATAAAGATTTAAATAATATAAACTTTAATTATTATTATTATTGTAGAGATTGAACGTTAATAGTTGGGATAATGAGCGCTTTGTTGTAAAACTGTGCAAAGTGTTTAGGTGTATAAAGACACAGATGTTGTTTTCTACATAAATCCTCTTTGGGAAGAAAAAGGAATGTGAAACCTGCTGTGGGAACCCGCGGCTCAAATACTTCCCTTTTTAGGACAACTAATTTGCTTGATTATGCATTGAAACACCCCAACACTTTCACAATCACATTTATCAGCACATCAAAACATGCATTTGACTCCCACTTTATACAAAGTTTATTTACACTATCTTGTTGATTTAACTGAGGGGTAAATTAATGATCCAAGAGTGGTACGCTTAATTCTGAGTTGCTTCTATCCTTTTCATTCCAGACAGGATGCAGGCAGAGATAGATGAAGTGGTGGGCACACAACGGGTCCTGTCTCTGACTGATAAGGGAAGTTTGCCTTTTACTGAAGCCACCATCATGGAGGTGCAGAGAATGACTGTAGCTGTTCCCCTGGCTATCCCTCACATGGCCTCCGAGACAACAGGTAAACTCAGATAACACCTGTAGTGACTTTTTCACCTAATCTACACTTAAGCCACTGAGGGATGGGAACGGGAGAACTTTGTTCGGACGCGTGTTCCAGACGATAAAACAATGTCCATACGAGTCGTATATCTTTCAACCTATCGATCCATTTATTTGTGTTCAATATGCATGCCAGTCACGCTGAATACAAACAGGTTTAACATAGCTCATCTCGACACGGCTTCTCCAGACACGGTCAAAAACTGTTAGCTTCCGTCCCACACACCTGAATCTGATCACCCGGTGATTATATATACACACACTCACAAGTGAATGCTCCATCCTGTGCTCAATGTTGGAACTGCATTATACATTCAACTTGTGCGGATAAAATAAAACAAACAAAATACATTATGGCTCCAACAACAACTCTGAACCCTTGTATATCAGTAAATCCTCTGTTATTGCTCAACTAGTCAGGTTTCTCAGTCTCAATATAATATTTTTATTTCATGGATATTATAAATAAAGAGAGCTGAATGTTGGTTTGTTTTACAATAATCTGAACAGCATTTGAATTGAGTGTTTTAATTTTTTTTTCAGAGTTCAGAGGCTACACTATTCCCAAAGGAACCGTTATTGTGCCCAACCTGTGGTCTGTCCACAGAGACCCCGCTCTGTGGGACGACCCAGACAATTTCAACCCGGGGCGCTTCCTGGACGACGAGGGAAAGCTGCTCAGGAAGGAATGCTTTATACCTTTCGGGATTGGTATGTCACTGCTAACTCATATCTGCCAAATAACTGAAACACAAGTCTGTGAATTTATTTGAATTATCCGTGCACCAGGCCCTAATGATGTATCCGTCCTGTACCCTTCAGGTCGCAGGGTGTGTATGGGGGAACAGCTGGCGAAGATGGAGCTCTTCCTGACGGTCACCATCTTACTGCAGGCGTTCAGATTCAGACTCCCAGAGGGGACGCCCCTCCCTTCCCTGCACGGGCGCTTCGGCCTGACGCTGGCCCCCTGCCCATACACTGTGTGTGTGAGCCCCCGTAGATGAAACAGTGGAATATTTGGTTATAACAATCCAATCCAATTACATTTACCTATGTGGGTAAAGGTCTCCTGGGGAGACAATGTCATTTTTGTAAAAAGTGTGTTTTGATTGGAATACAAATATGTCTTCATCCAATCTGTTATTTTTTGGATTGTTCAAGCATTATTTAGGTCCATAAAATGTCAATAGCAATCAAAAATGACCATCATGCCTTATGGTATGTGTTGCATTTACATTGCTGTGTTCAGAATAGCTGCTAAAAAGGTGGATGGATATTATTATGGTAGAGGCATTTGGTTTTAAAATACATATTCTCAATATATGTTATTGTTTTATGATGCACACCACTGCTTTATAGATATTGGCACATATTAAAATGTTCTTAAGTAGGGCATTAGGGAAGGAAAGATTTCAGTTAAAAGAGTCAAAATTGATTAAAGAGATTAGTTAAACGAAAGGCGGTAAATAAGGTAAAACACTGTATACATCTGAAGTGGTTTTATTATATATATTAAAAGTGATAGTAAAATAACTTTGGCATGCATTGCTCATTCTTATGTACTTTTACAAAGTAAGGCTTGCTTTCAATCATTTTGTATCATGCATCTTGGAGTCCTGGCACAGGAATCAAGTAAGTGTATGTTATTCAGTGTGCCATTGTGAATGTTTGGAACAAGTCTAAGTACACCGTCTGGGATTACAAAAATGTAAGTTAAATAACTTTACGGTTATAAAAAAAATGCCGACCTGAATGTTCTTGTTGTGCTCTTATTAACACACATTTTTGTTTGAGTGAATAGTTGTAATTTGGGGAGTATCATTGGATTCTCCTTTCAGTGTGCAGACATGGACACTGGTTCCTTGTTGCTGCAAAAGTCTCAAAAGAATCTTGACAGGTCTACATCATGGACTTCCTGCCAAGTCCAGCAAAAGAGCAGTAATTCTTGCACTGGAGGTATATTTACTCCTATTGATAGTGTAATCATTAAAGTCAATGACATGTTTTCACTAATGTATTTTTATTAATGAATTAATATAATTGAATTCATTAATTACAAACATCATGAAGGAGAGAGGCGCTTCAACAGGGGAGTGTCTGGATGGATGGACCCTACAAAAAGTCCTGGTTGGTACTGTTTTTAAAAGAACAGATTTTAAAAGTGCCTTTTTAATGAGTCTACTTGTTTGTTTGTGGGTTCAACTTAAAGCCACACAAGGGTGGGGCATGAAATCATTTGTAAAATGAATTTCTACTGTATATTGTAAATAAATGTGTAATTGTGTCTTTGAGAATGCTGAAGCCCTGCTAAAAGACGCAGATCCTGCCAGCGTCCAGCAGGACATGAGCCTCAGGGCTATATTAAATAGGCTGATTGGGGTACAAATACATAATTGATTTGTTAGTGACCGTTTACTGTTGTGGTATTTTGTAAATAAACATACTCAAATTCATCATGTTTCACAACTTCTTTCCGACTGTAGTGGCAGATTAATCCACTATAGGGGAATTACAATTTGACCCAGCAGCAATGGGGAATGAAGTTATCAAAGAAACATTTCCATAAATACCTAAACATCCAAAACAGCATAAAGTGTAGCCCGGGTGTAAATAGCATTGTTCGCTATGGACACCCGGGTGTAAATAGCATTGTTAGCTACCAGCACCCGGGTGCAGCATCTTCCATTACAATGTGAAGTTATCAAAGAAACATTTCCATAAATACTATAGCCTACATCCAAAACACTATCTAATGTGTAGCCCGGGTGTAAATAGCATCGTTAGCTATGGACACCCGGGTGTAAATAGCATTTTTAACTACGGGCACCCGGGTGTAAATAATAAATATTATATTAATTAAAAATAATTTGACATGGGAATCCTATGTTTTAATGTTTGAGCAGGGGGGCCTTTTCGTATATGAAATATTTTTACATTCTGTATTGCTGATTCAAAGGAGTTTTAAAGTAACCTTTGTATGCTGAATATTGTTCTTTTGGTAAATCTGTAATGACACCTGAGGACTGGATAATCTGTGTGAAAGGTCGTGGAGGCGCGATCACGTGACCGCCGACCTTCCTCATGCTTTCCACTCTGGCAGTCCTGCAGCAGTTTGACACAACATGGCTTTCTTCACACACCACATCTGCAGGGGTCTGTCCTCCTCTGCTGTGAGACATGTTGTCATACAAAATGTGACGATTATCGGAGGGGGGCAGATGGGTGCGGGGATTGCACAGGTAAGCGACAAAATGCCTTTGGTGTATGTATACGTGTGTTAAGACATGTAGCTAGCTGTTAGCTTCATAATAGCTAGTGAGGCAGCTACTCTTCGGGGAGTTGGAAATGTTACCAGTCGTGCATTTGCTGAAACAACCTTAGTTTCATCCTTAAAGTGTATTTTCTTGTAAAACTGAAAGAAAACTATTCCATTAAAGCTACTTTGTGTCGCATGCAAGTTGTTCTGTATCAAATAACCTTTCAAAATAAATGCCTGTAGTTGTCATTAAAGTTTGAGTTCTTCAGTATGTGTGGCTCTTGTCTCGCAGAACAATCACCCATTGATCCCAAAAGGAAGATGTGTTTTGAAATAGCTCAGTTGTCATTCATTTGTGTTTCCTTGTGGTGTAACGAGACAAGACTGTATAAGTTGCAGGGTTCACTTTTAGCCACAAGGTGTCGCTCGCCGTGTGTTCTCCGGTAATCAGCTGTTGGAGAATTTGACCTGTACCCCACAAGGGTATACTACTTCCAAACTGTATAAAGTCTACCAATTTACAGTGTTTTTGTAGTTCTTATACTCAAGCCGAATGGTATTGGTTTTCAAGATTAAAAATAGTTATACATTGTGCCATCAATCTCTTCGCTGAATACCCTCTTCCTCAGCTTGACATTGCACACAGAAGCTTTCCTCCATGTTGTCATGCATATACAGACTATTATTGGTGTTCTTTGTGTGATAGTGAAATCAAATTAATTTCCCAGTAGAAGTAATCAAAGCATAAAGTAAAACATTGGGACTAAAATATTTAAAACATTCTTTTGTATACTTAGCTTTCCAAGATTCTCCTCCAGCTATTTCACTAATATTCCTGCAATCTGTTTCTTCTCTAGATTGCAGGAATACTTTTCTAGTGTGAACACACTTCATCCTTATTTGTATATGTTTTGGCAGGGAAACAGAACAATCTGATTGTATAACACCTTATAACATAAAGACTGGTTCACTGTTCTTTTTAAGTGAAGTACAACACACCTGAGTCCACAAACAAAAGCATGTATCTCCTTTAATGAACCATCAACAAATAAAACCAAAACAAAGTACTTTGGTTGTACAAGCAAATCAAAATGTACCAATTCATTACACAAGGTTCAAGTAAAAGTTTACTCAGGAATAACCTTTTATTAACCCATCTTAAATTAATTTCTTCCTGAAAGGTCGCTGCCTCTACTGGCCACGCGGTGACGCTGGTGGACACAAATGAAGACATCCTCAAAAAGGCCGTGAAAGGGATTGAAGGGAACCTTAAAAGAGTGGTGAAGAAGAAGTTTGCTGACAAGCCAGAGGTGAGACATGTCAAGCCACCACACCAAAATAAATAAATAAATGAAATGTGTGTCATTAATACGAGGTATTGCATTTTGGTTTTGTTCCAGGCAGGGGAGGAGTTCCTGCAGAAAGCCATGCAGAACGTGTCCATCTCCACAGATGCTGGATCAGTTGTTCAGGGCACAGATCTTGTGGTGGAAGCCATTGTGGAAAATCTGAAAGTGAAACAGGATCTGTTTGGTGGGCTTGACAAGCTGGCACCAGCGTAAGCACATCCCCTCTGTGTCACTCATTAGTTATACATGTTGCTTATCAAACGCATGTTTTCTACTGCTGCTGTCAGTATTCAAAATGAATGAACCTTTATTCATTTAAAAATCCAACACCCCGTTTTGGTCCAAGGGAAGTTGGCACACATACATTTGGTGGCCTTTGTAAAAGATGATTTAGTTATGAACTACACATGTTTGCTTTTATTATGAACTGCTGTCCATATTGTGTTTTATGAACTTTCTGCTTTTTTGCACACGTTTCTTTTAGACACACCATCTTTGCCAGCAACACCTCCTCTCTCTCCATCACTGACATCGCCAGCTCCACTAACAGGCTGGACCGATTCGGAGGACTTCACTTCTTCAACCCCGTCCCTGTGATGAGGCTCGTAGAGGTACGGCACTTTCAGTTTTATGAAAAGATAATCTATGCAGGTTGGGTTGGGCGACAAATATATCACCGTTTTTTGTTTTTGGGGGCCATTTTTGTCCTTTTTATATTACTTATTTAAGGGTTTCCTCAGCACCTACCTCTATACTTTGAGACCATTATTATGGATACATTATACATCTGTGAACAGAGCACATTTTTTAGAAAATACAACAGTTTCAAGGGTTTATTTTTCAGCTTTATGATGGAAGAAAATACAGAGAATTTAATCATGCCCAAAATAATGCAATAAGGTGTTATTCTACGTCTAAGCTCAGGTTGGAAACACCTGTATAATGCTAATTACACTTTATTTGAATCCCATTATGCTACCAACACTTTATTAAAATCAAAGTTGATAAAGCATTCATCTTTCACAGGTCATTGCAACCTCAAGTACAAGCCAAGAGACGTTCGATTCCCTCCTGAACTTCAGCAAAATGCTCGGGAAGACATCCGTGTCCTGCAAGGTGAGAGATTCTGTCTGATGTCATTATAGTCTTATACAAATAAATGAAACATCCCCACTCAGCAGCTTCCAACATGTCTCTGTTCAGGACACACCGGGATTCATCGTGAACCGCCTGCTGCTTCCTTACATCCTGGATGCCGTCCGGATGTATGAGAGAGGTACGTACTGAGTACTGCACCTACATACTTGGTTTGTTTATAGGGAGGTTTATCTATGAGCAAGTGTCCATAACTATGTTTCTTTGGGAAGTGAAAACACAAGAGTGCAAAAGAACCTCAGTCCTTCTTTATGTAATTAAAAGGAGAATATATTTTGGTGTAGCACTGTATCACACACTATAAGATACTATACACACCTACAAGATGCTAGGCTAGTTATGAGTTTGCAGTACTGGTTTTCTAATTACACTCACTAAATATCAACATATAAAATGTATAGTATATTAAACAAACTATTACAATACACCTTTCTGGCATTTCTCTTTTCTTCCGCATTAAGCCAATAACATTCCTAGCTAATTTTAACTTAAAAATTGATTTAAACTTGACAAAGATAAATAAAACCCATCTAAATGCTCATTTGAGTCTTTCTACTATTTCAACATTTTATAACCCTAAATGGGAGTTATAACTAAAAATATCCTTGCTCTACTCTCAGCGCTGGGGTAGTAAGTAATGAAGCTCTTATTTAGTATCCTTTAATATAGTTATATATTATATGATCGTTGTTGATGGATATCTGCATATTCTCATGGTTCTTGTACTGCTGTCTTCTCCCTCAGGTGATGGATCCAAAGAGGACATTGATATTGCCATGAAACTTGGATGTGGTTATCCCATGGGACCCTTTGAGCTCTCAGACTACGTAGGACTGGACACCATGAAGTTCATCATGGATGGTGAGGAAGACTATGTAGAAGATTTATCGTTATGAGATGTAACTAAAGAGTACATTGAACCTGTACTGTATACACCTTTACATTTGTGGTACTTTATGAGTCTTTTCTCGTCTTGCCTATTGCTACTTTCATCTACATTTATTCGATTACTTTAATTTAAGAAACCCTTTTTGATCTTTAGGTTGGTCTGCAGCGAATCCTGACAACCCGATGTTCGCTCAGAGTGAAGTGCTCAACAAGCTGGTTGCAGAGGGCAAGTTCGGCAAAAAGACAGGAGAAGGATTCTACAAGTACAAGTGATTTCCTCACTAGAACTTTAATAATAAAGCCATCTAACAAGGACTAATGAGAAACAAAGTGTGCCTTCTATGATAAACGTCGACTTTTGTCTGTCGGTCCATCTTCTTCTGAATGATGTGTGTGGAGATTAAATCAGATTTTTCAAATACTTTGTCTCTTTGTGATTGCTTCTCATATCTTCTAGCCTTAGTCAAATTATTAATGGGATAAAATATCACTGTTAAGACAAGATACAACTTTTATTGAGGCATTCAGTGTTACTAACCAGGTTGCATTGTTTGTGTCTTTGAGTTGTAACAGAAGTCTTTAATTAATAACTTTCTCATTAAACATTTGCAGAGCATATTATTTTGTATACCCACAATGTTACATCTGTTAGCTAGCAGTCTTCCCAGTTTTTGTTGCCGTCCTTCGAAAGCAGCATTCTGTCAAGGGGGGAAACCGATTGAGGGAGTTTTCTACATCGGAAGTCTCATATTAGGTTTGGTAGACAGCTTTTCACAAAATAAGTAGTGCAGATTTGTTCTTCATTACTTACATTTAAATGTGTTAAAAGTAGTCTTTTAAGCTATCAGTGACTTAATAAACAAAAGCATTGAGTGGAGGACTACTCCATCACACCGCTTATGTACTCTTTATATAAAAACCTTAGCACTTACAAACTATTGTAGATCTAGTATGGTTACTTCTGTCCATTTGAAAGGGCTGTTTGATGAGATGTATTGTTATCGGACACATGGGGGATTTAGGTCTTGTAAATAAAATGACAAACACTTTTTTAGATGCTTTTGGGAATGTTAACCCTCTTTAATGTGTCCTGTTAATCCAACAGGACACAAGGTGGTGCTGTTTTACCTGAAATTAAGACATGCAAGAGGCCCAATTCACATGAGTCTATAAATAGACTTCCTTTGATCTTGGCTCTTTAATCAAAAATGTTGTTTACTTGAATGTAATTGTTACCTTACGAGTTTTTACAGAATTGAAAGTGTAAAGCAAATTTTAACAAAGACAAGAGAAGGAAATGGATCTCACCCTTTATATAGACCCAATTAATAAAAGGTTTGAATGCTGCATAAAGTAGGTTTCTCTTTTAAATCACAATAATACTGTGTAAATGTGTTCAGTGCTTCCGATTACTTGTCTTTCCACAAAAACTAGAACATTAGATCAAATGTGTTTTACATGATTTACACCATCCATACATACGCAGCACTAAAGCCTGTGCATATTTGCATCATAATCTCCAAGGATGACACACAGACTGCTACATCTGGCACTTCCAGCTCAGGTCTTTCCACCACACGAGTGATTCAATGAGCCAATGGTGCCTTTTTATTTTTCTTACAAAAAAAACATGTTGAAACAGTTCAAATATGACCACTTGGGAAGCAAAATGCTACACCAAGATAACAGTGACCCAAAATCAGATAATAAAAAAAGGAATTCATCAAGTAATACTAAAATAGAGCATTAAAATCAAAATGTTACAGAGATGCTTGCATGGAATAAACGACATGGCTAAAGACCACACTAGCTACCAGAGAGAAAAGACAAAGGTCCATTGCAATAAAAGAAAGACTGCCAAGTGCTGGGGTAAATATATATATCTGCTTCATTTGTCATGTTTTAGAACAATAAAATATAGGCCTCTGAGCCATAACTCTCGCCTTTGTCCTAATGTTGCCTGCAAAAATACCAAGAAAATTGACATATCCTGACAGTTTTAAAAAGTACACATACTGAGCATTATTTTACATCTGAGCAAGACTCGAGGTCACTATTTGTTACAAATAGTTATCAAAAGAAGCCTTAAGTTTCAATTTTCTGCAAGATGCTTCAACAAGAAAAATGGCTTTCCTGTGTCCAAAGCTTATTTTCATATATACCACTATATAAAAAAAAAAAAACAATATTAAAAAAAAAAAATTAAATCACTAAAATATACATCGAGAAATTGAAACAAGGATTCAAGATACAAAAAAGCATTCAAAATAAAATTCAGTCTAAAAAGCAAATCAGAACGTTGATGCTTTTTTGCACCAGCTGGTCAGCGACAAATTAAAAATGGCGTCTTGAGGACGTTTCGTAGACAAGATGAGATTCCTCCGGCTTCCTTAGTGCAGTCTAAAAAGAGGTGTTTGGTCGGTCGGGCGAAACCCCAAATGGTCTCAAAAATCCAGAGAGGGAGGGAGAGAAAGGGGGGAGGTGTTGAGGGAGTGAATGTCGGCCTAATGAACTATACAAAGGAACCGAGGTGACAAATAACTTACAGTAACTCAGAAACAGGTGTGAGGGCGGTGCCGTGAGGAAGTTTGTGCGTACATCAAAAAGATGCTGCTGTTTTTCAGTGCAGTGCCTTGTGATAGTGAAAGGAGACACAGACGTCAAATTGATGTGGTTTTTTTGTACGGTGAGAGAACGTGATTGGTGCTCCTACTAATCATGATTGTCTTGTTCAGTTCAGTGTCTCTACAGCAGGCGCCTTCAGGACGGGAGTGGAGGGTTTCTGGTGGTGACATGTGGCCGTGTTGAAGAATAAAGGTGAGGTGGGGTTGGGTAAGGATGGGGTTTAGGGGGAAGGGTGGGGTCCTCTGAGAACTGGAGGCTTCAGTTTGGATATTTAGGGTCTTCATGGAAATCTAACAGGCCTCCATCTCTAGCAGAGGGCCCGTAGCTGCTGCCTTCGCTTTGCATGTGGAGAAATTGTTCCGTTTCCCTCCTGGAGAGAAAAGAAAAACAAAAGGATCAATAAACCAAACGATGAAGGAACTGTTGTATACACCAAACAAAAGGAAAGAATTCGAAACCCTGGTCACACTCATGTAACATTAACCCAAAGCAGACGTATGAGGGTGACTCAGAGTGTCTCACCATGCAGGGAGGGACAAATTACCTGTCATTACAATCAACACCATCAATCATTACTTGTCTCTTCGCAGCGTTACAGCTGATTGAAAGAAGGCTTTTGCAGCAGTGTTGAGCCAAAGCTCTGAACTACAGAGGGGTCAGAGGTCGGTGACAGGATGTGGGCCGGGCTCTCTTTGATCTACTCCGACATGGGGGTTGCCGTGACCCAGCTGGCAGCGCTTCGCTCTCCCCTGACTCACTCATTCCTCCCCTCGCTCTCTCAAGGCGAGCACCCAATTGTGTAGCTTCTGGTTGACATTTAAGCCGCGCCGCAGGTGGGCGATGGAAAACAAGGCGAGGAAATGCCCGCCCCCCCCCCCCACACAGGGGGAGAGAGGTGGGAGAAGGACTCCGAGCTAGTACTTAAGTAAAGGTAGAAGTGTAAAAATATTCTGCTTCAAGTTAAAGTCCTCTATTCAAAATGTTACTCAAGTTAAAGTACAAAAGTATTGGCATCTAAATATACTCATAGTACCAAGTACTCTCCATGCAGATTGGCCCATTTCAGAATCAGAATTATAATCATTGATGTTATTATGTTTTTGTCAAGCTTGTAAAGGTGGAACTCATTTTATTTACTGCTGGGTAGAATGTGAATATATTGGCAAAGGTACTACGTAGATGTAAACGTACAAAGTAACCTAAAATTGAAAAACCTAAGCAAAGTAAAAGTACCTCAGAATGGTACCTAAGTAGATGTACACAGTGACTTTACACCCCTGCATGAGGATCACTGCATTGACCCAGCTGGTTCAAACTGGCAGAGTTCCCATGTTGGTAATTATCTGTATGATTGCGGTTCAGGTGCAGATTAACGCGGCGGTGTAAATAATGTCACCTGACTGCTCCATCTACTTCACAGAAATCTCGGCCTCTCTCCCTGACGGGGAAATTGTTTGTCGAGCAGCAAAAGTGTTCTTTTCCCTCTCGTGAGCTAACATAACAGAGTTAGCTTGAGTTATTGACAAGCCGAGAGGAGTTATTTTAGACCCGAGCAGCATCAAATAGAATGTGTGATCAAAGTGGAGAGGCAGAGGTGCATGGATGCCTCCTGCGACTAAAAAAGATGGATGTTTTGTGAAGACGAAAAAAAGGAAAGAGAAGCGGTATTAGTTTGCTTTTCCCTCGTGGCAAAGGGTGTGTTTTTGTAGGAGAGAAGTCAGCTGCACACACACACACACACACACACACACACACACACACACACACACACACACACACACACACACACACACACACACACACACACACACACACACACACACACACACACACACACACACACACACAGCACACACACACACACCACACACACACACCACACACACACACACACACACACACACACCACACACCCACACACACACACACACACACACACACACACACACACACACACACACACACACACACACACACACACACACACACACACACACACACACACACACACGTGGCTAAAAGGGAACAGGACAGAGACCACCTTTCCCGAGCAGAGCTGACCCTGAGTGGGGACTGAAAGGAGCGCGGCACTCGGAGAGAAAGAGAGAGAGAGCCCCTGTCGCTTTTATTTACCTCCGCCGCCCTCGCTCTTTTCATCCCAGGATCTCAGAGCGGGGCCCGCACACCCGGCACTGCACCCTGTTTCCTGGGGAGCATTTTTCCTTCCCCCACCACAGACATGAAAAGCTCTGGCCTTCCTGCCCGGGGAAAAGGCCTGAGGGGCTGCGGGCGAGAAGTGTGTGTGTGTGTGTGTGTGTTTGTGTGTGTGAGTTTCAAAAAAGCCTGGTGGTAACAGCAGGGGTGTGTACTTGCGTGGTGGTTGGTTTTCGGGGGGCACGGGGCCAGCTCTTCACAAGGTCCAGCCGACACAAACACTGGGATTCAGGAGCAACTTGACCCCTCCTCTCCTCCCACCCCCTCCCCCACATTAGTGCTCAGGAATGCCGGCAGGACTTTTTTGCAGGAAATGAAATGCTCCTCTGTTCAGAGGGCTAGCGAAGGTTTAGTCTCCCCCTTCTCTCTCTCTCTCTCTCTCTCTCTCTCTCTCTCCCCCCAATTCCTTTCCCTCTACGGGACGGAGGGAGGCAGGAAGGAGGGGAAGGAGTCGGAGAAGCTCTTGCCCAGCTTTTGAAGTGTGGGAGGTTAAGATAACTGGCCCAACCTCGCGTCTCAATCGCTGCTTTCACCTCGCCAAGGCCAAATCAAAGCGGCCGCAGCTGGGGCCCGCCTGCCTTACAGCCCCCTCACCTCCAAACCCAGCAACCCTCACCCCTCCTCCCTACATGCAGCTCTGGGGTTTCTTTTGGTGCCATTAAAAAGGAAAACACCGATGACAAATTACTCCAAAAAATAAGCCAAGTGCAGAGAGGTGTCTCCAGCTCAGGCAGAGGAGCAGACTTTAACATGGCAGAGAGACCAGGGGAGATTTGGAGGAGAAACGAGAGGGAAAGGCTGAAGAGAGAGAGAGCAATGCAACTAAAGAGAGATGTGTCATCTTAAAAGAGGTCAGGTCAACTCGGGTGTTATTGTTTTTAGATTTTTTTTTAATCAGGTATGATAACATTGTAACATTGTTTTTGTTCAAATCTGAGGTCAGGGTGACATTAGAAAGATATCTGACGGGGCAAGAAACAAGTGCAGTCACATGATTGGACTAAGTCACATTATTTAAAGTTGCCCTATAATGCTCATTTTCAGGTTCATATTTGTATTTAGTTCCTCTACTGTGATATGTTTACATGCTTTAATGTTCATAAAGCTCTATGTTTCTCATACTGTCATCTTTTCACCCTCTGTCTGAAACCAGAGCCCAGTCTGCTCTGATTGGTTAGCTGGCCGGCTCTGTTGTGATTGGTCAACCGCTTAGAGATGTCCAGCTGCTTCGCCTATCATGCTGTTGGAGCGCTAGCCAACAGAAGCACGAGTGTTACGTAATGCTGTCGCTTTGTCGAAGTAACAAAGGAGTCCAAAAAAGCATAAAAGGGCATCTTTAAAAAGATAAAACACAACATCAGCTAAAACCAATGAATGTTTTGATTACTTCAAGTAATTTACAAGAAGAAATGCCAACGTTTGGCAATTCTATTTCTGACCATTGATCAATGAATTAATGAAGTAACAACAACATCACGGATTAACATCATGTGTTCTTATATGTCTTTCAAATGTGTTCATGTATGCTGGAGCAGCTGCCGCCTTTTCATTTCAACCTGAGATGACTGGGTGCCAACTCTTTGTTACATCATCCTCTGAGGTCAGTGGAGTCTGGCTCAGACTAATATAGTTGTGCGCTTTATTAAGCGTAATTGTGCACACATTTAGATGAGAGTCTTGTGCGGTGGCGTGTCTTGGCAGTGACCTCGGCCTGCATCATACAGCTGGCTTTAGTGACACCTTTTAAATGGAGCCACCGCTGTACACACTTGTGCCAGCGCAGCTCTTAAAGACACAAGCAGAAAATGAAAAGGAGCAGACCTATAAAAGAAAAGAAAACACCTGGAAGACAAAGCCATGTTTGAAACAAAATGCTCTGCACTGTCAGCACTTTCTACGGCTGGGAGACATTCCACATAAAATAAATCGCCTCTTAAAAAAAAAAGCTTTGAAATGTTTAACCTCCAATCAGAAGGCGGGCTCGGGGGAGGTTGAGTCTCTTCCACAGGGGCTATCAGAAACTAACAGGTCAAGTTAGAGTGAAGAGAAAGAACAGGAAAGTGTGCAATGGAGAGAAGGGAAGCACTTTCCTTGATTTGTAATGACATGTTATTGTTGGCATGTATCCTTAACATGTTTAGTGTTCTTACTTTTTATAATTGTTTTTACTTTGTTGTAACACCTTACACAACATGCTTTGGCAATACTTTGTTTTTGATATGGTCATGCCAATAAAGCTCCTTTGAATTCGAACATTTAAAAGGGTGGGGTCTACTTGTGGTCAAAAGGGGAAAAGGGGAGGGGGAGTTACCCAAACCCCAAACCTCAGGCATGTGTGGGTGAGACTATGGGAGTGCAGGAGGGTGTGGGAGGACGGGGGAGGTGGGGGGGGGGGGGGGGAGGCGTTGCCCACATCTGAGGCGGCATCGCTGGGGGCCCGGGCAGCTGAAGTCTGGCCGTGTGCCCCCGCTCTGTCTGAGCCGCTGCAGGCCGGGGGATGTTGGGAGAAAGGGGGGAGAGAGAGGGAGCTGCACATTCAAAGAGTCGGCTCAATGACGGCTCCCTCTGCTGTGGTCTGGCTTCAAAGGGGACCCGCCGCCACTCTTATTCCCCGACAGATGAGAGGGGCCGGAAGAGGAGGAGCGACGAGAGAGGGAAGTTAAGAGCCAGAAGACGAGCCACAGAGGGAGAGAAAGAAAGACTGAGTGGAGGTTTTTTCCTTCTTTAACAATGGCCAGAGTCAAATACAAATAAACACTTCTTCATTCAGTTCACTTCCGGTATGTGCCTCTTTGCTACCTGGGGGCCTTTCATTTACAGATAAGCATCTCACGAGCGTTTATTAAGACCACAGATCTCCACCTCTGCCGAAAAAAAGCTGCAGTGCCTCCAGGATCCACGGGGATGAGAAAGAGAGGGGGACACGCGGAGAGAAAGAGAGGAAGTGGAGAAGACATCACAAAATGCTAAGAGACTGGACCCTCATACTGTTATGCAGCTGGCCAAAACCACAACACAATAGGCCTGTGACTCAATCAAAACAAATGTCTAGCCCTAGTCTAAACAATGGGAACACTAGCTGCGTTTCTCACAAGTCACCGAAGATCTTGAAGGAGTCACATTCAGAGGTGTAATGTAACTA
>NW_022990683.1:0-308800 GCF_902827175.1 Gymnodraco acuticeps
CGATGAATTGTCATTTAACATCTTCACATCTCTCTAAACGATCATACATTACGATGTGGAAAACTGTATCAGGGTTAATGGAAAAATCCTCACATGTTTGACCGTTACGTTAAAGTCTTCAAATACCAACAGCCGTGATGGAGCAACCGTTATAATTCCTCCAGGTGGAGACGTGTTGGCTTGCGTCCCCTCTTCTTGCAGCTCTTGGCGAGTATGCGCACAACAAGCACGACACCCTTTTACCAATGTCCTGCAGGAAGAAGTAGTTGGAGACCCACAAGTGACCACAACGGTGAGGGGTCATGGTGCGTCGCTGCAATTTGAACCCCTCTCATCGCCCCCATCCTGACTCCCGTAGCAGCAGTGGTGTTTCGATGGAGGGCGGCCATATTGGAGGTCCCCTTTATTGTATAGTAGAAATAATAGGCTTAGGATCTTTCTATTCATATTTTCAGGGAGAGTGAAAGAGGAGAGGCGGCGAGGATTGAAAAGAAAACGTTCCATTTGGAATTTCATATCCAGGCTTGGCCGGCCCTTCTAAAGAACCCCTCAGATGTGGTTTTAAGAGAAATTCATTGTGCGGAACTGGAGCTGGCAGGAAGCCCTCCATGGAGGAGACACTCCAGCGTGTTTCAGCACAGGGAGCCAGTGACTTGGCGTGCCGTCTGAAATTGGGGGTGGGTAAGGGAAATGGGACGTTTCGTTTTTGTTTTTGCAGAGGGAGGGTTTTATCTGACGGCACGCCGGTGTCTCGGAGCTTGTATACTGTCAGATTCCACCAGCATCTTGCCATGGTTTCTGAGCACGAGTGTGTTTGTGTATGTGGTATATGCAAAATCTATCCCTGCAATATTGCCTTTTTAGCATCTCTCTCCCTCTTCCCCCTCACAGCACAGCTTTTGCACTCCACTCAATTATACCACTTCTGAGTGGAGTGGAAAAAAGGGAAAGCAGGAATTTTATAATAATCACTTCCCACTTCTGTAATTTATATGCGATGAGGACTTTCGTGCCTGCAGCTACAATCAAGTGTGTAGAAACCATGTGAGGTGTTTCACAAACAGCTGGGGAGATGGCAGCTCAAGTGGTGGCTATGGATTCCCATGCTGCTAAATCTTTCACTAAGAAGCCCTTTTTACCCCCAAACCCAACGTCACCTACTCACAGGATTTGCTGCATTATACAAGAAAAGGTGCATACAAAAAAAAATAAAGCACAGGGTATTACTAAAATAAAACAAAAGTTGAGGCAAGAAATTGGTTTGTGTTTACAACCAGTATCATCAATTCATCGCAGTACATTTCCTTTAAAAATGAAGGGAGGGAATTCTTTAAATAACTGTGAATCAGAGAGCACCCACTCACCACTGACTTTTTAAATATCGTTTCCACCCACAATGGTGATCACAAAGACGACAAGATAACAAATGGAAAGCCTCTGTAAGTGCTGAAAGTTGAATCATGAATTAGGGTGTGCCCAGTGCAGAGATTTTACACAGTCACCATCAGACCAGGTGTTCACTCAGGTGTGTTTGTGTGCAAGTTGTTCGACCTTTGCCAAACAAAAGTGAGCAAACATTCTCTCATAGTAGCTTTTCAGTGCAGAAAAGAATGGTACCGCCCTCCCCCGTCCCTCTTTACCAAAACCAGTGGAGACCAACCTGAGGAAGCTTAAATAAATAACCAATTACCATTCGCAGAGTGGGTTGAACCCCACCAGCTTGCAGTGGAGTGCTAAAAATGGAATGTTTTATTGGCAGGATGGCCCCTCGGCCAGGGGGCTTAATGTAACGAAACCCAATTAATGGAGAAGAAAGCTGGGCCGCCAGCGAGCGAAGGAGCGCCACGCGCCTGGGGTAATGAGACGAACAAGCGAAGCCAACCGCAGGGACAGGAGTGGAAGAGGCTGGAAATAACAGGAAAAGCCTACCCTGGAGAAACATCAACATCTGTGAAGCCCCCCCTTCTCCTCCCTTCTTTTTATTTCAATCATAAATCCCTCATGCTAGTCAGAGTCCAACAGAAGCGGTGACTCTGAAGGCCAGTTGGTAAAATGTTTAAAAACACCAAAAAGTATTCAAAAACTTGAAGCAGTTCATGTTTGGTGAACTACTTAGACGACAAAAATAGTCACATAAGCAATGTTATGGTTTTAGTAGCAGCACTAATTTATCGTGTGAGCAAACTTGTCACGCTGTCCTCTAAATAGCACCGTTACACCCACAGAAGCCACACATCACATTAACCACACATGACCGACACATGCCACTACATTAACATGGAATCCACACACACAAAAGACCCACTGAAAATACACAAGTAAGATACGGTCATGGTACACGGTGAAGGGATCAGAGACCGCAATAACCACACGCCTAATTTAACACATACATGCTACATACAGTATGAGCACAAAGGAGCTATTAACAGCTGACTGTCTTCATCAAGCACAACCCAATAGAACGAGGTGGATTACCCATCATCCTTCAGTTGGCATGAAGAACGTGTGCTCCAAGCAAACCAATGACACTAGCTCTCACACTGACATTTTGAAAGTGCAAAGGAGATAATTTGTGTGAAATATGCCTGCCCCAAATGAAAAGGCTTTATCCGCTTTTTTAAAAGTGTTAAACTCTTCATTTCTATATGTCGTGGAGCTATTTAAAAAAACTAAATGATCCAGCTGCTGTCTTTACTGTTAAGCTACAGCGAGTTAAGTAGAAACAGTGGAGTATACTATGACAGCCTTTCAAAGAGGCTTAAAATTGTTTAGCGCGGGGTCATGAAGGTTTGAAGCAGCAATATAGAGTTAGACAAGAGTTTAGTTATTTTGTATATTGGAATTTGGTGAAGTCATGCCACAGTCTGTATTTGATAATGCTGTGATGCATTTCAAATTGTGTCATTGTTTGAAACTTTGTTTGGTTGTGCAAATAGTTTTTTTTATGAAACTTGTAATGGATTTCTTTGTCTGGCATTGTTTTTTTTTGTAAATGTTAACAAATCCAATGAAAAGACCCAAACCAGCAACATGTTATTCCGTCTATTATTAATAATACAAAAGTCTGACACTCTTGAACAAAGCCCATTTGTTCCTACTGAAGAAGTAACAGTTAAAAAAACAAAACATGACATGAATAAACTTTTTAAAAAGGCAATTTTTGTTTTTAGAATATGTAACTTAAGAGTCATGCATTTACTAGGCACTATATTCTGCAGCGTAGCAACACACAAACTGCAACCGGATGCTTTATGTTGGGATAAACTACACTGCCCATGATTAATGGATGAAGTAACCCAGAGCAACAGTTTGGTTTGCTGATGATTTAGCATTCAAACTTCTGCTTCATTGTTTTACTCCAACTTTGAGACGGACAAGTAAGATACATCAGGCTTTGGCTACACATAAAGTACCTATAGTAGAATCAATACATTGTTGGTTTTGGTCTTCTAATGGGATTTATTGATAGGAGGAAAAATACAGAACACCAACCAAGAGACTTTGCCTTTATGGTCTTTAACAACCTATTTGATTATTTCCATGTCATTTTGCATTCATTTTCCATTTGTTAATACCTCTTTACCTTGCATTATAGCATGATATTGATCACTTATTTAGCCATATTGCCAGGCCCTAATGTTGCATGTACAATGCCTATACATTCAGGTTTAAAATGTTTCTTTGCCAAATGAAAAAGTGTGTTATTTTTACACCATCAAAGCACTTTGTATAAGTTGATCAGCTCTGAGAGGTGGTTGGCTCCTGCACTGTATTCGAAGAGAGTGTGCATGTGTGTGCGTGCGTGTGTGAGTGTGCATGTGTGTGCGTGTGTGTATGTGTATGTTTAAGGAGTGGTGGGGGTTGAGATGCTGCTCTGGCAGAGCCCTGGGCGAACTGCAGGATGTTCACCTTGCGGCGGGGCACAGGGCTCATTATCACAGCAGGACCTGGTCACATCAAAGGACTGAGGAAAGGGCAAACATTCTGCTGAAGTGCCACTGTCAGCAGGCCTGCGAGCGCACACGCAAACACATACACAAAAGGAAGACCGCACACACACTTGAGCCCCCACTAGGCATCTGCGCCACCACAAAAGAACATGGCTACCTCCATCACTTTCCCTGGATCTATTGAGACAGGTTAACTGAAAATCCCAAAACCTTAGATGACACCAGTCGTGGACAAATAGTGTCACTTCAGCATACAAAGCAAACAAACACATCTACCTGGTTTATCTGGACAGTGTCATCGTGTCTCACTGCGATACAATCTGATTCATAAAGCCTTTAGCTGCGTCACTTCTCTGATCAGGGCCAGTGTTAATCTCCCGGCCTATGTTTCAAACCAGCTGTTAAAGCTGACCACAAGCAGAACATATTTGGAGCATGTTTTATTTTTCTTCCTGAATCAATCGTCATCCCTCTCCAGCAACTATTTATAGCCTCCCTGCTGCTGCATTAACACACTGCATGATTTATCATTAGAAGCCAGCGCTGGTCTGCTGAGTAGCAACATTCATGCCAGGCGGCACGGGGGTGCCAACATCCACATTCAACAACAACACTCAAAGGCCCTGAGAGATGTACACAAATAAAATCGCAGCACAAGCTAACTTTGTGTGGCAAGCACTACAACCTTAGCCTCTGCAGTCTGCACAATAACCAGAGACATGGAGAAAGAGGCAGAGAATATGCAGTGCAGAATGGAGGAAAAGTGCTATGCAGGAGCTTCATAGATCCGTCGAACAAGAGCGGATTTGCCTGCTACACCTAGATAGTGTTTCCCCCCCTCAGCTTTCGCCCAGGTATTCTGGGCATGAATGGCTGTCAGTTTGGATTTGGGAGCTCAGCGTTGAGTGGGAAAATAGAGTCTGGTGGGGGTCTTTGTGTGCCTCTACCTGTGGAGACGAGAGCAAGAGACAGTACTCTTCTCTCTAAGCTGCAGCTAGCTCCGATCGCACATTACGCCTTACGGAAAGGAAGGGGTAAATATTAGCATTGCAAGCTAGCCAGGGAAAGCTGGATGAAGGAAGGCAGACAGGATGTCGAGGCGCTGCCGTGTTTTCACGGGGAAGTTTTTCAATGGCACACACTTGGAAAATGTGGATGGGGAGGTGATTTGAATGAGAGCTGCTTCTGCCTGAGCTGTAGAGAGTATTGACCTAGTTTTCCTCAAGCAGACTGATGCACACCCACCGACACAACGTGCAAGAATACAAAGAATACAAATATTGATGGTTAGTGAGCCAGTGCCATTGACGGCGTAATGGAAAAATAAAACAAGTGTAAAGAAAAATGCCTGATGTTTGTGAAAATTCCTTGTGGTAGGGCTATAGGTTATGTAATGCTTTGAAAACGGCAGGTCACAGGAAGCCACATTGCCTCATGTGTCAAGACACCTGTGTCCTGGCCTCGTTGTGAACTTTTGACCCTGTAGTCACACGATCTAATGATTTGATGTGCATATTGACTGGATAATGTGCAATTTCATTTGTGTTTTACGACAGCTGTATTCGTCTGCCTGTATTGTCTGTGTTTATCTGTTGTAACATTGTTCATGCTGCCCTCTTGGCCAGGTCGCTCTTGAAAAACTGATTTAAATCTCAATGGGACTTTTTACCCGATTAAATAAAGGATATATACCAATGCTCCTTTTTTGCTAATGAAAGCTTTACACCTTTATCTTCTAAACGTATATCTTTTCAACACCCAGATGTTTCTTCATTAGGTTACAACCCATATATCTGTTTTGGTCCAGTGTATAATGAGGCAAGGATCAGGCCACAGTGCTAAGAGCATTCATGGCAGTGGATCACATTGCAAACCTTTCAGCTCCTTTACCTTATAGACCGTACAACAATACCAGCAGCCCACTGTTTGGGTGTGATTCCTCGTTTTAAGGGATTAAGTGGTAAAGATTACCAACAACTGCCTTTCAGCCTGGAATTAGTCATTAATCAAACCACACATTTCAGGGTTTCTTTCCAGCCGGCCGCACACGCCCCTGTTAAGATCTGAATGAAAAGCACAAAGCTATTCAAATCTGATCCCCTCCGAACAAATGGCTTTTCTCCGTCCCCACAGAAGCAGGGAACACTTGAAGAACCTCCAAGGATCTGAACGGTCACATGAAATCTCCACCCCATCAATTAGCTCTGTGGCAGGGTTTTTGTGGGCTTTAATACAAACAAAACAATGACCATGTACAACATGGCAACCGACAACATCTGCTTATCCCTCGATACCTCTAAAGAAATGGTAATAGTGAATCTTTGGAGCACAAAAGGGGCTCCTTAGGCTCAGGGCATATGGTTACAGCAACATTACGAGGCACACTCGTGCACCTGACGCCACACAAACAGATTGATAAACCAAACAATGAATACGCTGAGGTTGTAATTCAGCCCTTAGCTGGATTTATTCATAGTGGTCTGCTTAACTGTTTTAATATAATCTCATTGGTGTGTTAAGAAATACATGTAAGATTGAATGAGTTGAGCTGTTTTGGGATTGGGGCAATTGGTCAGATAAAACAACCAATCATTTGATATAACACTTAGCATTATAATTTTTAATTGATTGGAAATTCAGCAGATCATTTGATAATTCCAAAACCTAATAAGCAGTTCATTTAGGAAAATACTAAAAGTAGTTTGCAGTACAGGGCAATTAAAATGCCCGGAAATCTTAACTAACCAATCAGGCTAACCAATGTAATGAGGTTATTGATAGAGGTTACTACAGTCAACATGTGGTTGGTCTTTCCTTTAATTCAACATCGTTTGACAAGTTATCGTTACAGTGTTAATTAAACCATGTTCACACACATTATTGGTATCTCAAAAAGCAGAATTGAAGAAGTATAGCTTAAAGCAGTGATTCTCAAACTTTTTTCAAATGTACCCCCTTTGAAAAACAAATTCAGCACAAAAACTATTTGTTAGGGAAAAAAAGCCTATATACTGTAAAGAGGTACAGTACAGCGCTGCACCATCGGTGTCTGATTTATTAAAACAACAACCGTGTAACTGAGAAACACTTAAATGCTACATTTCAAATGTTTACAATCCATCACTAAATTCATGGCCAAACCAATTTTAATATCATGCAATAACACAGAGACGACATTAGTTGCATTGAACTGATCTGTTTAATAAGTTGTACTTACAATGTAGTGAGAAACATGGGCGTGCTGATCTGAGGTTTGTCATTCTGACAGGGAGGCAAACTGCAGTTATTACACTTCGTGCTTTGAAATATGTGTAACTCTAGTCTATTAATATAAAACCCACACTGCTCAAACTTCGTTACCTTTCCTAAAATTGGTATATTTATCTATTTTTATTTTATTTTAATTAACATAAAATAAATCTCACGTACCCCCTGCAGTACTCCAACGTACCCCTAGGGGTCCACGTACCCCCATTTGAGAACCACTGGCTTAAAGTACTAATATCTGTAGTCAAAAGTAATCCTATTGTAATCCCATAGACAACCTGTTTTACCCTTTTATTAAAAAATAACAAGCCAGGCGAATTTGAGTGATTTTGTGATCCCAGGTCAGCTAATCACTGTTGAACTTTTCAAATAAAAAGTCCACCTCTACCTTTAAACTATAGCATGGCTTCAGTAAAGAGTGTCAATGTTTCCAATGGGAGAAACAGAAAAGTAGATTTGTGGTGTATGGTGTGTGTGTTGGGCACTTCCATTTCCCCCATATCAAAAGACAGATAAGGTGGGGGTGGATTGATTTGATGTTTTGATGCATTGTTTGATGACGGGCAACTCAAAGTGGAGGATGCCTCTGTGATGTCTCCATTGGAGGACATGAAAAGCGTCACCTGGCCCCAGAGCCGAGGGGTTATAGCTGCGAGTGGATTTAAGGGCTCCTGCTGAGCTGGACGGTGGCTCCATTGATGCCACATAATCCATTCAGCGTGACCTTTATATTTTTAGAGTCAGCTCCACTTCCCTGTCAGCCTGCCTTGTTAAAACTATCGCAGACATCAAGGTCCTGATCATCGACGTTCTGTTATTACGGGACGGTATATGTAATTTATTCGATGTATACTCCCACGAGAAAAAAATAAGTGCCTTCAATCACCGACCAAGCAGTCTGATGATCAAAAGAAAAACATGGAGCACAAGGCGAGCTCATCAGATGAACAAACACATTCTTGCTAGATATCTTTGTGGGTTTCATCATCCTGCATCAAGTGACTGCCGAGGAAAAAAACAAAGCCTTGTTCTCATCCCTGTGACATCAGCTGTTACAACCGAGCGTAGAATAAAAGCCAAGGCAATCATATATTTCTAATTAAAGCAACAATAATGCAAATCTTTCTTTTTCTTCTGCCCTCTACCGAACTTCCAATTAATTGTCTCTTATACCAACATGAAATCATCATAGACTTAAAATAAAAGTCATACGAATAAATAATCTCATAACGTACGCTGGGTGGTATTAGTCATGAGCATCAAACTCCTACCCTGTTCTAGATTTGCCTAAACTAGGAGCAAACATAATTGGGATAAATCTCCTCAGTAAGCCACATAACAAAAAAGCACAAGGGTGTAAATTGTTCCACTGCTGCGTGTTAAGACACTGAAACAGTTGCACAGATCAGACAAACTGCAGGGAAAGAGCAGCATTCAGCTCGGCTGTTTTCCTCTGTGACTTGGGGCCACTGAGTTTTTCTCCAGCCGTAGTAAATTGGGCGCCTGGGGCAGGAGCCTTGGCCGAGTTTGCATTTCGGAGCCGGCTGTGGAGGGCATGAGGGATAGAGATATGGCACTGGAGGGGGGACAGGGTGGTGGGGGAGGACTGGAAGCACAGTGGAGGTGACATTATGCACATGTTTTAACACAAAAGAGAGCCGGCTAGTTAGCACACTAACTAGCAATCTCCATGGCAATCAGCACTCGTCCTCCTTTCTTTTCTCTCCGTCCGCCGCCTCATCATAAATATGGCTACATCTGCAAGTGTAATCACTCCATTGTACTGTGATTTTCTGCTCTGCTGGACAGCAGCATGGCAGCCTGCTTTTCAGCACCTCTCCCCTCCTTTCCCTCAAGTGCCCCTGTCTGTTCCTGGCTTCTCCTCTGCTGGTGAGGCCGGTGTGTCTCACAGATTACAGAGCCCCGGTCGCTCAGGTAACAAGAGTCACTAATCTGGCTGGGGTTGAATTACACATAATTGCCTCGGCACCGTGATTGATTTCAGCCCTGGAAAGGAAAAGACGACGTCTCCCCCCCCCAAAAAAAAACCCCACCTCCCTGCCTGCCTCTCTCCAGCGCTCACGAGCGGCAGCCAAGACTCTCCATCTAGTAGGAGGCAGGAGGCTTTGAAGAGATCAAAGCCAAGGCCGGGAGCAGTTGCGCGCCCTGGGAATACGGGAGAGAGGCTTTCTGCTCCTCAGCCCTATTTTCTAGCGTCATGTCGGATTGCAGCTGTATTGCATTTCGCCAGTTTTCTTAATGCTCTTGGTTTTGACTTTGACATCAGTGATCCCCCTCGGTTTCTTCAAAAACAAGAGGGGGAAGGAGAGAAAAAAAGGAGAGGAGGGGGAGAAGGAAAGGAAAGAGAGGGGGGTAAAGAGATCTACAGACTGATTTTTATTTTCACAACTCCATAATTGCCCAGTTCAAAGGAGAGGAGGGGAGAATGTAGCATTTGTTTTCAATTGTGCAGCCGATATGAAAGGAGCGACAAACTTTTATGGGTTTCCCAAAAATTAAAGACAGGCTTTTTTCACAGTCAAAGAACAGCGTGTTTTTTATGGCCGAGACCACACAAAATGAACTGATAGCAAAAGCCCTCCTCTTTGTCCTCCCACGGAGAGCTCAGTAGCTCTGACACAATGTGTGTGTGTGAGTGAATCTCCACCGTATACCCGTTTAGTGTATGTGTTGCAAATTGTTAGAAGAACAGAAAGCGGTCCAATGTTTAGCGCAAAAAAACAAAAAGGAGAAATGAAGAAAGATATATCCATCCATTCATTTAGCAGCTCTGCTAATAAAGCCTGGTGGCGAGAAGGCACCCTTTGTACTGTAACTATGCAGGCCCTATACCAAACCTCCTACACTGGGGACCATTAATATTTCAGCGCTGTCAGATACACATTGCATGTGAGCCTCTTTAGCACTCACACCCACAGCAGCAACGAAATAATGAGCTTCTGAAAAATATGAAACGGCAAAGAGAAGGAGGGAGGGAAAGAGCGTGCCAGAGACTGACCAACTTCATACAAAACAGAGCAGCTATTGATCATAGCTGCGTTTCTTAGCCGGACAAAGTGAGGGCTGTCTGAGCTCCTCTGAAGTCTGGACACAGCCGGCGGGATTTGCACCCATGTTTCACTCCTGTGGTCCTATTGTTCCTTCGTGCTGCAGTTAGCTGGAACACTGCTCACCTCTATAGAACTACGAGCTGTCAGGATGAAGTCAATAAAGCTATTCATCTTTTTACTCACTTTATGACTGTATCAGGGAACAGTGAGGTGCTGTGATCAGCTTTTAGGGACTTCTGTCAAGCGGTTTAAAGACTGACCGGGTCAAGGAAATGTGTGCTGTAGGGGCCAATTAACTTCATTTTTTATGAAACAACCAACCAACCATAAAACTAGTTCGGAACGCCAATAAAAAAAGCACAACAACAACACTTACGTCAGTTGCGCAACAAATTGACACTCCACACATGCACACACCGCCCTCTTGTCTCCATTTCTGATCCACCCTTACAGGAAGTCCACACCCAGGCCAATCAAACAGAATTGGGCATAGCGGACAACCTTGGCGGGGCCCTCCGCTGACCCTGGAGATCAGTGGCAGGCTGCTGGTGAGGAGTGAAGTCCTCCGAGCAGGTGTTGTCGTCCATAGAAAGCCTGACTGGCTGGCTCCAGGCTGCACTGCTTGATTGGTTAAGCTTCTCCCAATTCAGTGGGAGGATGGGGAGCGAAGAAAAGTGTCATCATGTACGAGTGCTTCGCTTTGAGCGGTAACACATGCCAAATAAACATCAACCCGGGGTTAAGTGTGCGCCTGCATGTCACGCTCACGACCATTAACACTCCATATTGCTTTTCTCACACAGAGAAGCACACGTTTTCAGCACTTTGAACATTCAATGACTTGATACATTGTATGTCATTTAGCTGACGTATTATCTAAAGCAACTTCCACTCAACTCAATACCATAGACATGGCTTCAGTAGTAATTTGGGGTTAAGTATCTTGCCATGGAAACCTAAACCGGTAGACAGTAGACGACCCATTCACCCCTGAGCCACTGCCGATGATCTATAGCTGGGTTTTATCTTCAATCACCTCTTGTTTATTTTGTCATATAATGCCTTCTCTGCGTTTTTTTACGTGATTAAATGCCTTAACATTGGAAGTGTCAGCTTTATTTTAGAAGAATGATAATACTTCAAGAACACAAAACACTTGTTTTTTTGTTTCATCATCTTATTAAGAGTATAAACATAAAGAAATAAAACTATCTTTATGCTTAAATCAGTCATTAAAATCCACCATACACTTAAACCTGGATCGTCCTATTGCTGGTTCTCATCTTACACATCGATGCATATCTCCTGGTCCTGGTAGACAAATCAGTCCGCTGAGCTCCATTTAACAAGATGAAACACACTGATAAGGTGATTGCAACCACATGGCGTCATTAGCCCCGTGCATATGGAGTAAATGTGTCAACCAGCATCACCATGCAGCGGAGGACCATGAGAAACCTTGGCGTTAACGATGCTTTTTAAAAAACACCACGACCCAGCGGCACTACAAAGACTCCAAGTGTTTCTTCTGTGTGAGGTCCACACACACACACACCACACACCCACACACACAACACACACACACAACACAACACAACACACACACACACACACACACACACACACACACACACACACACACCACACACACAACACACACACACACCACACACACAACACCACACAAACACACACACACACACAACCACACACACACACACACACACACACACACACACACACACACACACACACACACACACACACCACACACACACACACACACCACACACACACACCACCACACACACACACACACACCACACACACACACACACACACACACTTGATGGAGCTGCACAGCAGATGTCATCAATGTTAGCGTAACTCTTTGATATGTACTGATTTGCTACATACAGCAATAAATGAGGGAATAATGAGTCTGCTTCTGACAGTTACTATATGCCGCTTCATTTATTTGTAGATTAAAATATACATGTTTAGACCGAACGTAAAGAAAATTAGACTAAAGTGGGATGATCAATGGAGTCCAGCTCCTTAAAGACAAAATGCTACTTTCCACCCTATAGTGAGACCAAGAAAAGCTACACAAGGTGCCATCTACAACGTTCAGTGTGGACATGGAAGGCTGCTGGTAAATGTAGTGTTCTCTTTAACAGGGATCTTCCACGGTAGTGCTGGGGGCATGAGCTGAGGACACACATGGCACTGAGGGACACCAGAGCGGTCCTACCAAATCCCGTTAGGTAAGCCTGGGTTAGTGATTCCACGCTGCGAGACACTGGCTAGCAGATCCGTCACGTTCCCACTACATCAAAGGAAAGTACAGCGCTGCACCCCCCTCCTTCTCGCCATGAGGATCTGCAATTGAAGGTCCAAAGGGAAAAAAGAGTGCACGGCAAAGGAGGGAGCTCTCTTAACTCTCCCCCTCAACAGAGCAGCAAAACTCGGCTTTAAGGAAGAAGAAATCAGCGATTCTATTCATTCCTCAAGCTGTTGCTCAAGACCTTTCCAACACAGCAGGAGATCCCCAACACATCTTCACAGTCAGGTGAAAACCCTTGTACTGTATCTCCGCACTATCAACATTTCAGAACCACGAACACGCAGTTGTGTCTTTATCGTGTCAACCATGCATTTATACGTTTATTTAAAGGGTTTTGTAGGATGACATGAGCTCAGAGGTTGTAGGGTTTCTTTAATCCCATTGAAGTATAACAGGAGCTGGTGATTTTAACAAAAGCGGATGTTTGTGGGATACCCGCAAAATATTCTGAGAATAGATTTCAGGGCATTTAAAATATGGACTGTCTATCAAGAGCATGTGGATCTTTAGAAGCTGTCATTTTCTTTTTAAATCCTCACGTGAGTTCAAGAGGCTGCAGGACAACTTATTTAAAAGACAAAACCAAAACACACAGACAGAACTTGTCTTCCTCCACAGATCAAACCTAGAGTGAGGATGTCCTCAATGCTTTGAAAATGTATTCTTGGAAACATATCAGTACCGTTAAGGAATATCAATCTGAATAAAACATCTTTATTTTCTCAATAGAACAGTCGCAAAAACACAAAACTATTCTTCCCCTTTTTAAAAACACACACACACACACACACTTTTAGCCCTATATTACTGATTAAATGTTAAGTCTGACCATCAATGAAATAAATAAACACATTCCTCAAAAGTCCAAATGCTATGAACCAATACAAAAACCCTGATAAAGATATTGTCTGCTAATTTAACCAAATGTTCCAGAATAAAATAGATAAATGCAAACCAGACAATAACATTAAGCTACTCGGGCACAAGCATGTCAAATATACACCATGCTTTTTCTGCTTATTGTAAAGAAGGATTCACCTCCCAAGTGGATCAACCCCCGAACACACTTCACTTTCTGCTCAGGATACCTCACAGACTCCACATCCTAAAACAGCTATAGGTTTACGTAAACACGAGGGTATTCATAACCCACCAGTGCTTCTTTGAAGTGGTCAACGTGTATTAGCAACTGAACACCACGAGGCATCTTGACACCAAACTCTCTTGCGGTGGAGGCGACCCAACAGGCTGGAAGCCCCCGAAAATCTGCTGACAATCAGCTACTCCCAACAGCTCCATCATGACTGTACTGCATGTGCAGGAATGTCATGGTCAATGGAAATCAATCTAAACTACTGGGATTGGGGGCGGCGTTGGGGCTGGGGATGGAAGAGAATGAAAGGGAGAATGTGCCTTTGATCTCAGTGAAAACCGATCCCAGGCCTGCAGATACTGTGGCTGCGGTGGCCGGCAGCGAGCTGACATCAGTGAGAAAGCCAGAAGACTCATGTTCCGCGATCCCTACACCAAGCCCCGGCTCTCTTTATTGGATAAGTGAGAGAAACGTATATAAAACGACTACCGTTTTATTGAAGACAGGGTGGGGGGGGGGAAATTGGGTGAAAAAAAAAAAAGCAGCCATGGTAAATGAAATGAAAGCGGGGCTTTAAAAGTTTTGGCAGCGACTACACTGCCTAACTGCCTGGCCTAATTCATCTGCAGTGAGGGGTAATTTCCTCTCCAACAGTCAGCTGGTCTCCATTCAGACCCTTTTTGTTTCTCGTGAATATGATGGAATGATGGATAAAATTGACCAGAAAACGAGCCATAAAAATTTAATTTGGAAAACGTCACACCCCTACTTCATAAACCACTCTGAACAGAGCAAATCATGAGGTAATCACATTTTCTCTACAATGTCACATACTTTCACCCTCTGCAACGTTGGCAGAGGGAAAAGCAATGCAATTTTAACATCATCCCGTGATAGAGTTGCGTGTGAATGAAGTTCCTTTACACACAGCATGTGGCATCTGCCCCCGACAATCACATCTGCCTCCCAAAGCCGATTCTTATAATGACGCAGGGCTCATGTTACACAACTTTAGCCTGATGAAACTAACGTGTGTGCACTGCAAAAAGCACAAACAACCCAGGGATTGTGTGAGTGTTTCCTGTACGGGGGCACCAAACCATGGCTAGACTGTGGCTGGTTGTCTTTCCCGAGTGTGATACAGAGACTCGGACAAAACAGGATTAAAGTGGACAGCTGCTGGTGTGCCCTGCGTTTTTATGTCTGTCTTCAGAGGAGAAATTTGCAAACGGGACAGACACAGGAAGCCGCCAGTGAGACCTGCAGCTGGCCTGAAATGAATACCATTACAAGGACGATATCTGCAGCAACACACACACACACACACACACACACACCCCTGGACCGGACTGTGCACTCCTCAGCAGGACAGCATCACAGACGTGGTGTTGCCTCCTCTGTCGTGCCGGGCTAATTACAGGGCTTTACTCGGGTCATGTAGACATGCAACACTTAAGATTTTAACAAGATGAGAAATACTGTATATCTCATGGTAATCTTCTGGAAAGTATGGCAGGCATTCAGTTTCCACTCGTCACATATGGTCGTCAAGGGGAAGGACGTCAACAATGGAAGAACGCAAGGGTAAATATTGTACACAGGTAACAACAACACTGACATGATGGACATGGGAAGTGTTATTATGCCAGTTAAGAAATGCGGTCTTTAAATAATATAGAGCTTTGTTAAGTTAGAAATATGCTACTTTATCTAGAAGGAGGAGCAGCCGTACAGAGGTTTGTTACAGCTCTAAAAACTGCGTCAACAATTCAAACCACAATGTATTCAATTCACAGTGGAAAAATAAAGCCAAAAACTTCAGTTTGAAAACATCAAACCTTTGAAATGTTTACTTTTTAAGTTGCAAACAAAATCAACTTAAAATAAGAGCCAGAAACAAGTTCACATTTTCAAGACCATATCCTTTCTCAAAGTGCTGATTTTGTAATGTAAAATGATTAATAGAAATTAATTTAATTTGACTTTATCAATGAAAAAAACGGATCATAAGATGTTTTCAAACTGAGACAGTGTCGAAGAGTCTCTGGGCCGGAGCGCAACAAGTCGCTTTCCTTCCTGGGCCTCAGACATTCTGCTGATGTAACTTCACACGGATATTTGAGCTTAACTATGACAGAGTTTACAAACAACGCTTCTCACTTCACTTTATTGTTTTATCTGAAAGACGAAGAAAGCGCTTGAACTTCACTTTAACCTGAGCAAGTGCAACATGACTGTCCTCCTTGTTTTTACTTTCCATCCCACAAGCGTGTGTTAATGAACAAAACAAATCTCTTGTTTCAAATCAGCACTTTTAGCATCGTTTAACAGCGTAACAGGAAACATAAACCTTACCTTTAAACCACCAAATAAAATAGCAATAATGATAGAATCAGCTTCGGAGTCATTTTTCTAGATATACATTCCTGCCATCAAACTGATAAGCTAACATTTACATTTAGAGATATGGTACTGACCGTTCTGGCCATGGGCGGCGAGATGGAGCCATTGCTCATGTAGTTGTCGTTCATGTTGCTCATCATGATACTGTAGCCCGGGTAGCCCTGGTACTGATGGCCCTTACTGTACAGGTCTTGGAGTTTTGCTGATACAAACAAAAAAAAAGGGTAAATAAGTTAAATTGACTGCGTGTTTTCAAAAGTCACATGAGGCATTTCTTGTATTTATCAACATCACAGCTCCATTTGCTTTAATAACATGAACTAATATTACATATACTAAATACGCTACAGCTAATAAATCATGATACAGCTGAACAAAGTTCGGACGCTGTAATGATATCACTGCGGATCGCTTTAACCCGCGCCCCATTTCGCCTCGGCCTTTTGTTTGTGCCCTTTCTTCCCGTCTTGGAGAGGAGGGTCATATTATACAGAGGAACAATGGAGCCCCTCTGCGCCAATTAGCACCAATTAGAAGAACATACAGACTGTGTCAAAACAGGAGACGCCCCAACTGTTCCTCTACGCCTTTGACCCGAGAGGCAGAGCTTTGTAGAGCGAAGAGGCCTCAATGCAGCGCCACTCACCACTCAACCGAGCGCTGTGTATCAAGGCCTAAGGTGGGGGTGGGGGGTTGGGAGTGTTTGTGGTATACTGCCTGATGGCTACATGGATCTTGTTGTGAAGAAAGCCAGTGTTTGGTTTGAGGGGATGCTATTGAGGGGTGAAAGGGGAACAAAGAGGAGACACACTCCTCCTCAAAGCCTTAATGATGACCTGCAGCAGCGGGGTCAGACTACAATACCCAGAGAGCAAAGAGCCCCCGAGCGGCAGCAACATGTTGCACTGAAGAGCTGATGCATGTGGGGAATTTGTTTATTCGGATAATTTCATAATAAGAAACACAAGAGATAGAAATGCAATTATGAATTATGTTCAGTTCTAGACTTGTGCTATAATGATTGTTCTGAGAATTCAAACTTGAGATGTTTTAATTTAACTATAATTTGGTTCTGCAGGCACCCTCATCTAGCAGATAGGGAACAGGTACATGAAGGTGAAGCATGTCCTGACTAGACTTGGATCAGAGAGTATCTGTCCGAGAGCAGCAGGGATAGGGGCTCTGATAAGAAGAGCGCCAACAGAGTAAGAGTGTGACTCCTCCTGTGTGGGGAAAACGAGACTGACACTTTTTCACACTGTCTCCTAAAAACCTCCACTTCTCAAGCTGCGGTGAATTGTTCAGAACATCTCAGGCTTTATTGCATGCTGGCTGTCATATAAAACATGCTGATTTAACAAGCTCTCACTAAAGGCGGTGTCACTTACCTTCTTCCATGTGGTCTCTGTGTTTTTCGTGATATGAATCTTGCGACATTTGGGACTGTCTCATTCCCTGTAAAAAATAATTAAACATTGAAATGATGGTGAATCAATTAGGAGGGCCTTCAGACGCAGTAACACACACACACGCTGATGCGGTCAGACACCCACAAACACTGCTGGGACAAATGCAGGAACACACACACTAGCATCTAGAGAGGTGATGGAGCAGCCTGCATCAAAGCTTCAATAGAACCACTTAATTAAGCTTCATGTCCTTAAGGAGATTATAAATTAACTTGTTTTTCAATACCATAGGTCCACTCTCAAATTCATCTCTCAGTTTAAGCCTTCTTCTAAATTCAAATAAATGGAGTGTATTTGTGTTACAAATTAAAAGCCTCAGTGCAAAGTGAAATAAAATCAACCCATGAAAATAGAAGATGACGAAGAAGAAAAAAAAAATACCACGCTTTTCGCACATCCATTTTCTTTTTTTTCTCTTTCTGAATCAGAATTGGGAAGAGGACCTCTTTTAGGAGTTCAGTCCCCTCAGGATGGCTTCAAGCTGAGAGAGGAAACTTCACTGGATTCCTAATTAACATTCAGCCTCTGTCTCGTGCGTCTCTAGACATTCGATGAGGAATATGTACAGTCTCGTTAGGATGTGCCCGAAATGTCACTAACCACCTGCGGTTTAATCACAAATAGAGCCGTCTAACTTTGTGATGGGGAAGCTGCAGTCTGTATCCTGAGGATGGAGCCAGGCAGACTGATGCAGGAGAAAAGACACATTTTAACTGTGACGTTTGTTGACTACGCTGTCTTGAGGAAGCTTGTAAACTGGCTGATTGCATGTAGGGAATATAAGGTATGAAATAAATAATTTTAGAAACATAAAAAATTCATCATAAATAATAGTTCTACTGTATATGCATTAACACAATTGTTTTGACTGATTTTCCGGTATTGCCTCCTTTTTATATTATCAGTAAGGAAAGGCAACAACAGATTCAGATGTAAACATGTATCTCTTTTTCTTAACCCCAACATATGCACAAATCATTCTTGGGAACCATTTAACAAACACGACAATAATGAAATAGGAGAATGACGTAGGAATATATTGTCATCCGGGTAAAAAAGGAAATACTGCCCTTTCATTTTGGTTTTATTTGACAAAGTGTGCTCATTAAAATAAATTATTAATATATGTTGTCTATATTAATAATGTGTTCTGGTTTTTACAACTGCTGAAGGTTACAGTGTTCCCCTGCAAACAGCGTGCAGCTTGCATTGTCACAGGCAGCACAAAAGGCCTCAATTCTCACATCGTAACAAATCGTTTTGTTTTTTCAAATGTCACTGCACATTAATGTCTGTAATGTTCCAAAAATATAAGTATTGGGTATTTCAAATGTTACATGAGTAGGCTAAATGTGTGCAGACCAAGTATGTATCATCACAGCTTTTGATTTAAAAAAGAGGTTATAAATGCACCTGAACTCAGCTTGTTATGTTTTATATAAAATACATATTTTGTATAACAATACTTGACATATATAAATCTAAGCAGGAGGAAGTAAATATTAGGCCTTTGTTGTCAATTTGCCCTTTGAAGCATCCCATATTTTAATATATCACAGCTTTCAGACAAAGCCAGAGTACTGTTTAATAAAACAGTGCCAAAAGCTAAATGAAAGCCAGGTATTTGACTGATTAAAAACACTTTTCTCTCGAGGCTGTTTCCTCTCTGTTGGAGTTCAGAGTTGATGCCTCTTTCTCACCATTCACCACATCAGTACATTACTCACATCGTGGCTGTTGCTGTTGGGGCTGCTCTCTGACTCGTTGACCAGAGATGACTTGATGTCTGCCAGGTCTCCCTCCTCCTCAGAGTGGCTGAGCTCGGCGAAGATCTGCTCCTTGTGCGGGTCTCCTTCGTCTTTGAACGCGATCATCTCGTCCGTGGCGCACAGCTCCGGGTCTCCGCTGCCGCCTGATAACTGTGGCATTTTGTATTTGTTTTTAACTGTTTCACCAAGAAAACTGAAAGCACAGCACTGTCCAAAACTACGGAGGAGAAAACTCCCACTAAAATCCCCCGAAACCGAGTCCCCGTCTTTAACCGGAGCGTAGACCGGCGAGTCAGTCGGAGAGGAAGCGGCGTGCAAACACGCTGCCGGTGTGTTTTCACTGGAGCAACAGGAGGAGTGTGTGGTTGTGTTTAAACTAAAACACACAGAAACTCACACCCTAAACACTTGAGTTTTAAAGGCTCAGAAAGAGAGTCCGGTGCACGCCTCAATGTCATGAGGCAAAAATAAAAAAGGTAGACAAACCACGAGTTAAAATCTCATCACTAGTTTTTCAGTCAACACACACCAAACCGACGACGGATATGGTCCAGTAAAAAAGAAAAGTGCATTTATAAAAGTGAGAAATATTTCCTCGGTGGTCCAATGCAGAAGATGTTTCGTCCTTGGAAAAATGTAAGGAAAAAAGTGAGCTAACAAAACCAAAACACCGTCTGGAGGTGAAAAGGTAAAGGATGGATGTGCAACTGGAAGAATTGTGACACTCAGATAAGACAACGAGCAACGCTGCACGCGGCTTCAAAATACATCCTCAACGCAGGAGGGATAAAAGGAGAAGTCATAAAACAATCAGAAAAGAAGTAGAGAAGGAAAACCGCCGTGGACCGACTTCCCACTGCTCCGCACTGCTTCCACAGTGTAATGTAAGCAGTGTGTGTATGTGTATGTTGGTAATGTAGCCGTGCTCCCTCCTCCTCTCTCTTCAGTCATTGGGAGGAAGGAGAGATGAAAGGGAAGCCGAGGCTCTGATTGACACTCCTCCTGAGAGAGAGGGTTATACTCAGCTCACAACAAATGGGCAGGAGGAGAGCTGAGGCTGTGTGTGTGTGTGTGTGTGTGTGTGTAATGGGTTAAAAACAATCATGTTAAATAAAAATGATATCAGAAATAGAGGAAGAACAAAACAAGCTTTTTTGGCAGACTGAGAAGAGGTGACATTTAATCAAAAACGCAATAACTGACAATAGCGTTATTTTGTGTAGAAATACCCATTAGAAGAAGAAAACTAAAAGGGCTTGTATTGGGGCTATGCATTGTCACCGTACTATAATAAGGTCATATAGATTTGTTGTTTGTTTAATTGTGTATTTATTCAACAACATTTGAATGGTTGTCTTTTCTATGTTTATTTTGTACCTGTATTCAAATTACATTGGTCAAATGAAGGGCATGGTTGTTCTAGAGCTTTCCATATTTTCTTACAATATGTGCAAATATAAAATGTATGCTATTGCTATCCAACAAAATAATGTTGTTTTCAAGTATTTTTGTCCCATAGCTAGATAACAACAATGATAAGTAAGGGACGAGTCAAACGAAATAACTGAGAAAAGGCCAGGGGTTGCTAAATGTTTTCATGTAAGGGACCCCAAATTAACATACATAACGTTTTATTGACACATATGTGATCCATTATCATATATATATATATATATATAAAATGGTAAGGATGACATTTGATCGGAAACACACACAAAAACACTGTAGCCTTATTGAAAAAATTGGCACACCATCACGTAGTGTTATTGAACAAAAATGCACCCACATAGGCTACACAAAATAAATTAATAATAAAGTGTGTTATTAATTAAAAATGACAAACGGGAAGAGCAACGAAAATATTGGGGGAATTGATTAAAAGAAAATAAGAACTTCATGAGAAAATAGAGTTAAAAGAAAATAAACAGAAAGGCAGCAGAAGTGGTGTTTCTGTGTGTGTCTGCGCAGGGAGAGATTGCGTGAGAATAAAGTTGGGATGGGGAGGCAGATCTTTATAAAGCGCGGAGGTGGGGTTAGCGGGGCGGAGCCGCGGCTGCCTTTGATCTTTCGGCGGCTGGCTCTTTCATCCCCAACTCCCCACCCACCCACCACCACCTCCCTCTTCCACCCTTTCCTCCCTCCTCGCTCTCCCCTTGCCTTTGTATGACTAAATTTGGTCCGAGTGTGGAACCGGGCCAACATTTCCACGTGTGCGTTCATCCCAGCTGAGAGAGAGGGGGGGGGGAGAAAGAGAGAGAAAGAGAGAGATTGAGAGAGAGAAGGGGTTCTCTTCCGGGTAAGGACACAGCAAAAAAAAGATCAAAGGCTTTTGGTTTTTGGAAGCAGAGTGTGGATTCAAAAGAGACTGGCTGCATTCCAGAGTATAGCGGAAAGCGCGCGCTCCCACACGCGCCCACACTTACGCGCACGCGGGATACGGGCACCAACACACGCGCGTAAACACAGCACTGAAAGAGAGAGAGTTAATTAGACAGATTTCACACACAGGAAGACCCGAACAAGCAAACCTTTCATTGAAATACAAACTTTAACATTATATTTCTTGTTTCAAGCCAAACATTTTGAAGTAGAAACATGTGACAAGCAGAGGCGCAAGAAGTACTAAGTAAAAATAGTACCTGCAGGCAGGGTATGTGAATTTTACTCCAAGTGCAACTGAAGCCTTATTTAGGTGTTGTTTATATTTCACATCATTAATCCATTTATGCAAAGGCACCAACAAAATGTAGTGGAGTACAAGTACCACATTTACCTGTAAATTGTAGTGGGGTAGAAGTATAAAGAAGCAAACAATTGAAATACTCAAGTAAAGTACAAGTACCTTAAATATATAACTTAAGTATGGTACTTGAGTAAATGTAATTAGTTACTTTCCACCACTGCACTTACACATACAGACACAAACGTGTAAACACAGCACTGAAATAGAGAGCGTTAATTAGACAGATTTCACAGACCCGAACAAGCAAACCTTTCATTGAAATAAAAACTTCAACAGTATATTTCTTGTTTAAAGCCAGAAGTAGAACATGTGAAACAAGGTATAAACTCTGGCTGCTTCCCTTCCCACTCTGGGGAAAGTGTTGGTTCTGCCTAATTACACTTCTTCTTTCATTTAATTATCCGCCACTTTTTCCTGGCACGATGTGAAATGATGCTACCTTCATCCACCACTACCCTTAAACCACGCTGGGAACAACCTCATTGCCTTGGAATTTATTTTGATATTCCGTGTCTTTTGCAGCATTCACCTTGGATATGGTTTTAATCGTAACATTGAGTGAAAGGGGGAAATCAGAGGGTAAAACGATTTTTGGTAGGCCTATTAAGATACTAAAAAGAGACAGTACAGGCCTGCAGGGCCTGAGGTAAGAGGTGAAGAGATCCAAAAATGAAACAGATTAAATAAATCACAGGACTAAATGATTCATGTGTGGTTTTTGGCTTTGGTTTATTGGCACTGAAAGATATTATAAAATACAACATATAAGACTTTGTTAAGGATATCACCTTAATCCTAATTGTTCCTTTTTGCGGTCTTTGAGACTTCAGGCCCTCTTAACAGCTCCAAGAACAAACTGAAGTGATTTAATAATCTTCATACTTTATGACATGTCAATTGATATGAATATGATTTTTAAATGATTATAGGAAATGGCTTTTCTGTTTGGGATCTTAACAAGGGATTTTAACAATACAAAAATATAGATCTGACCCTTAGTTTCCATTTAAAATAACACATTGTAATTATAATATATATATATAATTTCTTAATGCAGATAATATATGAAACACCTCTTTTTTTGGTGATATCACAATGCTTTATACATGTTTCTGTCCATTCGGTGACATAATGGAGAAAATAGATATAATATTGGTAATGATCGATAATCGATGTGTGCACACAGCAGCGGGGCGTTGTGTTGTCAATATTAGAAACTAATAAAATCTAGAAAATTGAATCATAAAATAAAACGGACAGTTCATTTTTAAGAAGCAGATGAGGTAGAACGTATAACCCTTCGTCCAAAAAAAGTACAAGAGTCAGTTAAATAACAAAAGACAAGGTAGATTATTATGAAATTAATATTGATTAACCTTTTCAACTCTAGAATATCATTTCAAATGTTACATCATTCTTTAAGGATTTGTATTAACCTGTAAAAGAAGAACATGTGACGTATTGATTTGTCTTCTGCTTCGGACATTTAAAGATAACCCTATATACACAATAACATGTATATAATTGTGTATTCTGTTCTTACAAAGCGAAGCAGAGTTTGTGGAGGTTTTGAGTTATTGAGTGATTCATTATTTAATGTGTTCTGCTGCATGATGAGAGACCACTGCAGAGAAGTGAGGAGGGGTCATTTGTTCAGCACGATACTACACTGATGTACATTCAGTATTTTCCTCAGCAATATACATTTTCACCTTTTTTTTATTTTAAATGAATCCTTTTATAGCAGTAGAATAAGGACATCAGTGAAACCCCAGGATAGATAAAGACGATGCTTTGTGTTGCTGTGTTATAACTCTAGTTAAGCGACTTGATGACAAGGCGACGAGCGACAGCCTCTCTAATGAAGGCGCTGTCAGAGCCACCTTACACACTTTCTCCTGACATCAAAATACACGATATTCTCCAGCGAGGCTCGGTGTATCGCACTCCTGGTTGAAGTTGAAAAGGAGAGAAAAGAGAGAGAAGGGAGGAGAGGAGGAGGAGGAGGAAAAAACAGAGCTACATTAGCATTTCTCTGCTAATGAGTTCATAAGAGTGACCCCTCTGGATCTCACATGAAAAGGAAGATTTCCTGCTGCGCGGTGACCTGAATTCAGTATTCTCTCACTTTAGATACTCCATTTTGCATGTTATATAAGGAAGGAATATATCAATACACACGGCATAATTTATCATCAGCGGTTTTCGATTCCTTATCTAAAAACCAGAAGTCAATCTGTAGAACAAATTCAAACATTAATGTTGTACACATCGTGGCGACATGCCGAGTGTTGATGAGCATAATGCAAATTTAGCACATTTTGTTAAGATGATGTTTTTTCCCTCCTCTTGTAAAGTTGGGAAAGCATATCAGTTTAGCAGACAATATGAATTGTGTCAAACAAAATGCTCTTTGTTGGAACAACACTCAGTCAAGGTCCTCTTTAGATCTATTATTGTCTCATCTTTTATCTGTTCTATTTTCATTGCAATGCAAAATACTTCAAACAAAAATTACCCTAATTATCTCCCGTTCGCGCCTCGTGCTGTGAATGCATGTGTGTGTGTGTTTCTGTCTGCATGTGTGAGCGTCCGCCGCCTGTTCAGTGCGATGATTTGTCAATATCAGCTCTTAAATTCACCTGCCAGGTGAGTCTGCTGGTGAAATCCCTCCTCTGCTGTCTATTCCACCTGCTAGTCATTCTTAACAACTTCCTTGAAGTAGAAATGATAGCCCTCGCGCTTGCGGCCATCTCCTAGAAAACGACAGGAAACAAACATCAAATTATGATGAAAAGAGCTTGCAATTAAAGCAGAGAAAAGACACTATCAAGCGTACAAATCAAAAACAGGGGAGGTCTGAGGTGAGTGATTATTTGTGCGGCCCTTTGATTGGTGGAGGATGACTCACCTTTTTGGAAGGGGAGGTAAGTGTCTTGGGGGTAAGGTGAGGAAGAGAGGCGCAGACTTGTGATCTGTGGATTTATGGCAACGCTGTCAGGAGGCTGTCTCAGACAAACTGTCATTAAAATGAAATTATCTCCTTGATGGAAAAGGAGGGGAATTTGTCATGCATGTATATATTTTGGATGTGTCCAATTTGGAAAGGAGAGGCTAGAGTATACAGCTAGAGAGCAGTAAAGAATCCAGGCAAGGAACACTATACTACTGTGATTTGTTTCAAGTGCAATGGTAGCAGATTATAAGGTTTACCATGCATTGCTAACCATAATAGTCAGCTTGCTAACATTTGCCGTTTAGCACAAACAAAACAATCCACAGGCTGAATGTCATTGGATTTAGAAGTAAAACGTCATAAACCAAAGTGTTTTTTTTATATTTCGATCTAATAATGTCGCTTTATGAAAAGTTAGGGGAATTACAAAGTGTGTAGGGGGGGGGGGGGGGGTGGACATTCAGCCAAATGTCATGGTAATCCATGCAATAGCTGTTGAGAAATGTTGTTCAAAATCACAATCATCAACCTCACGGTGCCGCTAGAGGAAAAGTGGCTAGGACTAACTAAGTCATAAGGATTCATCATCAGGGACATTTACATTTCATGACAAAATACTGAGCTAATCCATGTCGTAATGTTTAGATATTTTACTGGATAGATTAAAATGTTAAACTGCCGGTGGTGATAGAGGAAGAATCAGGGGATTACGAGAGTCAGTGGGATTCATCTTCTGAGGACCATGATACAAGATAAAACCGTCAGCTAGAATAAAATGTAATGTAAAAACCTTCATGGTAATCCATACAAGTAGACGACAAACCAACTGACTGATCATGCTATCCGTAGAGCTACTGCATTACTACAGTATATTTTAAACAATGTAGATAAAAAAAACGAGTTTGCGGGCCTCCATATAGCTCAACAGGGTAGACCTGGGTTCGACTTAAGACCAGGACCACTTGCCACATGAAATCCCCCCTTTTTCCCATTTCAATTCTGTCTCTACAATAAACGCTCTGGTTTCCCAAAAAAAGAAAGTGTTTCCTCATGAGGATCCACTCCTCCACCCACTGTACAGATTACCAAATCCAATCAGCAGACTCCTCTATTGTCTTACTCGCAAAGACTGACGTACACAAAGTGGCACCTGACTCCACCCTCCTACCCCTGCCAGCCGGTGAAGCTGACAGAAAAGAGAGAAGCACCGAGTACGCTCCTCACAGAAAGAGAGGGAGAGTTAGAGATCACGTTTCCCCTCAGACTTGGCTCGCTCTCACAGGCGAGACGGTATTATCTTACATTCTCCGAGCTTCAAACACCTGAGTGCTTGCACGCCGCCGTCATCGGTGGACAAACATGCGCTTGCAGAGACGAAATCTTTATCTCTGACATTCCTCAACGCACACCACATGCTCAGATCGATACTTGCAAGTGTTGCTTCTCTGCAGCCAAAATAAATATCTTCTGGGGTGATGAATGTGCCGCTGTCACTTAACACTTGGCTGACCCAGGTGCCTTGAAGGAAGCTAATGGTGAGGGTGTTTACCTACTTCACCTTCACCGCAGCGGACTGTCACTTTGTAGGAATCTGCTGAGTTTGCCCATTGGCGCCATGGGGTTCATTGTTGATGGAGGCAGTTGTTTAACTTTGTGAACCGTAAGAATGATCTGAAATGACTTATCACACAATGCAACACAGCGGTTACTAAAATATTGAAACAAAAGATCAGAAAAGGTTCACATTTGTTGTCCTTTTCTAAGTGAAAGTGTACGGGTATTCTCCTTCTGCTACCCTGTGGGAAAGGGCAAGGTCTCCACTGGTGCAATTGATCAGGTTGGAGAGGCATGACGACAAGTCTCCTTTTTATTGCGCGGGGCCCACATATGTCCAGAGACTGGCCCAGCTACACCACCAGTCGTCCTTCGCTGTGCGCGGCTGTGTCGTGCTACATTCTTCAGGTCCAGAGGGGAAGTGGTCCAGTCCTCGCACAGCTACTCCTTTCATCCCACTGTGTTATTGGAGAAAGCATTGAGCACTGCGTCAGGGCCTGCTGTGTCAGGGTCAGGGTTCAGAGCTGACCTGCTAAGAGGTCGCGGGGGCCCCCATCCAGTCTGTAATCAAGCACACAACACACCTCGCTGACCCCGCTCCGCCGGCTGTCCCGTCCCCGGCCCTGAGATCAAACACAGAGCGGCCGTACTCTGTGTTATCAGCCTGGGTGTCTCATCACATCAACACGCAGGGCTAAACAGTAAACACAGCCAGCCTGCTTTTGCTCAGTGTGTGTGTGTGTGTGTGTGTGTGTGTGTGTGTGTGTGTGTGTGTGTGTGTGTGTGTGTGTGTGTGTGTGTGTGTGTGTGTGTGTGTGTGTGTGTGTGTGTGTGTGTGTGTGTGTGTGTGTGTGTGTGTGTGTGTGTGTGTAAGCTTGTGTACATATCAGTTTGAAAGCCGGTGCGTGACTGTGCCTGGGTGTGTGAAGGTTGGGGTTAAGTATTGTTTTAGTTTTGATTTTCTTTATTTAGATCAATTTGACTTGCAATAATTGATTTATTCGGCCAATGGGTGGCACAACATGCAGTCAACACTCACACTGACATATTATTACCATTTAAAGTCAGTGTTGCTTATTTGTACATCCAGCTCACAGAACAACAATTTCATTTAAAATGTTTCAAGCAACCCGATAATTACAAGTCCAATGTTAATTATTCTTTAAGCTCTGTTTTTGGTCCCTACCGACTCCTGAGGGAAATATCAGGCCCTTCAGCTACAAAATGCTCCCGGATATTAACCGGATAGTCGTTTATTTTGTCACTGTCCTTTAGTGCTTAGTAGTTAGAGTACAGTGGGTTTTTATTGCTTTTCATTGCTGCCCTCTATGGATGAAAATGGTGCTAATGAGAGCATTAACACTGAATCTTAATAAAGTAAAAATAAATGAATTGAGCTAAACGATTTGGGTGGTTACGCTCGGTGGGTTTGTCACTACGAGCTACCTCTTTTAAAGTCACACTCAATAGACACATTGTTAATATAAAAACTACTGATAAGAGGGGATTTAAGGTGCCATAACATTAAAAACCCTCTTAAGGAATTTGTCATATGTCACAAGATATTCAGTCGTTTTGATTTGTAAAATAAAGAACATTTGAAGTTTAATTTTAGCGTTGACTATAGATATAAAACACTGTATTTTTATTATATGTAATATTAAACTCTGTATCATAGATTCCCTTCTTTGCATGTAATAATTAAAGCTCATACTTCATAGGTTATACTTTGCAATGAACAATTGATTTGTGAAGGGAGTGAAATAAAAAAGCAGGTTTCTTTGGTTACATTTTGTGTGGGTTTTCTATAAAGCTGGAGTGGGCCTGTGTAAAGAGCCCAAGCAGGCAATATTTAACCAGGTTGGTAGCTGATTTCCTGTGTGCACCAGCCTGAACCATCAGGATATTAACTGTTAAAACCACTGGAGTGTGATTCACTCTCGTGGTGATTGATTTATTTGAGTCTCACAGAAGAGAAGTCCACAATTCCCGGGAGTTGTTACTAGAGAGAAAAGCATTTCCAGACACAGGCACATGCTGCCAATTTGACAGGTTTAGTTAGGCACCTTGGCTCCACTCCTTTGTTGTATTTTAAAAGCATCAGTGAATATTTTTTTCTGAGGCTTGCTGTGTTTGAGTGGGGAAACAACTGATTTCATTCCTTTGTCTTAGGGTTTTCCCCCCACGTCTCCAGACATGAAGAAATTGTTGCAGATGAGTAATTTCTTCTTGGCAAGCCTCAGGCTGGATAAAAAAAAAAGCCATGTTCTCCAGTAGACAAAAATAATTCACTTATCCTGTCACTGCTTTAATTACGTCGAATAAAAGGTGGTGATTACTAATATTGAAGTGAATTATTTTCTATCTTGAATTATATCTTTGAATTTAGTGTTGTCCGTTTAAAAGTCATTGTTTCACACACATGTAAACACTCATTTCCAACGTTCTGTCTGGGACTGTGTGTGAGTAATTGTGTGTGTGTAAAAAGATTTCTGGAAAATGCGTGTTGAGGTTTATGTTAGGGTGCACGCATGGCTTCATGTGTTGGTAAATGTCCGTGTGGGAAGGGGGAGATCAAAGGCAGACTCCGACTCTCCATTACTAGCCTTCATTTCTTTAAACTGAAAATATAATTTTCCCATCCACACTTCTTTGAGCTCCAACATGTGGTTGCAGGTAATATTTCTGAAGTGTGATACATACAGAATGTGGGGCCCGAGACGTACAGTCTGCTGTGAAGCTGCAGCCTGTTTTGTCTTGTTGCTAATTTTATTGCAGCTGAAATATGCGGCCAAGAGAGCGTTTGAACTCTTGGCCTCAGTCTCGCCCAAGTCGCGGCCCAATTTAAGCCAAATTTGAAACAGTAAAATCCCAGAGGATGTAGAGTAAAGTGTCTCTGCCAAAATCCTTCATGCCCTGCCTCACCCTGCCATCTGCTTCTTAAAGTCTACTCCTGAAAAAAGGCCAACTAGAGTGAAATGTAGTGCCACTGCATGCTAACATTTGTCCACTTTTTCTTGCACAAAAGGGACGCATTTTCTTCAGGGCATAGTGACCTGCCACTTTTGATTTGTTGTATTGTAAGTATTTGCACATCCCGCTTCTGTTTCTGTCATTTACCCTGTTATAAATCACTTGACTCGCCCTGGCTCATAAACAAGCCTCCCCCGTGCATTTTTCAGTTTTTTATAGACGGTTGATTTATTTGGAAACGCCACTGTTGTTGGGGTACCCCTTTTTCAGGAGCTACGATGTAAAGATGCAGAGACAAAGACGCATATACAGTAGAGACGGAAGTTAAAGCAATCATTTACGAGGCCAATCCACCATTGATGACACTTTAAATGTTCAGACATTTCTGTAGACAGAAACCCCTCCCACCACCACCACCACATTAAACATGTGAAAGTTTCCTCTCTTTGTAGACCGCCACTGGTCCAGGTTCAGACTTAAAAGGCATTCTCAACCTCTTTATCAAGCCTCTTCTTTTATATCTTTCCTCACTTTAATCTAACACATTCAAAGAGTTTGTCAAGTTATACAAATTCCTACAGTCAATGACAAAACAACTGATATGGAAAAGTTTGTCAACAAACTATTAAAGGGGAAGACGTGCAATGCAATTAACCAATATAAGTACTAGTATACTCAGATATGGCAAATAAGTAATAGCAGAGAATTTTCCTTCAATAGTTTCCGTAAAATAAACTTTAATCAACAGTACTTAAAAACTAAAATTGGTCTTGCTTTCATTAATTCAAAGTTTGGTGAAATCAATTTCTAGTGGATAGATAGATAAGGAAATGCATGCAAATAACAGTAATGGATACGTTTGTTTCACTCTTCGGTTTTCATTATAATATATCCTTTATTAATAGGCGCATTCACACCGCAGTACTTTTCCCACAAAGGTTCATCAGAACTTAGTTCATGAGAAGTCTTACAAGTACAGATCGCGTTCACACCGGAATAAGTCCCTGGGGGTGGATTAGGTAAATGAAGCCGCTGACGTCACTTCTTCTTCTTCTGCTTTGGGTTTACTGGCAGGCCGCAAACAACTTCAAGGCGTATACTGCCACCCGAAGTCCCCGGCCGGAAGTCCCCGGAGTTGGGGACTGGCTTCAGTAGAAGCTGCTGGGACTCCCAGCAGCTTCTACTGAAGCCTTCCGAGTAAATCGCCAGAACGCCAACACCTCCTCATCTCCACCGCTCCCATGTTTTCTTTTGTGTTGCCATAAGTTAGTCTCTCTGCGTTTCTGCGCTGGGCTAATGCTAATAATGCTAATGCGAGGATAATAAAATGGCGGCTTCACAAAACCAGCACACAAAACCTTTTAGGAGTTTTACGGGGCGTGGTTTGCATTCCGCCCAGCCAATCAGACATAGGAACCTTTTTCTCCCACGAAAGTACGTGCTCTCTAGCAAAAGGGGTAAAAAAGGTTCTGATGAACTCATTTTAGTTCCGGCTATTTTTGGTGTGAACGCGACATTTCGGAACTATATCGGAACTAAAGTGGGAAAAGTACTGCGGTGTAAACGCGCTAATTGATCTTTAGAGCTACTAGTAGGCCGAATTTGGTTCCTTTTGACAGGTGAGCATGTTTTCCCCAGTTTCCAACGTTATGCTAAGCTATTCTTTCACACACAGTGACGTCACGAGCTACCCACAATGCAACACGCGCCATATATATATATAAATACGCCATTTTCATGGAGGTGCAAATATCCTGGAAGTGCAAATATAAACAGCTAGCTAACGTAGCCGGGCAGAGCGCACTAGGTTTTTTTTCTGAATTAACGACCGAAGAAATCGCTGCATGTCTTCGGATTACATCTCTGGACTTGAGGGGTGTGCTCTAGGTCGTTACCAGCGTAAACTAGAGCTGTGTGGGTTGTCGGATTGCCCTTACAGACTGCGTCGATTTTGGCTGCATCTACGTCTAATTTCTGGAAACACGTATGCCATTGCATATATGTGGTATTTTAGAGTTGACATAGACATAGATATTGATTAAGGCAATAGACTATGATATTCAGTACAGGAAGCTTAGCAACACCTAGACGGTGTACGGCTAAACCCTTGGCCTGCTTGCACCTCGCGTAAAACGGCGGATATCGGAAGTACGGTGTTGCCCTCGGCCCAATACCCGTATGTGTGTGTGAAAGAATGCTATCCAGGCTGCTAGGTGACGCTTTACATTCAACACACGAGATAAAAGTGGTATTGTTCTTCATCGTACTCTTCATGAGTGAGTCAATTCCCCAAAATGTTTTGAACTATTCCTTTAAGATTAGGTTGACAACCAGAGAAATTGTAACATCCTCTCATGGAGACAGTGCTAAAATGTCAAGGCTGTCTCAAGATTATTGGCATGAGCACCAGTGATGTTGACCCTTTGATCGGCGTCATGTAGTCTTGATGCAGAGTGGAATAACACGACCAAAGGCAGAAGAAAGATATATTTTCATTCTTGAAGAGAGAAAGTGATCCTCAATGCAAGTCAGTGTTGTAACTGGCCAAACTTGATGAATGGAGACGTTATTATATCCAATCCAACTTTATTTATATAGCACATTTGAAAACAACAGAGTTTACCAAAGTGCTGGACATCAATGAATATATACAAAAGCAGCATAAATACATTTAGACAAAACCGATACATGTAGGACAAAAATAAACTAATGTAAAAGCATGATACAATACAACCATCCTTATAGCCACAGACTGAAAACCCTCATACATGATGTAAAAACATTTTAAAACACAACAAAATAGAAAACTCCGATTTAGAAAGACTGATACGTCTTATACGTGGTCTGCAAAGGCACGGGAGAACAAGTAGGTCTTTAAATGAGATTATGGATAGTCTACAGCAGGGGTGCCCAATACGTCGATCGCGAAGATAGTGTGGGTGGATCGCATGACATTGAAAAAAATAATAATAATAATTTTAAAACAAATTTAAATAAAAAAATGTAGCCTATCATCCATCTTTACTATGGCATTTGCCACTTGATTGACGTACAGGTAAGCCAGTCTGAGATCTCATATTTTCTAACGCGCAGTTCACCACGCATGCGCGGTCAACTGCGCCAGCTGCAAATCACCGGTGAGCTGATTACCTAGTTAGCCTTTCAATTTATACAATTCTACTAAAGAAAGGGTATAAGGGGGGCCTCACCTCCTCATCTGAAGCGCAGATGCAGCACAATAAGTGTAAGCGCGCCACAGTTTCTCCGCCGCTTTGAGGTTCCGGTGCTCACAGTCCACTAGCCCCCCCCCTCCCCGCGACACACAGGTCCTCACCACATGACTTTGGGCAGGTAGACTTCTGTAGGTAGATCACTTTGACTTGGTCATTTTAAAAGTAGCTCCCAAGCTGAAAAAGTGTGGGCACCCCTGGTCTACAACCAACACTATAACCGGCTGGACTGCGTTGGCGACCCAGCATGCCGTTGGAGCGCTGAATGTGTGCTTCAATGTGTTTCAGGCACCCTCAGTGCTGCTTGGCTTCGCTGCATTAGCAGATCGGGCCAGACGCTCAGCGTGATCCGCCATAGGGGATCGGGCCGGATCACAGTGGGTGAAAAGTGAAATGAATCTTGGTCCAACTCAACATCACACAACTGTTTCTTCTCAGCGATATGAGAAATGATTAAATAAGGAGAACGAAAAAAGGAAACCATGTGTATTGTGCTTGTTTGATGATGTGAGAGTGATGGGTAGGGGATTCTTTGTTCTTGCAATTAAGATCAATTGTAATGATTTCTCAGAGAAAAATGTAATTTCAACAGATGCCAGGATCAAGTCATGTGCGTGAAAATCTCCTGGAAAGTCCAATTAAAACAAACCTTTTTGATTTATAATTAAAACTGCTTAAAATATAATATAATTATGCTTCAGTTGAGCATTACAATTTTATGAGAAATGTAATCTTCTGACAAACGATTCTTTAAAGAAAAGGGAACAAAACAAAAGAACCTGAACATAAAGCTTTTGTATTTCTTGATTATGGACTTAAAGGTTATCTATTGACACTTTTTATGTACAATCGTCTCCTTGAAAGCTAAAAAAACATCCCAAACACGGACATATCTTTGAAAAGTGAAACAACCATTATGAATACTCATCATGATGCGAAATCCGTGTGAAAGATGCTCCTCAAAAACAAAGCCACACAACGTACCCTTCCTATTTTGAGCAGATGACACTGCCTTAGCATACATTACTCATGCATATTATCTTGACTAATCACGCTATTTGTGGGCCTGATTGCGGTGTTTCTTAAGACGGGGTGACGAGGGGAGATGCTTTGTGGCGGAGCTAATGATGTCCCTTTGTGATAGGGCTGGGTGTGAGGGTTGAGGACACTGCAATAGACTCCGAAGAGCTGCTGTGTGGGTCTTAGTGTGACTGGCAGCTGCAGTAATCCGCCCTTTGTGTCTTCAACAGGGCCCCACTGAGCTCCCCTGACAGCGACCCATGTTCCCAACTCCACCAGACAGCCCAGATGGGCCGAGTGACACAGAGGGAGAGAAGGAAGGAGGGAGGATGAATGCACCAGAGATGGGTTAAGAGAAGGAGTAAGGAAGCCAAAAAGAGGAGGAAGAGGACCAGAAATTGGGGTAAGGAGAAAATCCTATCTACAAGGATGGAGAAACAGGTTCCTGAACGCCTCCTTGACAGCTCTGTTGCTGCTATTACAAAACGGGCTTCGGATAAGGGCTGCTTTGTTGGCCCAGCATTTGTTTTTTTGTTCCTTTGCGGTCACCCTGAAGCGTGCCTGAGAAAGGACTCTGATTGGTGGAGGCACTCTGGGCGCAGCATAATTAAAATCCATGGTTGCACACGATTACAGCAATACCCCCTCTCTCTCTTTCTTTCACACACACAACACACTGTTTATTTACATTGAGCAGCCCAGTCGTGACGTCTAACAGGACTACACGTTTTTGTTATGTTGTTGCTTGTGGTTTCTGTTTGTCTCATCTCATTACTCTCATGTGGTGGTGTGTGGGTTTCCTTCACTGCTTTGACATGCGTAATATAAGTGAAGGCTCACGCAATATGCTCCCGTAACACTTATCACATCTGCCGTGACCACATCCTGCTCCACAACATCACAAGAGATCATCGGACCAGAGTATTCACTGAAATGGGTCACCTGGTCAAATCTAGCATTTGAAGACAGTATGTTGAAGTATTATAAACATATTTATTCAGCTGGGGGGAAAACATCTACTCAAAGAAACAATCAATCTTTCAGTTTTCAGTACAGTAAGAAGCATGAGTGAAAACAACTGTGGAGGTGTGTGTGTGTGTGTGTGTTTTTCTTTGATGTTGGTGCTGGTTATTATCCTGTGTCATATGCTAACATTGTTAAAGTTCAACACTGATGTTTCCCTGTCCTCAACCAAGTGGTTTTACAGGTAGTAATAATAGTTGTGACGTATGCGGGTGTCATTATATTGATATCCAAAACAGATGTTGGCAGTAGGTATATTCCTGATATTTTCAATATGATTAATTAGTGAAAAAAGCCCAACAAAAAACCATTAACTTTTCCAGAAAACCAATTTTTCCAGGGCAAGATAGATGCATTTAAGCATATTTCTTTTAAGAGCTAAAAATAAATAAAAAGAACAGGTCTGGGGCATTGTTCTAATTTAATAACATGTTCCTGGAGAAAACACAAGGATGGATCTAGGGCTCTAACTAACTGTTATATCTATTACTTTATACTTTAGTGGCAAACGCACTCTAAAATGAACACAAATACTAGGCGAGATCTTCAAATTGCATGCTTTGTCAGATCAACTCTTTAATCCCAAAGATAAAAGGTTTATTATCAAATAAAACAGAGAGAAAAGTAGATAATCAATACGTTTCATGACCTAGAATCAGGGCACCTTTAATCTGTTATCAAAGTAAACCTTGATTTCTGTCTGTTAGCTAATTGATTAGCTCTGGATGGTTCATCCAGTAGTTGTATGACAGTTTGTAAACAGATGTTTTGATATAGTTTTGCTGTTGTTTAACGTCGCCCCACTTACTTCAATGTAGGGCTGCTCGATTATGGCAAAAATCACGATTATTAAAAACGATTGTCCATTTACTTTGAAAACATCAATTTATTGGAGAAAGAAAATGTGAACAGTATGTTTTTAACAGTTGATTCCCCTGAACTTTAAGTATAATTCAACTGAAAAACCAATTTAAAAAAAAAAATTATAAATTAAAATGCTTTTAAAAAGTAATTATAATAATACAAAAATAATCGTTTTATTTCGATTACGTTGTTTTCGTAATCGTTGCAAGCCATAATCGTAATTGCGATTAAAATACGATTATTTGAGCAGCCCTACTTCAATGTAAGGCTTCTCTAAGGGTAAGGGTGAGTAAGTGATATGCAAATGGTCATTTTGTGGGTAAAGTATTTCTTAAAGATTTGCTTGTGAGTGAGTCATTCAGCCGAGTGCCTCATAAAACATGCAATTAAAACTAAAGGAAAGCTTTACAAAACTGTGTGATATGACTCACTGAGCAAAGATGTCCCTCGAGTCAGAAAAAAAGACCCTTCAATGAGCAGTCATGTAAATCTGTCCTTTTAATTAGGCGATTTGTAGTATTTTAAGAAAGAAGACATCAAAAGTGTTACAAGAAGGTGAAAGGTAACCGTTTTCATACATCACTGTTTACTAATGTTCACCTTGAATGATGACAAAAAAGTCCTGCACGTTAGAAAAGACTCAATTTACAGAGTCAGTTTGGTAACAATCCCATAATAAGTAAGTATGTGATGTAAAGAAGTTGGTCAGCATGCAGCGATAAACAGCCTAGCCCTAAAAACCTCAGTATGGAAACAACATTTCCCTGAAAGCTTGAAAACAACCCGATGCCCAACGTCCTGCAGCATGAAATGATCTGTTCTAACTTCACCAAGATGACAGGTCTTTGATTTTAGTGTGAATGAGCTCTTCACTTGAGACATCAAACAGATCATAAAGCAAGGGGGATTTGAGGGAGATACAGAGCCTATTAATCTTCTGCTTTCTTCTTAATTTATATTTAACCACTGGCTTGGCACGGAAAAAAGATGGTGTTTATGGCCCCCTAAAATCAATCATTAATTTCTTACTGCTAAACCCAGGCCAAACAATGTTGTAAATAATGTTAATCGCGAATGAAACGCTGAGATGACACCATCAATATTTTTTCAAACAGCACTGTATTTACCCCAGCTCCCACAACAAGCTGTAGAGCCTTAAAGCCTCGGTACTACACTGTGAGGAGAACTAGTAATTGTCTACGTTAACTTGCATGAGTTCAAATAGGAATTTCTTGTATGTGTTATGAAGCTAATTGGGAGACAGCAAACAGCTTCGGTGAATGGAGCTGGGTCAATGTGAACTCAAACAACGCAAACACAGTTTTAATAAGAAGAAATGCCTCTGTATACAAGATGGTGTTTGTGTGATGATGTGTGTGTGTGTGTGTGTGTGTGTGTGTGTGTGTGTGTGTGTGTGTGTGTGTGTGTGTGTGTGTGTGTGTGTGTGTGTGTGTGTGTGTGTGTGTGTGTGTGTGTGTGTGTGTGTGTGTGTGTGTGTGTGTGTGTGTGTGTGTCATGGCAGCGATAAACTAATTACTTCATTATCTAGACAGGAGGAATAACTCATTTAAAGTCACAATTAAACATTAGTTTTTTGTGCTGAAATAAAACATAATTAATACAATTTAATAGGTCTTTGTTTAAAACGTAGAATATTAAGTTAAATTCAAATGAAAAAGTAGAAAATACTGGGATAAAACAATATTGGAGACCAAACGGAAATTAGACTCTTGCTCTTGCCTTCCAGATGTGTTATGTTTGTGCCAGGCCATCGTTGCCTGTGTGTGGAGACAGATGTGTTAAATGAAGGGCGGCGAGTGAATCAAATCTGATGCACTCGGTCTGGAGATTTCCCAGTTTGGGAGCGGATTAGAAATGGGAGAGCTGCCCATCCAACCCTCTATCTTTGTCTAATTGGCATGTCATAATTGCCACTCCACAAAGCCCAGTGAAGGCTGGACACAGAATGACTGAAAGCAGCAGTCTTTGCACCTCAAGCTCTTTTTTGTAGCAGAGGAAATGTAGTGATTGAAGCATGCAATAGAATAGTTCTGGAAACTGAAAAGCTCAGATCAGTGTTCAAATTCAACATAATGAATGCCTATCGGCTTCAGTGACGCACTTTTCCTTTTTCCTTGAGCTAGAAACATTATATACATGCATGGAGATCAGAAGATAAGTGCAGGGCTTCAAACAAGCAACAGAGCTGACATCCACATCACAGAAAATTGGTACGAAACTATAAGGGTGCAACAAAACTTTCCAGGGAGTTTATGCTAGTTTCACATAAGTCATATTTGAGTTTGGTCTCAAGTGCTGCTTCGTGAACATGATGAAATGGTCCTTTAAAGTGCTCTCAGAGCAGCCAACACTTCAAGGGTTTCTCAGAACCCGCACCACTGCCTTGTATCACCCGGGGACGGGCAGAGAGAAGAGGGCCAAAGAGAAATGAGAAGAGAACGCAAGAGACAGCGAGCAAGAGGGAGAACACTCAAATGCAAAAGAGTCATAGGGGCTGAGATGAGCAGAGAAACACTAACAGAGAATAAGAAACTCAAAATGAAAGAACGCGGAGTCTAAAGAAATGTTTTTATTCTGAGCTGATCTTGACATCAGATGAGATAAGAGCATAGTAAGTTCAGTCTCTGCTCGCAGCTCAGTTCAGGCATTTCTTTTTCCAACTTACTGAATGTAGGACTAAAAGGAGGACCAAAGGAAGAAGGAGGCAGGAGCAGCATGAGCGTGCCCACTAGCTTTTAGTCAGGAAGCCTAATGAGTTCCTGTGGGATGGAGACTGGCTGTCAATCATCCTCATTCTTCTCCAACAGTATGCCGTGTCGTCCCGTACACCCAGAACCAAGGGGCATGAAATAATTAGAGATGGCCAAGCAGCCACAGTGTGGTCGTCTGGCAGAGGAAGGAAGTCACAGCGGGTCTCTCTGTGTGAGGGGACGTTTGGATTTGTTGGATTACGGTGTTGGAAGACACTGTGCACGCCTTCTTCACAACGCTAGAATGTGACAATGAGGTAATAGTGTTACGGCATGTTGCGTAATGTCGCCGTGATTCCTGACTTATTGCGAGGCTGATGAAAGAAGAAAAATGGTGAGCAATGGATTCGGCATATGATGAAAGGGAGCCCCTGCTGATAGGGCCAGCTGTGAGCCTCTTTTTAAGGATGGGATGGCGGAGAATGAGAAGGGAAAGAGAGAGAAATTACTAAGCAACGAGAAAGATATCAGGCCTATTGTTCGGCTGGTTTCCTTTAAAAGGGAAGAAGCGATGTAGAGCGGATGGGGGATGCTGTACGAACAGCTAGAATAAAATATTTATCAGTTGTGATCTATACAGTCCCCCAGAGCGTGCAGGGGTTGATTATATAGACCACGCAACCAATTAACATTTCTGTACCATCCACATTTGGGCTTAACCTCTTTTTTTTGGCAATAAATGCAAATAAGGAGACAAACATACACTGAAGGAGGGGGAGCTGTGGGAGGGGGGAGCCAAAAGAAAATGAGCCATCCCCGGAAAAAAACCAAGAAGAGGATTTAGTAACATCTGCATGTGAATAGATGCTGCCTAACATCGACAGCGGCTGTAAAGGCTTTATGTAATTGCTGATGAACAATGTCACAGTGCTGGCACATGGGGGAGGGACGGCTTAGAGGGTCATGTGACGGGAACTATCTTTTATATAAAAAGCAACGTTTGAGCCGTATGACTGTGCAAATCTAATTTTAACTGTGACACCTCCGACGATTCACGGGTTTCTAAGAAAGGAAAGGTAAACAGGAACCGTAGGTGTCATCTGTACTGTATTTGTATACATGGATACAGTATAAATAAAGCTGCACATTACAATTACTTTCATTAATGATTAGTCAATCAATCATTTTATTTATCAAACGTTAAAAAGATAGTGATATGTCCATAGAAGTGAACCAAATTAAACCACAAAATACCTTATTTGTTCACGGCCTCATAACTGTTTTCTGATCGGACAACTTTTGATACCTGGACAAATTAAACTAGGGTACAAAATAGCTTTGTAAGGATTAGGGAAAGGTTCAAATTACCACTTTGTCAGAGTTAAGGTAGGCTTTACCGGCACTATTACAATACCTGGTCAAGGTCAGGGAACGATGGTGGACTCTGTAAAGAAAGAATTGTAACGTTGAGTCAAGTGGGAACAATGGAAATAGAAAGTAGTCTCCCTCTTCTGATTTTTTTTTTTACCCATTTATACATCTCAATCTTCTTAACTCCTTACTATGTTGCTCTAGAAGGCATACAACCTACAGTATGGCCATTAGAGGGCTCTGATACCACAGATGCTCTTGTTTTTGTCTGGATGACAGTCTCAAGTTCCTTATTTTGTCCAAACAACAGTCCAAAACTCATCAATCAAATGTTCTATACAACAGAATAATAGAGAAAATCTCAAATGGCATTTAAAATCAGTCATTAATAGTAAGTAAAGTAAAACATGAATAATGTCTGTCTCTGCAGTTCACATTGCTGAGATCCACCCAGAAGTGCAGACTGAGAGAACAGCCAGCGAGTCACAAAGGTTAATGGATGGCTCTTTCATTAATCTAGCCCCCCTCACAAGCTTTCTTCACTGTTTTGCTAAACTGCCTTCCGAACCTCTCCACGAGTTTTGACACGCAGTAATAACACCCATGGTCCGGGGTTAATTACATGTCCATCTCCTAACAAAAACACTGCATTGTGTCCTGCTCGGTTTGTGTGAAAAGCTGGCAGGAGAAGGCAGGAGACTCTGTGCCACGGGAGGAGGGTTGGGCATCTCCTCTGGGGACGGAGTCAGGGTGGAGAGAGCAGCCAAGGCTGACCTACGAGGCGGGGCCCGAGAATTGGCGAGGGATCTGAGGCAAAGTGTGAGGGCGCTGGAGAGTTGCTCTATCTGTGGGCACCGAGCCAGCTGTGATCTACTGTGTTTCCCCGACAGGCCAATACACACTGATGCCAAGAGGAGAGGAGAGGATTTGAAGCTACAGTGATGGGGATGTCATATAGAAAAGATGTGATAATTACTAACGGAGATTAAAAAAACAAACAAAGAACATGTATGATGACAAAAAATAAAATGGAAATGTATCGGTCAAATTACTACTTTGCTGTCACACATACATATATATCGTTTGACCATGACATGCAGCCTATTGTAAATCATTGCACAAGACTCTCTGTACTCTGAAGGTACAACTCTTGTTGCACGTGGATGTCCATCTATTCTTTGGGAAGTTTTGACTTTTATTCAAATTGAGGTTAAAAGACAGAGGGCGTTGTTTAGTGTCCAAGTTGTCTGTTGTCCAGACTGTAAATCTGTCTTAGACTTGTTTTGGTCTATGAAAATTAACTTGATTTCATATAGGGTCATCACCTTTTTCTAAAAAGACTTCTCATGGAAAGTCCATTGCATATTGTGAAATACAAATTTTGAAACTGCAAAATCAAGTGACAGTATGACCGGAAGTTGTGACAAGCTGTATTATTGACAGGTGGGTTCAGGTTATTGTTTTCAGGGACCCCAAGTCCTCCCAAATGAGTAATTAGAGATCACACGAAGATAATAGCTTTTGCGTAAGTACTCTAATCTGCCAACATCTTTTGTGAATTAGAAATGTTATGCAAAGATAAATCATTTGTGCAAACCATTTTAAAATGTGTCGGGACTTCAGGTGCTCCATAAAATTGTTATTTGGCACTGCTTACTCCAAAGTATATTCTGAAAAATAAATCAGCGAGAGTCAGTTCAGTTAGAGACAAGTCCATGTTTCATATTGCGAGCAGGCTACCCTACATTGGGACATACCATCTACCACACCTCGTCTCCATCACTCAAAGGAATCGTTCCTAAATATTCTTGAACTGACGGCAGTTAACATTATCTCTTCTCCTCAACCAGCAACTCTCCTCCATTTTTCTCCCCTTTTCCAATTTCCCCTCCCGGCTCCTTCCCCTTCTCTTCTCCCGTCATTTTCCTAATTTCTGTATTTCTCTCCCCTTTCTCCTCGGCCTGTGCTGTCCCCGGGGGGTAAGAGACAGGCTGGGAGACTCGCTGTATGTGTCGCTGTCATGGCCTGAGCTCCCTACTTGAGGACCCTTTGATGGTGTTGGGGATTATTCATCATGTTGGGCACTATAGCGCTATAGCACTGTCACACAGCAGCACATGCATATACAGACATACACATAAATGCACCAATATTTCCTGCTCAGGAATTTTTACTTTCTCCATCGCAACACTTTGATGTGTAAGTGCTGTTGTCATCAAGATACTGTTAGGATGTGCAGTGTTAGTGCTGCAATTTTGGGGTATTTTTTATAATGCATGAAAGTCGTTTTTTGTGATAACTTAATAGGAAGTCTCACGGCACTAAAAACAGCCGTCAAGAAAGTGTGTTTATCACTCAAATCTACATCTTAACATTTTTGAGAATCTTCTTTAAAACAAATTCCAAAGTACCTACCCTTGGGATGAACATCTGACTTTTTGGCTCAAAGGTGGGGTAGGTAATTTTGGAGAAACCAGCTCGAGTGCGCTAGAATTTGAAAATACACAGCCGGAAAAAATCTGCCTCTTCCTTACAGAGCCCCTCCTCCAACACACACGAACGCGCACATGACCAATGAGGGCACGAGATAAATGTGTGCCCAGATGGAAGGCTGACAGGCAGGTAGGACATCCAGTTATTTTAGCCGGGCCGGCTCAGATGATTGGTCGTGCTTTGTACAGTACTACGGCTTCCACAGATCACATTTTGTTACGTATTTTTTGTCAAAGCACTTCAGATATTCATTGCTATCGGGATGTTAAGAGCATTCCATGGAATATAACAAAAAGTGTACCTCGAGCCGGTTTCTCAAACTTACCTACCCCACCTTTAACACTTTTTTGTTGTTATAATGATAATAACATAACAATAAAAAACACAAGACTCAGGACACTACCTGTGTTACCGTAAGTGCTCTCCATTTCCATTTTGGAAACGCAGCCCTGATCCTCTCTTAGTGTACCTAACAATGTTTGACATTTACGACCCAGCATCTACACAGGTTCTGTAATCTGAAATCATCCTGGAGTGCAAACTGACAACTGCAAATAGGAGCCAAGCTGACAGAGTTGAAGTGGAAATACTACAATAAGAACATTAGTTTGTTGTCATTCCTCTTGGTTTAAGGTGTTTGGTTGGACAAACATTCATTTTGAACATCAACTGGAATCCTTTGAGCTTTTGATGGAAAATGTTCACTGCATAAACCATTCATTGCGGGCCCTATTAGTCATATTGCTCTAGAATCGGTTAATATTAGCATGTAAAACTCAAACATGTCAACAGTGAACATTCATCATGTGTAGCCGATTGTGAAAAGTTTCCTCTGCCCAAAAACTGCCAATTTATCACAAAGGACTGAGTTCTTTCAAATCTGCAAACAATTCTGGTGGCTTTTAACATTGTTCGGTTTCTTCTCTTGCTCAAATAACAAGCCAAGAATCAGAAATAACCACGATCTAAAACCAGAAGAGAATCAGAAGAAGATTTGATCAAACCGGCCCTGTCTGATGTTATATGAAACTTTAGTGAAGTAAACAAGGCCAGCTGTCTTTAAATAGACCGAGTGTTGGTCAATAGTAAATGTGTTCTGATTGAATGTGTGTGTGTGTGTGCGTGTGCGTGTGCGTGTGCGTGTGTGTGTGTGTGCGTGTGTGTGTGTGTTGGCTGCTGGGTGTGGCTGCTGGCGACTGGAGTGTAGTTCTCACCCAAACTCCTCCTGTGTGCCAATCCTGGATTTCTTTTCATTCTTCTCTCCCAGGGTCCCTGGAGGAATTTGGGAGCATCTCCTTAATGATCCTGAGTGGTGCAGCGGTGGCAGTATGTGGGCTGCTGGAGTGTAGGCGCTGGAGACAGAGCAGCGGAGCTCCACAGCTCCTCATTAGGCCCGGGACTCCCGAGCTGGAGCCACATTAAAGAGCAGCCATGCCTTTCAACATGTGCCGGCTGGTCTCTCTTCCGCTTTCTACTCTGCTGGAGCAGACGCTCACATTTCAGATGCATCCACACATACACAAAATGTAACAAGGAATGAGACGGTGCAGTGAGGAGAAAAGGGAGGTCATTCTAATTCTGGCTTTTGTGCTGTATGCTGTATTTAATAAGAAATACTATGAGACTGAACTTATATATGCCTAAACCCTGCACCTATACTGTATGCATATGCTCTAAAATTGCACCTTATCAAAATACATTTATTTCCAGTTTGGAATAAATATAGTATCTATCTATTTTTTATTTATTAATATTTATAACTTTAGGTAGATTGATATATGTGAATTTATTGAAACCTCATGCAAATTGGATGCATTTCGTTGTACGCTGTGCAATGACAATAAAGTTAATATTACATGGGATTTGTATAGCGCTTTTCCTAATGCTCAAAGAAGCTGAATCAAAAAAGAATCTGAATCTAAAAAAGCATACGTGCTGCACATTTAAAGTGAGATTGAACAAGAAAAGTGACATCAGGAGCACACTTGCCAGCGAAGTGTCTTCCTTATATCATGACTCTCAGTGCAGACGCTCCCTTGCGTGCGGCAGCCAGGCAGGGATCACAATAATCCAGTAAAGCCCTCCACCTCTTCACACACTTAACAGAAGTGGAGGCAGCTCCTCCTCCCTCTGTGAAGTTTGGCTTGGGAGGCTTCTCGAGGTCAGGCCTGTTGTTATATCGATGAAACACTCATCTTGCAAACGGTCCGCAGCCTGCCCAGAGTTCAGATGACAACCCGGCTCGCCTCTGAGAGGAGAGATGAAGTCTATTCCTCCAGAAGTGCGTAAAGAGTCAAAAGGGGTGTTAGCGGAGGATTGGTATTCAAATTGCTCTGGGAATTTCGCATGCATGCGTTTGCTATCTGTGTTTACGATTTAGACGGGTTTTGATGTAAACAAGCAACTGTGAGAGAGCTGTTTGGATGATATGATAAAACGCACATCGCTTTAAAGTGCTGGAATCAATATCCCAGTTAATCATAAACATGAGGGCATTAAAGAGTGATGTTCTTCTTTGGTCGGAAAGACATACAGTAAGTCATATTAATGCAGTTTAATTCAATTAGCTCTTTGCTAGGCGTGCCACAGAGGCCCAGAGGGATGTTGTGTTGGTGTGCAGCGAGCGAAAAGTGAGCCAAGGGAAGTTTGTCAGTTAATATGATGATATGATGACAGGATTTGGTGCCATAACAAGCAACAAACTGAGAAGTTTTAATTAAAAACAAAGCCTGCAATCGTTCACACACAAAGTTACAGTGAGGAGTGGGAAACCAAACAGTTTCATAAAGGGCTGAAAACGGTTTTCAGTTAGAAGGAATAATTGAAACCAGTCCGTTTGTTTCCCCGACTGTCAAACAAAGAGCTCGGTTAAGGATGAAACTCTCCCGACAGGCAATTCAAGAAGAAAAACAGCGATAGTCCACAAAAATAAAAACACACAAACCCCGACACAAAGGAGAGCCCAAAGGTTTCTCCCCTCCAGCGAGGCCCTGTCACCACTGACACAAGCAGTTCTTTTCCTGTTCTCACCGTATTTCATTTTAATTTCCATTCTGTGTCTTAGAAATACATATTTGATCTTTTCCCCCCTGAACCTGTCACCGATGAGCCTTTGAAGCTGCGAGACACTGCATTGTGTTTGTGACACTGCGGGATATACAGGAGAAAAAGATCAAACTCCTCTGCGGAGAGACAACATGAAATGGTAAACAATGTGTCCTGGCGGTTTACCTGTTTAGAGGCTCTCTTTGTTTCAAAATGTTCTGACCACCAATGTTTAGAGGCAACAATGTTGTACAATGTTTGCTTTTCTGGAAGTGATTCTCCGCTTTAATGTTCTTTTTTCTTTCTCTCATTGTGTTTGTTCTTTGAATGCTGCTGTAGTTTGAAGAAAAACTTTATTTCTGACATATTTGCAGGGTTCTTATTTTCTGTTGACTTTGCTTGTGCATGTGTGTTTGTGTGTGGTGTGTGTGTGTGTGGGTGTGTGTGGTGTGTGTTGTGTGTGTGGTGTGTGTGTGTGTGTGTGTGTGTGTGTGTGTGTCGTGTGTGTTGTTGTGTTGCAGCAGCACTGGAGGTCTGCACAGTAGCAACTTGTGGAATTCCCCTACTTGAGATCAAATGGAGAAAAAGATATATGGTCTCTCACTGCTCTCCAATTAATACTTCACCTGCGTCTACGACAAGATGAAAAGCGATAACAACGGAGATAGGGACAGCCAAGGGTCGAGAGAAAGCGTGAAACAGAGAAGGAATGAGCTCAGGTGTTTTGGAAAATCTTGAATGTGATCCCTCACGTTGATTAGCAACACTCCAACATAACAAGCGTGGAGGAAATATACTGGAAGGTGTGTAACAAAAATGTTGATTCTATGCTCCAGATTAAAGGCCTGTGTAAAAATAGAGAAAGACACGGTCTCATAAAAAAGTGGAAATCGAGCACCCTAGTTAGTCATAATTGGCTAATTTTGTTTGTAAGGTCATGATAGCACTTGAAGCCTCTTTGGATCCCTTCCCGCAGAAATGCAACATGCAACACAGGCAGCTCTTTTGTGTGCCAGCGAGCACTGATGTGCTTTCTGTTTCCATGCCAACTCACTTTCATCTTTCATCTTTCTTACCAGCTCATCCTACGCTTCAGATGAATTAGGTTTGTTGCAAATTCTTTTGAAGTGCACACACAACCCCAACCCCCCCACTTCAGCGAAACAAAACAAAAACACTGAGGAGCTACAAATGTAAGCCAGTAATCTAGCTCGTTTCGGCTCCTTGGCTAACCAATGGCACCACGGACAGCGTATTTCCACTTCATTTCAATTTGGAATACGTTCCTCGCTCCGTCTACCTCTTGGCTTCCATTTTCTGCCGTTGTGTGCAGCTCGGCGCCAAACAATTCATTTCCATTATGGAGACGGTCTCTGAGAGGGTTGCATTGTGGGTTGTAATGATCTTCAATTACACTGATGCCTGTACCTAAGGGGTAAAAGGAAGGTGGGGGTCTCTTAAGGATCAAAGGTTCGGACCTGAAGAGGACGTCTGTGTCCTTGCAGATGTATTTTCTCAAGATGCTCCAGTGAATTCTGCCTCTGGACACAGAAAGGCAATTTCCAGGCCCAGGGCTGTTTGTGTAATGGAGGTGCCGGAAAAATCTGGGATCGGCTGGAGCCCTGGCCTTTGAGATATCAGTGATAAACATGTAAACTTTGATTACTTCTGCTCTTGCATGTTTTTTATTTATTTATTTGGCCCAAAGTTGATAATAATAATAAGGCTTCAGAGCTGCTAACCAAAACTTGTATGTTATTTATATATTAACCCTCCTGTTGTCTTCGGGTCGAATCTGACCGATTTACTACTTTCATCAATCATAACTTTTTTGTTTTACATTCGATTGCATTAAGGCTTTATGAAATCCTTCACAGTAGACATTTGAACATATCAAAATGCTGATCACCACTTTCATTGCATTTAGGATGATTTAGTCAACTTTGTAACGCCCATGGAGTTCCCGGACAAAAATGACCGCCATAAGGAAAAGGAATTAGTAACCATCTGGGTCAGATAGACACGCGCGCGCGCACACACACACACACACACACACACACACACACACACACACACACACACACACACACACACACACACACACACACACACACACACACACACACACACACACACACACACACACACACCACACACACACACACACACACACACACACACACACACACACACACACACACACACACACACACACACACACCACACACACTAGATGTGTTCCCCCCACCTTATGTGCCCATCCCCCCACATGGATCACACCTGGCACACGCAATACATGTTCAGTGTCTGTTCTTTGTATATTTACTGCAGTTTTTCATGTATACCAGTAGTCTGATACAATATGTACAGTTTGAAAGGGTGTTAAATGAAATGTGGTGATGATTAATGGTTTCTGTGTTAATGTAATAGCAGTTAAAACAGGACCGGTCAAATTTGACCACCAACACCAAAGTAAGGGGGGGAACACGAAGACAATAGGAGGGTTAAACCACTATGTTTAATATGAAAAGAGTAATGCATTATGTGTCTCTACCAGAGCATTTTATCGTCTTCAGTGGACACATTTTTTACGCTTTACACAGTATTTCATATCATTATCATCTTTAAGCGATTGATAAAAATGTGTTTGTAATATCTTTAGTCAGAGCTTGATTATGAGTAATTAAAACAGTCGACACATGGTGTTCATACGGTTGTTGATTTACAACCACATGACACAGAATTATCAGGAATTGAAATATGACACATCATATGAAGGTAGATATGGTGCAAAATGCAAGAGCGTGAAAACCTGATGTGAGCACTTGCAGAAAAAAAATCTGAGTTTGTGTGCATACATTTACACTTGTATAAAATATCTACGTAACTGTGAACCAAATTTACACTTGTAAAAAATATCCACGTAACCAAATTTGAAGTCACAGAAGAAAAAAAAAGTTTTGTAGCTTGTAGAAAAAAAAATGAACTTAGTTATGAAATGTTCACTTGCAGAAAGATATATATTTTTTAAATATATTTTCCATTACAACTGCAACTTTATTTATTACAACCTCTCAAATCAGTCATTACAACTTGACGAATCTGCTCTGTGGCAGTATAAATCGACGAATCTGCGGTCTTGACTTTTGCTACACTTCTTGCGATAAATGTGTCGCAAAAGTAATTTTCACCTGTAGATGTGGGGGGAGGGAGGGGGGTTGGAGCGAAGGGGCGGAGCTATCAGAAAGACGAGGCTCGGGTGACTGGAGACTGCGGGGCTAACGGGACTAACGGTTCGTGTCGCTACCAGTCCGCTGACATGGCGCATCAATCAACGGTACATTTTGCCCATTACTTGCCCAGTATTACTTTGAATATTATTATTGTGATTGAGGATTAAATCCGCTTTGAAGACCACCGTTTTATATCGTGCAGTTTAGCGGCAAAATAACGTCAGTCAGCCAGCTAACGCTAGCTTTGTTGAGTTTATGCTAGCTAAACAAGTAGTGGTTGTAGTCTACAGCAGTAATTAATATCAGTGTTTCCCACAGATCTGAAATATACTTGGGCGGGTGGTGGCAGCGGGCGGGGGGGGGGGGGGGTGCGCAAAAAAAAAAAAAAGTTTTCATTTTGTATAATCATTTTGCGTAAAGATGGCACTCAAGGGCACACTAGTGGTGGTGTTCCTGGCGGGATTTGAACTCACAGCCTTCCGATCTTCAGCCCACCTCACTATCCATTAGATCAATCACTACCCTCTCAAATGGAAATATGTGTTTACATAAATGGTGACCACACTGTTTGAGACCCACTGAGAACTTAAACTAAGTTAACTATCTAAACACTCAGAGAGTCCTTTACCTCACCTGAGCTGAGGTTATCCCGAGCTTGAATGACACACAGAGACCAATCAAGGGCTTTGATTTATGATCTCTATGACAGTGGCCATGTTGGCAGGCCACATCATGTAGACAGCCAGTCACCCTGTGTGAGGCAGGCCACTTAACGAGGCGAGATCAGAGCAAGGGAGCGAGGGATCATTGTCCACAAGTTAATCGATCGCAGATGGCGTCGTGGTCACGGACGAATAAAAAAAAAAAATACAAAAAAAACGTATTAAAAAAATTTTTTTTTTTTAAAAATGGGTCGCGAAATATACTTGGGCGGCCGTTAATATACCTGGGCGGCCCGCCCAAGTATAGTCTATGTGTGGGAAACCCTGAATATATTATAGCCTACTGCTTTGGCACTAATGGTTGATAACCGTTTATGAAAATAAAACCAATTGAACTGTACTGAAATAATGACAAGTTTTATAATTGTCTTGGGCTCCTGCTGTGTTTTTAAAGCCTTTGTAAATTATCCATGCTATTTTCTATTTAGCTAACGTCGAAGTAGTGTATGTGAAATCAGCCTCACAATAAGATTTGTGTATATTACAATTATTAATGTCCTATTTCAAGATGATTACTTAGATATTACAATATGGTTGGTTGAGCTGGAGTTCATTATTGAGCTAACACGTTAACTCGTTAACGTCACAGTCATCTGAAGAACGAACCCAAACCTTGTTGTTTTTATTAATTATATTACCAAATTGATATCAAATAAACAGTAAGCATTGGTAACACAATTTCCAAAGTTACAGTAAAATAAAAAGGACCCTGACTCGGACAATACACAATCCAACATGTTCAACAGAAGAGAATCAGTTATATTGTTTGTACACAATATAACTGCTCGAGTCCTCACTAACACTAAGAAAGTGGATCACATCACTCCTGTTCTGAAGTCTTTACACTGGCTTCCTGTGTGTCAAAGAATATATTTCAAAATACTGCTGCTGGTTTATAAAGCACTGAATGGTTTAGGCCCAAAATACATTTCTGACCTCCTGCTAAATTATGAACCATCCAGATCTCTCAGGTCTTCAGGGACTGGTCAGCTTTCTGTCCCCAGAGTCAGAACTAAACATGGTAAAAGCAGCATTCAGTTATTATGCTCCAAATATCTGGAACAAACTCCCAGAAACCTGCAGGTCCGCTGAAACTCTGACTACTTTTAAATCCAGGCTGAAGACTTTTCTTTTTGTCGCTGCTTTTAATTGAACTATTCATATCTTAGACTGCACTGTAACTTTTATCCATGTACTTTTCTTTTAATGTTTATTCATATCTTAGACTGCACTGTAACTTTTATCCATGTATTTTTTCTTTTAATGTTTATTTTATTAGCTTTTCTTTTTAATGACTGATTTTAAATGCCATTTTCTTAATGTCTTTCATTTTTTGTAAAGCACTTTGAATTGCCTTGTGTTGAAAAGTGCTATATAAATAAACTTGCCTTGCCTTATATATATATATATATATACATATATATATATATACATATATATACATATATATATACATATATACATATATATATACATATATATATATACATATATATATATATATATATATATATGTAAAGAACCATGTGTATATATATATATATATATATATACCTGTTTGTTTAAGGTGTCCAGGTAATGCAGACAGGCTGGACCAGAGAGTGAGAGACAGAACTGGACTCCTCACAGCAGTGAACTTCAGCTCAGGTACAAAGACTCTTTTTTCATACTGTACAAAGAATCAAGAAAGATATTGGTTTAAATGAATGAAGTATTGACTTGAATACACTGATATACATTCCATTAAACAATACTAAATACTAGATCACCTACACATCAGTGAAGTTGAGGTTTTTTTCAATGCAAAAGGTTACATTTAGATGTTAACAAGCAATATGACTTTGTCAGCTTTCTAATTTAATGTATTGAAAGCAAAGATATTTAACACATAGTGAGAACTGCTACTATTTATCTCTCAATATTGTCTGTAAAAAACGTGGTAAAAGTTATTCTTTCAGTGAGACAACAGCGCAAGAATCTACAGTTGCACTACGTTTTGATAACAGTTCAATATTATTTTGATAATAACATATATTTCAATGTTGATGAATTTCATGCTGTTCATTCATAATCTGATTACAATTAAAAAATAATTATATCAACAGCCCCTAAACACAAACACACCTCTTTCATAAATAACACACTTGTTCTGCAATAATGTTTTATGTTTCCTGTAATTTTTGTTAGGGAAGGACATGCCTGAAAGACATGACATCTTCTCCTTCTCTGAGGGTCAAGAAGAACATCCAAGAGGAACATTAAAAGCTGATGTTATGAGATTTTAAGACCAGTACAGGACATTCACTAAGAAACTACTTTTATTGTGAAAAAAAAGATCTGCACACCGAATATTTTTGTAGTCTATCAGGACCATCATTTGTTTGTGACGCTGCCTGCACCTCAGAGAAGGGGTGGTTATAGTCAGGCTTATAAAGTGTGGCGAAAAACATAGTCAGCTGATGGGATGCATCTATTTCCACATCTACACTCCATCAGCTGATTATTTATATTTGCCTCACTTTATGAGCTTCACATCACCTGTGCCTTGTACCGCAGAGTTTGCAACGTCACAAATAAATGGGGCCAATCTTCAGTCAGATGTGAATGTGTAATCTAACATTTTCAGTAAGAATAATGGACAAAAGGAGTGCAAATACAAATACAATTTATTGAAATGTGAACCAAAACTTCATCAAATGTTTTAAATAAAAAGCACATATGGACAGAAGGTGTAAACCTCAAGTAAACACATTTAGTCAAATAAAGTGACAGACTAGGCCTGTGCAGTTGGTATCAGCTTTGCCCAGCATGGGCTCCTCCATCAGGCCTGGTCCTCCTCGCAGAGGAAAGACCCTCAGTCCTCTCCACACCAACAGACAGGACGTCCATCACACAGAGGTTTCTCCATGAAGTCTCTGCAGCTCTCTGGACACCACGCTGTCTCAATCCGTCCACACTGAATATGAGAGGGGGAACATGAAAATAATAAATGCTTTAGACAAAAAGAAATATAAAGTTGACTGTTGAGTTGCTCAGTTTTTTTAGATTGTCAATACTATTACTGTATAACTAATATCTCAGGTTAAGAGGCACCTTCAAATAAAGATTGGTCTTTAAATACATGTTGTCTTTTGAATTGTTTGTCTAAAGTCAAGGATCTAGAACTGGTACTTAGTTTTAATGATACAGTCTGGTTATTATGCTGTTTGGAGGAGGCCTCAAAGGTAAGAGCACTAACTAGCTACCATCACATGCACCTTAGCTTGACTTAAATGTATTAAACGTATAGTTCAGTGATGGCAAAATATAAATAACTAATGTCATGCCAACATATTCATATTTGCTTGATTCCAGAGTTGAATTTAGCACAATTGCATACTGGGTCTTCGTTCTAAATAGAAAATAGCATGGATAATTTACAAAGGCTTTAGAAACACAGCAGGAGCCCAAGACAATTATAAAACGTGTCATTATTTCAGTACAGTTCAATTGGTTTTATTTTCATAAACGGTTATCAACCGTTAGTGTCAAAGCAGTAGGCTATAATATATTAATTACTGCTGTAGACTACAACAACTACTTGTTTAGCTGGCATAAACTCAACAAAGCTAGCGTTAGCTGGCTGACTGACGTTATTTTGCCGCTAAACTGCACGATATAAAACGGTGGTCTTCAAAGCGGATTTAATCCTCAATCACAATAATAATATTCAAAGTAATACTGGGCAAGTAATGGGCAACATTTACCGTTGATTGATGCGCCATGTCAGCGGACTGGTAGCGACACGAACCGTTAGCCCTGCAGTCATCCGGTTCGACCTGACTGTGGCTGTGACTGTGTGACTGACCCGAGCCTCGTCGTTCTGATAGCTCCGCCCCTTCACTCCAACCCCCCTCCCTCCCCCACATCTACAGGTGAAAATTACTTTTGCGACACATTTATCGCAAGAAGTGTAGCAAAAGTCAAGACCGCAGATTCGTCGATTTATACTGCCACAGAGCAGATTCGTCAAGTTGTAATGACTGATTTGAGAGGTTGTAATAAATAAAGTTTGCAGTTGTAATAGAAAATATATTTAAAAAATATGTATTTTTCTGCAAGTGAACATTTCATCACTAAGTTCATTTTTTTTCTACAAGCTACAAAACTTTTTTTTTCTTCTGTGACTTCAAATTTGGTTCACAGTTACGTGGATATGTTATACAAGTGTACATTTGGTTCACAGTTACGTGGATATTTTATACAAGTGTAAATGTATGCACACACGCTCAGATTTTTTTTCTGCAAGTGCTCACATCAGGTTTTACACACTCGCATTTTGCACCATATCTACCTTCATACAGTACATCAGCCGTTGCAACTGATCAAATCTGAGAGAAACTAATGAAAAACAATTGAATTAGCAATCCAAAGCCACAGAACTTTATTTGATGGTAGTTGAATCAGCAAATCTAATGCCAGAAAGCCAAAACACTCTCCATTCCCACAGTCATCAGTCTTTATAGAGCCACACATCGGTCTCATCCCTGACTGAAGTCGCTTTTGACATGTGACTCAAAAAACAGACAAAAGCTTTTTATAAAAAGGTGAACTAAAGGAAATTGAATCCAAACTCATTCCAAAACACAAAGGCGCTATCTCGCCATATATGATGTACAGTATAGTGCCACAGAAAAAGTCTAGTATATATTCTATAGCACATAGTTGTAGTGGCTATTTGTCAACAACAATACAACTTCAAAAGGCCACTGAGGCACCAGGTATAGTGGATCCAGCTAAAAGCATTTTAGCTGGAACACAACTTAACTTAAATAATATGGCTGTAAATTAATTAATTCTACAAAACAAAAAATAACAAATAAATACATTAAATAAATGTGAAAAATACTGAATAGCTTCCACAATAGTGTTTGTATGTTTCTGTCAATTTCCTATTAAGCTTTCGACCGCACCTTCTTCAGCTCTACATCAGTGTAAGCTGCAATATGTGTTCCTGGTGACATCAAACATGCTCTCACTATCTGGGTGTGTGTTTGAAGTTCTCTCGACTCGAGGAAAAGAAGGAGATATAAATAACATGATATCTGAGGTTTCAGCGTATCTGGACATGAAGATGCTGATTTCTTTAGATGGAAGAAAACTAAACAAAAGATGCCAGCTTTGATGAACTGGAGTTTAAAAAGAGATGGGGGAAAAGAATAAAAATAGTCTTCAGGTTATTTCTGAGGTTCATTTCATGGTGAATGCGAAAAAAAAGTTAAAGAAAAGCACTCGAGGAAAAATCTGACGGCGAGAAACTTGTGTTTTTGCTCGCTAATGTAGACTTGTGCAGGTCAACAAATCACATACGTACTGTAAAAACATTTATAGTCTTCAGCAAGAGAGACTTAAATCTGCATCTTGGTTATCGTTATTGGACCTGCCTGCTTTTCTGTGATTTATTCTACCCATAATGCTCAGCCTGTAATTATCTTCCTGTCTTCACTGACAGCATATGGACACGATCATGAAGCATAAACAGGGGAAGAAACGTAAATAAAAAACATCGCGGTGACACTACTGCCAAAGCACGTCAAAACGCACACAAACAGGATGCTTGTAAACCGGCAAAATGCATGCAAATGGTAAAATGGTAAATGGACTGTACTTATATAGCGCTTTATCCAGTCTTGACGACCCCTCAAAGCGCTTTACATACTACATGTCATTCACCCATTCACACCCATTCATACAGAGCAGTGCACCTTACTCGAGGAACTAACATTCACACACATTCACGCACCGTTGGCCATCGGGAGCAACTCAGGGTTAAGTATCTTGCCCAAGGATACATCGACTTGTTGGCTGCATCGAACCCACAACCTTCTGGTTGAAAGACGACCGCACTCCCTCGCAGCCACAGTCACCCATGTAGACCATGCTGTCAACAGATCAGCCCATGTAACGCTTCATAATGCCTGGTATTTTGTAAGGAAAATTAGAGACACTGAAATTCCTTGGTCAGCCCTTCAAACACTGCGATGCTGTGGTAATTTACTTGATTGGAATAAAATGTTGAGGTTCAATGAATTCCAAGCTGATTTAGAATAAATTAAGGAAGAAGACTGATTTATTTAGGTTAAGCTTCCATTGGTGACATGCGGAAGAGTAAGGAAGCATTAACAGAACGATATTTCATAGTACAGAAGTGAAAAATATTCAAGCCCCTAGAAAAGGCGTTAAGGAGCATGAAAGGAGCCAAGGGTGATACTATACCCCTACAACATTTGGTTAATTGGAGATTGGTCACGGGCTGTACTATTTGACTGTAATCTGAAAGGCCTGTGAAAGCAGGAGTGTGCAGCGAGAGGGAGAGAGAGAGAGAGATCAGCACAAGCTGTGAGGAGCAGCCTGTGATAAGATTAAACCCATTCACGTCCTATAATGAAAAATGAGCAGCACTAGCTCTATTTTACCGGCCTCATTTCTTACATCGTCACTCCTCTGGGTTGTTTTCATGTTAATGACTAAAGAAGAGACTTCACAACAACGCCTTACACGCTCGCACCCTGGCAGGAATACGCAGTAACATACATTCAATACGGGGTCGAAATACCGGGAGGAATCGGAGGTGGAGAAGGAACGGTATAAATATCAGCCCTGGCCTTATTTTCTCCCGGTTCCTTCACGTAACCAAACTGACTCATTATGAACTTCAAAGACACAGATAGGAGTTTTAATTAAGAGAAATGCTGCCGAGCATTGGAGATAAGTCACATCCCCCCTCCCCCATTTTCCCCTGCACCCCTCTCCTTCTCCCCCCCCAACATCCCCACCCCTCGGTGCTCAGATAACATCATTAGGACAGTACAGAGGCGCAGCCTCCGAGCGTCGTCCCACCGCATGAAACCAAAAGCGCAGCGTGGCTTCTGCGTGGTAATCCTCACATCACAGGTCCTTTGTACTGATGAGGAGTGACACTGTGCATGTTTCCGTATACACATGCAAACATAAACAGCAGATTATCTGGCACCAGCAGGAGCCGCGGCACCGGTGCCATCAGTCAGCCGTACCGTAGGTGGAACAGAACCAAGAGGCGGGGAAGCAAAAAAGTGCAATGTTTTGAAGAGCAGCATCGTTTTTTTCTTGTTCAGAGTATGTAACTCTACAAAGTTCACTGCTCATATATGGTGCCAACCTTTTACCAAAGAATGGGGATGAGAACAGATCACTTGATTTTAGCAGGTGGAAAGTTGAATATGAGATTTAGGACCCTGGCTGCAGTCGAATAGTCCATTTAGCTTAGGAACCTTCCTAACGGAGTGAAATGACCCGGAAGTCCCTCAGTGGCAGCCATGATAAGTGCCGTTTGAATTCTCTAGATCAGTGATTCTCAAATGGGGGTACGCGGACCCCTAGGGGTACGTTGGGGTACTGCAGGGGGTACGTGAGATTTAAAAAAAACAAAAAAAAGTTAATTAAAAAAATACCAAAAATAATCTTAGTACAATAAGTTAAATAGAAAACACAATTTTATATAAAACATTCCTAGAACCTCATAAACATGTCAAATTGGTGTATTGTATTTTAGAGCTTTTTATAATATATCATTGTGTTCATTGGTTTGTTAAACAGATATTACTTCAGTTGAAAAACTCCTTTGAAAAATCAGTTTACATTTTTTTTCTTTCATGCATAAAATGAAAATATCCTTAGTTTGTTGTAAAGGAGTTACACACACTGAGGGAACATCACTATATTGGAATTATTTGTATAGGCTTTTTCGATCAAACATTTCGGGGTCGGTCAGGGGGTACTTGGCTGAGAAAATGTTTCAAAGGGGGTACATGACTGAAAAAAGTTTGAGAAGCACTGCTCTAGATCAGTGCTTCTCAAAGTGTGGTCCGCGGACCACTGGTGGTCCGTGAGCGCCCCCTAGTGGTCCGTGAGTATATTGGTAACATTTCACATTTGAAATTAATTAATCAATTTAAGTTTTCCGCACTCTCGCGGGAATATCTCCGCAATGGAGCAAGGTTAAGTTTCACTTTTGATTGCAAGATATAGCCCAGCGCAACACCTTCATCACACATGTTGCCACTTGTTTGTACCATTTTCAGGCGATTTGTAATCTGTTCTAGAAAAACGATGTGGTTTTTGATATTGATATTTGATATATTTTGAGAGGGTGACGAGCATAAGTTTCACTTTCCTTTTTTATTTCAATTCCAACTTTGGTCATGAAGAATATGTTTCTCTGTTGTCCCCGTTCATAAAGCATAAAACAACAGCATCAGAGCACGGTGCAGAATCTCTAGATGAGTTTACAGTAGTCCCTCGTTATTATTAAACATCCATGTTGTAGTCCGCTATAGAAAACTGTAGTTTCCATAGTTTCCCCACAGCAGCAGACGCACATTCATGACGTCCGCTGGCTCATCATAAAAACGTTGGATAGTGAAAGTGCATTCGGATTCTCTAAAGTACCGCAGTCTCTTCTCCTAAATCCTTTTGAATTCTCCTATCCACTATCCCTTAACGTTTCACTCAGAGGAAAGAGGATAGGGTTAGAATTTAGGAGCTGATTTTTGGACTATTCGACTTGTCAGTGTTTATGTACCGGCTGCACCATGCCATCGAAACAAGAGCAAAGGTGGAAAGATTGGTAGATTTGTACATTCAAAGCAACATAATTGATGACACGTATTGATTCTCAAAGTTAAGTAAAAAGCTGCAGTTAAAGATTATTTCCATTTTGGATTCATATACAGATATGTTTCTCAATTAATGTAATTGTTTTTGTTGTAGAACATTATAAAAGCAGGGCAGGGTGACTATATGACTTGTTTCCTATGCATTTTACCTCAACAATTAGTTCATGCTATGGGAGCCTGTGATGCCAGATCTCATTTGACTTTCTAGTTTTATCAAATGATTTAATTCTGCTTTTTTCAAATCGGAATTAGTTTATGTAATGCAACAAATATAAAAGATACATGGTGCAGTATAAATGTGCACAACTATATTCATATTTGTACTCCTCTGTCTTTCATTGCTGATGTTTGAAAACGTTGCACCTCCAATCCTGGCGATTCTCATGTTGTCAGATCATTGAAATAAAATGTTGCGACAACATCAGAGGAGAGGCTTCTGAAAGCCTTTTTAAAACCCATCGGATAACGTCAAATTGTATCGTCAGCAAAGCAAAATCCACACTGTTTGACTAAGATCCTAAAGACAAAGTGATGCTGTGGAGAGAGAAAAGTTTTCCCATGACAATAATAGAGTTGCAGCACACAAATACAACTTTTATGTAACCAAGGACGTCAGTCTAAAGGCAGACAGACGAAGCTTTGAGGGAAGATAATGATGAGGAAAATAAACATGTCATGACTCATGATATTACTTCAAGTGCTTTCTTACGCTTAATTAGTCTTCAATCAGAGCTAATCTTACATCACACTCTACCCTGCCAAGCCAGGTGAGCCGTGCCGTGGCTCAGGTCTCAGGTGGACCCCCTCCCGCGTGTCAGAGAGGGAGAGCTCCCGGACCACCCCCCCCCCCCCCGCCGGCCTGCAGCACGGGGAGATCAGTGGCAAAGAGGAACCTGCCCCTCTGGGGGAAGGCCTGATGTCGGAGAGATTAATTGCAGACTACGGAGCTGCAGCATGCTGGGAGCACACATCGCTTGCAGGCTCCAATATATTCATCTACCACACACACACACACACACACACACACACACACACACACCACACACACACACACACACACACACACACACACACACACACACACCACACACACACACACACACACACACACACACACACACACACACACACACACACACACACACACACACACACACACACACACACACACACACACACACACACACACACACACACACACACACACACACACACACACACACACACACACACACACACACACACACACACACACACACACACACACACACACACACACACACACAATCTACCTCTCCCCCTTTCAGGCAGGATCCATCAGCATGTTGAATCCCAGATGAACATCAAACCCCCCCCCCCCCCCCAGAGGTGCTGCTCCTTTGTCTCCAGGTAGCGCTGCCTGGCGCTCTGCCCACCGCCTCCTGCTTTCATGTGGCCGAGGGAATTATCCTCCCTTTTGTGTGTGTGTGCACGAGTGTCGGTGTGTATGGTTTGCGCTGGAGTGTGACGCCTCCTCAGGTACTAGCTTTCATATCTGCTTTCTGTTCTGGCACCGTGCCAGCCGGCCTTCCTCACAGGTGGCTCTGTTTTCCCTGAGGCTCCTGAGCAAGGCAGCGCTGAGGCTGCAGCCAGCCGACGATTATGAGAAGAGCAGTCAGAGGAGGGACATAACTCTCAGACTGCTACACTCTATTTAGTGGTAAAGGGTTAGGAAGTGGTTTGCCATGTGTGTGTAGTGTGTGTACGCGTGTACAAGAGCAGTAAATCACAGGCTTTTTCATGTGTGTAGTGTGCCTCTGCATCTAAAAGACTTTTCCTGTGTGCTTATGCATGGCTGTGTGTGTTTGCGTTTCCCCCCATGTTTAGTTTTATTTGTACAAGGAGAGAAATTGAAGGTACAAACCCACAGTGTGCCGTGCTGCTTATTTTGGGGAAACATAACAACTGGTATTTCCCACTCTTCAAAGAAAGCTCTATAATACTCGGTTTTGCTGTCTTCTGAGCGTGCTTTGTGGAGATCCCCAATCTGAATCCAGCTTAAATGCTTTTCCATCCTGCAAACTCCTCTCTGAGCACAGCGGCTGACTGAACCTTGAAGATGGCTCTAGAGTCTCAGCAAACTTTCACAACAAAGATCACCGAGAGCTTTGCTACTGCCATTAGATGTGTGTGTGAGAAAAGTCTCTTCTTCAGGAGCTTTAGTGTTATTTTTGGGCTTCTACAAAACTAATCGCTATATGTGTGTGTGGCTGCAGTCTCACCACTTCTTTTAAATACTCTATAAATGGGTGATTCTTTTAGATGATTCACCAGACATTTAGACACGAAAAATGTGTTGGTTTTTGGTAAAGACATTGCTTTATTTTTGGTAAATTGCCCCTACAACTTTGATTCTGTTCCGGTTGATATTTAACTTGTTGTTTACATGAACTTGACCAGTAATTTGGTCAAATCCGGTTGTTTCAAAACGTGCTATATAAATAAACTCTACTCGACTTGACACGTTATTTGTCGTAAAACTGTAAACATATATATCAAGACTGTGAGTTGCACTTAAAAAATGAAGTGCTCTTTAACTGCACAGTAAAACAGGAGTAAACCACTGGTGTCCTGGCAGTGTGTGTGTGTGACTCACCACAGCTCCTTCACCAGAGTCTTTACTGGAATCCAGCAAAGCCAATCCTTGTTCTGACTTAAGCTATCAGTAAGATCAGCACCTGTAGGCTTCAAGAACTGGTTCTGTGCTCGGTGTGTGTGTGTGTGTGTGTGTGTCCCACAGCAGTGCAGGTATGTTTATGCTGCAGCAGAATGGGCCTGCAGGAGGAGCAGCAGGTGGCCCCCGGGCTCTAGAGACGGCAGCTGGGGTCCGGTGTTGATACTGGGCTGCAGGATCCAGCCGCACAAACTACAAATCCCTACATTACAGATCCAAGTTCGTCTGAATTATTTCATAGATAAAGTCCTGCAGGAAGGTGGTTTTACTTTTCCAAGTAATGTAAAGTACACTTAGTAGAGTTCTAGTTAAATGAGAAGAGGAGAAATAGTAACATTTGGTGGCACTGACTAGAGTATTTTCATCATGGTTTGATACTTCATTCTTCAAATATTATTCATATCGCTCACAGGGCTTTACTGTTTGTACTGCATACACCACCCTCTGTCCTTAGACCCTTGTATCGTACAAGGAAAAACTCCCAAAGAAACCTTGGGGAGAGCAGCAGAGGAGGATCGCTCTCTCAGGACGGACAGACGTATTAGGTGGAGTCAGTGATGGAAGAACTCAGATGTTTACTTAAGTACAAGTACTAATACCACAGTCTGAAAATAATCCATTACAAGTAAAAGTCCTTAGTTCTACAGAAGTATTATCAACAAAGTCTACTGAAAGTATCAAAAGCAAAGGCTTTAAAATATGGATTATAGAATGTTAAATTATTCTGTTTTTATCAATAAAATAAAAATGGTAAATGCTGTGATTTGTATACCTTGTGTTCTGCCAAGTAGATTAGAAGTCGTGAGTACTGTAGAGTAGAAAGTACAATATTTCCCTGTGAGATGTAGTGGAATAAAAGTAGTAATGAGCAGAAAATGGAAATACTCGAGTAAAGTACCAGCTTAATATGTCAGTATTAACAGCTCAGAGAATACTTTTGCACTTTCACTTCAGTTAATTATGTGATGAAATACTTGGAGTAGTCTTTCTTTGTTTATAACCATTTTTTTTTTTTGAAATCACGTCTGGTTAAAGCGTGTTATTAGACTCAATCTTGTATTCAATCGGGGGGAAATGCTTAAATAATGCAAAACAGATCCAAACAGTGCAACCAGCCCATGATAGTTTATGACAGTTTGAGTTAAATAAAAAAAAAATCAATTTCTCGATTCTGTAATATCACATAGGATACGAAAAGCTGGATGCCTCATCACTTTAGTGCATAAAGTCAATATTTCTTCCAAAATAGAAATCCATTCTCCCACCCCCAGCTCCCTTTGATGTGTGGGTGTCTGGGTCTTACATCAGACATCAGGGTCAAAGCCTGAAAAGGCAAGTCAATTTACAGACAGACTTCAGAGAGAGGCTTCTGGTGCACAGGTAGGGCCGAGAGAACCTGCTCATCTGTCAAATTTGAATGGAACAGACAGCTCGGACAGCTCGGATAAAGCAGCTTCATTGTTACCTTCGTTACACACGTTGATTTACGAGCGAGAGCGCAAACAGTTCAGCTCCAGGTTGATGTGGTGTTGTCTCCACCAGAAGCCATAAAGGTTTGTTTGTCGGCAGATCAAAGCCCCGAGAGAGCACGGTCCAACAGCCAGTAAACTGCTTCATGGTATTAACAATTTGTCCATGTGCCTTTCTCTTCATGGCTTCTTAAATATCACTGAGTTCATTCACAGAGGGATGACAGGAAGTGGAGCTCACTATAGCAACAGCGGTGGGTCCAGAGTGGCTGATTTCTAACTTGATGTAGCATAAGGTACATTACACAAACAAAGCAGATCTTGTTTACATGCCTGCGGGTGTATTGGAATTTGAGTTTGACCGAAGTTAAGATCGAACTTTTCTGCTTTGATCTGCGTGAGGAGTATTAAAACCAGTGTAAGCGAGAAAAAAAATACATGTTTTGCTTTGAACTGCATTGAAGTCAAGTGTAATATATGTCTTTGTATGAGGAGTTATCAGACATCAAATAAATGCAGAAGCTGGTAATAATACATTTTTTTCTTGAATCTGCTTCAGTAGAATGTCTTAAATATGAAGCCCACAGGAGAGGAGTCCGTTTCTGAGAATTAATTACTTTGACTGTTAAAAAATATTTAATTTCTTAGCCAAAGCTTTTTGAAAATATGAAATGTGCATACATGAACATCTCTGAAATGTTTGGCAATATTTAATTTCTGCGCGCACGAAAACTCAATTACTCACAGCCAGTTAGACATTCTGCATTTCATATTGCTGCATTCAGTCGTGATTTCCATTTATTGACGTACACAAAATGAGATTGCATTAACAGTTCAGTGATTTTGTGCATACATGTCTTTATTTTTGAGTAAACTGCGATGTGAAATGTAAATATCTCAGAGTTCAAAGCTGGTTTTTTCCCACACATCCTTGGGCGGTTAAATAGACAAAGTTCACTTATAGCTGAGACGAAACAAATATGTACTATTACTGCCGCATGTTAATCTATTGATTGCAGCTAACATACATATATTTCAAATCTTGCCTTAGTGGGTTTTACTTCAAAATCTGACTTCTGTGTGATGCTTATTCCACTATATTAAATAGGCGGACAGCAACACCTCTCCCTGCGATATAATGATCTGGCAGCCGCACATCAAATGCAAACATGGATGAAAGACAGAGGCAGCGCACCTCCAACATCTCCTGTATGTGCCGTTACATGCAGCAGAGTTCATTAAGCTAAGTATGTGAGGAGAGATAAAGGCCCCTGTATTGGGGGATTTCCCGCTGCAAGCATATCGTCTGAACACGACTGCCAATGTCTTTGAATACAGTACAGATGCATGGCTGAGGGCGTATTCTCGTCAGGCCTCAGATCCTGTCTTTCCACACACAGATGGAAGTTCCTTCTCTTTCTGTCTCTTTTTTTTTTTTTACTAGCATGCTAGTTAAACGGTACATACAGTGATTGAAATATGCCTTTGATAAGGATGGAGAATTGATTTATGGCCATACTTTTATCATTGCTCGCTCATAACCCTACTGCCTCCGAGCACTCCACTCTGTGGAGAGGTTTTTGGGGAGGGAACCACCTGCTTTGATTTATAACCCCCATGGACACAAAGTTGTAGTCTGGCCGGCAGTGTGAGAAATCCCTGACATCTCTGCTGGGCTCAGTCGCTCTGCTGAGCTCTGGGCAGCCTGTGAGCCTGATGGCCTCGATTATCATTTAGACTTAAATATAGACATGCATTGTGGAAAGAAAATCTAAAAAAGGGAGAGAGCTGGTAAGTTTTAAAGACAATGTGTGATCAACGGGTTGTGAACATTAGGAGCAATTTCAAAAACCAAGTGTCCACAACCTGTAGAGGGCAGGAGAATATAAAGTGTGCATATATAACCACATGATCTCTTCGCCATCTGAGGGCACACATAACTCCATGAGCCAGAAGGTTTAGCTATAAAAAATACATGTTTCAGAAATAACAGTCAAAGCATATCCCGTAGAGCGTAGAGGAAGTCCAGCTGTTTTGTGAGAACAGAATCTGGAATCCTGAAGAATCCATTTATGAAAAGTGGTTGTGATTCTGAATGTATGTTTCTCAACATGTTATCCATTTCCTTATTATAATTATAATAATTGTAAATCTATTAATTTTGATAAGATAAAAAAAATCGAGAACTGTATAATCATACACTGTAGTGTATTTAAAATATGTAAGTGCATTTATTTACAGTATGTATGTGTCTGCATGGCCTGAAAGATGCTATATATAGTTTTGTCTTTATTAAATTAAATGTGGGTGAACTTGAACAGCCAACATTAGGATTATGGTCAGAATTAAAAATGCCAGACCCAATTAAATAATATTACAATTATCAGTATTGCTGCTATTGCAGTGACTCCTGGTGTTGTCATTGATGTCATTCGTACTCTGATTATTATTATTCATCTATAACCTACTTACTTTATTGTTAAAATGTGTGCCCCCCTAATCTTTACCACATAATACTCTAAGCACCGTGTAATATCAATAAAAGGGCATTATGCTTTGTATGTCTTTGTTAGGTCAACAGTTGTTTGTAATACTGAGCTACAGATGGGATTTCCTCCTGTGAAACACACTGGCAATAACCCGACAGGGGCTTCCGATACTCTGGATCTGCATTGGAAATGCAGTTCGTCTCCTAGGGCTACAGGCCCTCCTCCATTGTTTCACGGCTATCTCGACACCCACTCACCAGAATGGAGGCATACCGCAATGAACCCTGGGATCTGTGATCCTGCCACCGATAGGCACAGCAGTGCCACAGATTCCATTAAGCTCAAAATTAAAGCAGGCACATCAAAGGGCCTGTGTGGAGGCAGCATGGAGATGTGACAGCGAGAGGGGGAACGAAAATGAGTGAGGGGAGAATAGAGGGAAAAAAAGAAGAAGAAGCCTCATTTATGCAATCCCCGAACGTGACAGAGCCTAATCCAAATCAATATCTGTGAGTGGTGGAGTATAGTTACAATGCTGGTGTGGAACATATTAGCGGAAGATGAAAGCATCAAAGTGGTTAGCTAGATGAAATTATGTCTTTTATATCAGGGGAAATAATTGGAAAAATCTGGGCGAGCAGTCATACATTTTTGCTAACATGCAAATGTTCTTACTGTATATTCTACCAACACATGTGAACTGGAAGCAGTTCCTTAGCTCCAGGGACATTTTAAAAATAGAGCTTCGATGAGACTTGTTTGCGCATTACCACTTAACGAGCCAAAACAAATGTACATAACGTTACATTTAGCCTATGTTTTTTACAAAGCGACTTACAATACTTCAATAAACCATAAAGATACAAACTCAGAACAACAATAAAAGTGCAGATATATTCGCTTTAACTAAGCCAAAAATAAATGTTGATGAATTTATTGCCCAAGTTACAAGCGAACCAGGTGGCTTTTCAGTATGCGACGGAGGATATGTCGACTTTATGGTGTCCTAATATCAAAGGGAGCTCTTTCCACCATTTTGGAGCCAGGATCGCAAAGAGGCGTGTTTTTGTTAGGGGGTACCGGGGTACAACAACAATTAAATTAAATGCTTAGACTTGAAGATAGCTGACCTTTCCTCACAGTTTTTGACAACAGTCCAATCGTTCATGTGATCCATCTCAGAAGCCTTAAGTTTATTCCCGTCGATATCTGAGAGGCTTTATCTGCGTCCTCCATGCGGAGGGTTGAGTGCGGGGGGACCGCTGGGAGCACATTGTCTCTTTAGATAATCTCTATTTATTTTTCTGTCCAGGGTGGAAAATTTGCAACGAATCCCTCGGGCTTCCATAAGTGTTTTATCGCTTAGAGATTCTCCATGAGATGTGTCTTGTTATTGGAGAATGGGAAGGACCCTACGTGATACGGACCGCATAATTCCCAAGGCCTGTCCAGGATCCTCTGTAACACCCAGGGAGCCTCGGAGCGCCGCAGAAGCATCCCTCACGGTATCGAAGGGCAAAGAGGGTTATTGGACAGGAGGGGTTGGCGAGCGGGGTGGGGGGGGGGGGGGTTGTGGCCCTACAGCAGTCTGCCTGATTGCATCGCCACACAAGCGTGCCTTCAAAGCCTTCCCCTCCCCACCGCCCATGTTTGACCAGATAAGGGCCCCCTTGCGCCGCGGTTCAGCTAGGGGACAGGAAGACACACAGAGGGGTCAATGGCAGTGCCATCTGCTCCCCATGTATAACAAATACTGTACATCTACATCAACAAACTCTCTAAACACATATCCTGCGTATGGACCAGCTCCTCAGACTGCAGCTTTGATCGTTCTATAGGCTTTATATTGGGGCATATACTGTGTAATACATTCAGGATGTTTATCCGACTGCTTATACAAGTTTCATGAGGACAATGTTGATTGAGCCAATGTGTTTGTTGTCTTATTTTTGACTGTTCTTGTACGACGGAGAAGGCAGGCTTCTGGTGTTAACAATCTGCATTAAGGGCATGCTGATATAGGTCAGCTCGCCGTGACATCACATTCCTGCGTGTCGCTAACTGAGAGGCACCACGCACAAGATGTCTCACTCTTGGAGCGAGTGGCACGCTGGAATGCAATTCAATCCACAAGTAACAATTCTAAAAATGGAGGATGGTGTATCATTTGCCTTGTGGCATTTTTGGATAAGCATGCCAACCCCGACCCCACACCGCCACAACACACACACACAACCAACCACACTCCCATAGTTCTTTAATGGCTCCACAACCTCTGAGTCTACACATCGCGCCGTGTCAGCAGCTGTCACAGAGGACAGATCATGTTGCACGCAGGCAGCCAGGCCAGTGCCTTCAGGTTAAGTTGGCTTTAGCAACAGCTTTTCATCTTTTTCTATTCCTCCTTGATACGTCTGTCTGAGTGTCTTTGGCTTTAACTTTCCCCTTTCCCTTCCAAGCCACGAACAGGACGTTGGCTCCCGTTGCTAACACATTATCAAGCCAATCAGGAGATAATGACTATCATCTGGATCTACGCTTAATTAAGTAGTTTCCAGTTCTAACTGCACACCACTGCTTCCCATATCCTCAATCTTCCACCGCAAATCTGCACTCTCACCTGAAACGGTGCTTTCCACTGTTTGGTTCAAAAGACCTGAGGGAGTTTGCTTCTCAACAGCCCCCCCAGAATATGTGATCGTACTAAAAACTTCAATTACATTGTTGGTTCCAACAATTTGATGAATGAATGGTTTGCTTGCCGAGACAACAAAGGAGGTAGCTGGATACAGTCAACAGGCGAGGTAATAAAAGCGGCGAATATCAAAGAGTTTAGTCAGTTTAAAGACAGGCAAGAACTCTGGCGTATAGTATGAGCTGTTCCTCAAGCATGAATCTCTGCAGTGAGTGAAGCTGTCATGTGGGGCCTTGTCAAGGAGCCAACGAAAACAGAATCAGCTTTGCATAAAAGGAGAGATAGTTACACAATAGAGCCTGTAATACCTGGTCAAACAAACCAGTGATTGATGCATTTCAGAAACTAGAATAGTTAAAGAGAGAAAAGGTTCATGAGACTGTGACCAAATAGTCTTTAGATCATTTTCTGGGAGAGGCCTAGATGCAGTGAGTCCTTCACCCATTAGTAGTCATGTTTTGTTTTGAAAACCCTGCTATATATCACAGCTAATGGGAATCAAATTGCCCGAGCATGTTGTCCCCGTCAAACTGAGGGATTCCCTAATCTAAATCCACAACCGATAGAGACAAAGAGACAGTTTTAAACCTTCTAACTTCTTCTGTTTGGTTTGGTGGGGAGAGACAATGACAAGGATGATCGAGAGGACTGGGCTCTTCTTCTGGCATGGGAACCCTCAAAAAATGTCACATTATAATCCATGGCAGCACAAGGAGATGAGACGAAGAAACACCATAGAGGGCCAAGCATAAGGCTGCAACTGAGATGGGGGAAGAGAGAGAAAAGATTGAGTAACCACATACAGGCAGAGGAGAACAATGAGGCTCTTTCATTGTGGTTTCATGATGAAGGGACGATCAGAGGGAAGAGGATAGATGATGGGGAAGTGGCCGAGCAGCTTCCACGTAAAGTGCGACAATGAACCCGGACCCTGAGAGAGCACTGAATTGATATCAGGCAAGTATTTTATGTTATTGTCTTATTAATGTCTTATTTGAATTGACTTTCAGCATTATCCTGCACAATAATCAAGAACCCACCTTTACTTTTTATCTTTTTCTGTGTTTCTCTCGCATTTGTTCAAAATGTCTATGAACTTTAAAGCTTTGGCAAAACTGTATGTCATTATGGTCATGCTAATAAAGCTATTTGAATTGATTTGGAGGCACTGTTGCTGCAATCTTGCCAATTTTTGGATGTGGTGAACATATAAGGTACAAATGTTGGGATTGATGACGGACTTAAGACATCTATTAGAATGCTTGCATGTAAGTACACACAAATGCAACTGTGTGTGTGTGTGTGTGTGTGTGTGTGTGTGTGTGTGTGTGTGTGTGTGTGTGTGTGTGTGTGTGTGTGTGTGTGTGTGTGTGTGTGTGTGTGTGTGTGTGTGTGTGTGTGTGTGTGTGTGTGTGTGTGTGTGTGTGTGTGTGTGTGTGTGTGTGTGGACTAGTGCTTTGGTGTTCGGATCAGAGGAGCAAAGGTTCAATCCCCACTGCAGTCAGCATGTCGTTGTTGTGGGGGAAACTTCAGAAGCAATTGGAAACAGGACTCAGAGAGACACGATGGAGAGCTGGAGCTTTGATGGCAAACACTGACGGTTTATTCTGAGCTTCGGCCGGAGAATTCACACGACATGTCACGGGCCACGGTTTGACCACACTGTAGAGATGCCACAATCAATTCTGAAGCACCCTCCTGTAGCTCAAGGTTTTAACTAGTTCAGAGTGTAATAATCAACATTCTTTAATGGATAGACTAAACAGCTGAGGGACACTGAATCACATTTGTCGGGGTCATCTACACCCCGAGAAGGACGTGTTCCAGGTGTCCCACAACAATAACTATCTCTGACAGAGAGTTGCCCGGTCATAAACTGGCAACATCAACAATATGCTAGGGCAGCCCCTCCTTATGGGAGATAACGGCTGCTCAAGGTTGGTCAGCTGCGTCAGAGGGCGAAGGAGGACATGCAGGGCAAATTAATCCCCAACAGTTGTGTCCCTGGGCAAGACACTTCACCCCAAATTGCTCCTGTGGGGATTGTCCACAGTATTGAGTATGGAAGTCGCTTTGGATAAAAGCTTCTAACAAGTAACATGTAATGTATGTGTGTGTGTGTGTGTGTGTGTGTGTGTGTGTGTGTGTGTGTGTGTGTGTGTGTGTGTGTGTGTGTGTGTGTGTGTGTGTGTGTGTGTGTGTGTGTGTGTGTGTGTGTGTGTGCGTGTGTGTGCGTGCGTGCGTGCGGTGAAAGGGTGGGGCATCGAACAGAGGCCCCTCCAGCCCAGACTTGAAAAGGCATTCTTTCATCATTGCTAATCTCCCAAACATAAACATGAGAGCATCCACACAGTCTCTCTCTCAGGGCTGAGGGGTGACCCTCCCATTACTGGAGAAGAAGGACTGTGCGTGCTTCTGGCTGTTTGTGTTAGGGAGAGTGTATCAATCAAAATATCAGTTTTAGAACAGATTTGTCAATGTGTGTTTATGACTGCGAAGGATGTGTGTGTTCCTGTGCTACTGGGTAAATTAGGCCCGAACCAGGGCGTGACTCGACATGTGAGACAGTTATATCCGCAACAACTAACAATTGGTTATTTTTCCACAATAGCGGCGTTCACCATAATTGCACCAGGTTTAAAACAGGAAAATTGTGTCGAAAGTACATCTTTCTCAGATATGGGGATGAAATTGATGTCAGACATTTGAGAAATCATATTCCAAGAAGCATTTTGACACTGCAGCCAATCAAGGATGTGACAAAAGGAAACTGAATCACATGAGAACAGCCGACAGGGAGCTATATGTGATTCAGCACAAGGTGGCGCTGGGCATGCTCCTCTCTATAACAGGGACACTTATTTCTCAGGCCTGTATGGCTGGCATGAAATAAGCTCAGCTCACATGACACACACACATGCACGCTCGAGCACACACATACATCCCAGCTTGTTCACCGCACCGTTCCGTGTACAAGCCAAAGCTGTCTTCGCAGAGCATTTAAGAGATAAGGCCAATGAGTTAATGCAGACGTACTGCCATAATCCAGTTTTCCCCCCTTTCTGACTCTCACCCGCCCCCCTGCTCCGCTCTCCTCTCACAGCTTCCCTGCGCTTCAGCTGCGTATCTGTGACAGATTAGGGCAGATCACCAAGGATTACCTCCAGCAGACACAGCCTCTACACGCTGACCATAGACAGCCTCTCAACCCCCCCATAGGGAGAGGGAGAAAAGACAGATTTAAATGTAATATTGAATAGTTACATGTATTGATGATTCAGCGAAAGGTGTTTCTTCCATCTTTACAAAAGTAGAAAGGTTGTGTTCATATTAGTTTGAGACAAATGCACTTTTCACATGCTGTAGGAAGTAACTGTATTGCTAGGCGGGGGCCTGATACCTGTCGTTCCTTTGGGATGCTGCTGCAGAGTGAATATAGGTCAGACCTTGTTTTTGTTGTTGTTTTCCTTTGATTGGTGGATAAAAAAAAGGCGTCTGAAGTCCCTGTTACCGGCTAATGATCACCTTTCACTAAGAACACAAGTACTGCTCTGTACCCAAAGCCAACTATCTGACAGAGAAATCATTACTTTTATTTTCTTTGTTCCAGATTCAACAACTTCATCTCTGTGCGGCGCTCAGCTCAGCTTCACCCGGTGGTCAGGATGGGTACTGCACATGGGGAGGGGAAAGGGGGGGAACAGAGAAGGGTTTATCTGGTGGATTTGTGAGATAAAATGAAGCTGATATCTTACCACTTTTATATGTGTTGCTTTTGGGCATTTTACTTGAAATGCATTTAAAATGAGGGAAACTTTCTGCCCAACTTTCCAAAGTTCACTGTTATGGAGCAGAGAGAATATTTCTACCCATGTCCATGAGAAGAGAGCCGGAATAAATTAGTAAAATCCTTTATAATTCTTCATCTATGCACAGCAGCTGACAGCAGAGATCTTGTTTGTAATCAATAATATATGATCCATTTAATATGTATATATTAAGTACAGATCATAGTTGCGTACATTAGGTTATGTAATCACAGGACTGAAAATACCTTTGTATATGTCACTGAATTAAACCAAACCATCAAAGATAATATTTTACTGTCTTATTAAAATGTTGGATGGGTAAATGAAAAAAGATTGAATTTTCGAAATGTTTTGGAATATATTTGGATGCAAGGTGTGTGCATGTGTGAGAGGGATGGAGCAGGTGTGTGAGAGATAGGCAGATAAGGGGGAGGGTGAGCAGAGGGGGGGGGGGGGGGGGGGGCTGAGACCCCACCTGGACTGAGAACAAGCGGGGGACCAACGGGGGAGTCGGACGCTACACAACACACACACTACAAAGGGCTGGCGGGGAGAGGTGCACGCACGCCATAACACAGCCACAGTCCCATTGTCCTACCCCCGTTTCATCTCCCCTCCTTCTCTCCAAATATTTGGAGGAACGCTCTGAATAACATACTGGTACTGAGAATATTGCACTCTGTATATTGTTGAAAGGAACCAAGGCAGTCTGAGTTGTTCGCTCTTCAAAGACGGATGCTTTGTTTTGTTTGGGTTTTGTTTGCTCCTGTATTTCAATTGTGTGCCGTGATTTCGTGGATATCTCATTGTTCCAGGATTTGAGATTGTTGGACAGAGAAGCACCCACTGGCTCATTTATTTTCCTTGCATCATGCGACTCATTGTAATTGCAACACACAGGGAAAAAAGCAGTCTGAAATGATGCAAAGAAAAAAATAACTGGTTCCTGTTTCCCACTGCCTCTGCTGGGGATCTGTTTGTGAGAGTTTTCAGTCTCCTCCATCATTAGAGTTTCAATAAGACGGTTCCTACTGTATATACACTTCCAGGGTGCACATTTCCATACCCGAGTCAATGGGAAGTCACTGATTAAAAATACAAGAGCGCAGCTTTGCATCGGAGTTCAAAAACATAGGGCTGAAAGTGTGGAGCTGTGCTATTAATCATGTGATCAAGGGGGGGATGAGCGCGAAGCTCGGCGATGCAGGGTTACAGCATCTTCTTACAGGGGCGTTTGATGGCACTTTCCTGGGGACCCCGACATTGATTGGGCCCTGAGGGTGCCCCGCGGCGCTGCCCGTTGCCAGAGTCTGACTGACAGCTCTAATGACGCCTGCCATCGTCGGGCAAGGGACCGCTCCAGAGCAGGCACTGAACTTCAATCGGCCTGTGTGACGTCCAAAGAGTTTTGATTTCTCAGCAGTGGTGAGGGGGTAAAAAGCAGACCCTGTGGGAGACAAGCAGCGCCCGGCCTGCCTTTGAATATCTCTCCGTTTACCGCGTGTCAGTTCTCCGTGTTGGAGACGCACGGAAGAGAGACGAAGGGGGGTCTGCTGTGGTGAATTTTTCATAAGCGCATTAAAAAAAAAAGGAGACATACACCACATTCCCATGGGATTAGGTTTAGATGCTGCCATGTGAATTGTGATTATGTGTCATTGTCTCAAAGCAACAAAGTTTTGGTGATGCAGTGTTGTACTTGGTTCGACACAAACACGCTAACTTCTTCATAGTTTAGCGAGACAAGAAGGAGAAGTTCTCCATCTTTCTCTCTCACACCCCTTCTCCCAGAGATGGAGGGATGTTGAAGAGCAGAGGAACCTCAGAAGACTGATTCTCACTTTGTTCTATTATTCACCATCTCTGGCTTCAGAACTCTCTAGGATCTCCATGGGGTTACACTCTCTATCCTGATGGAAAGACTCCTGTGCCGCTGAGAGCCTGTTTACTCCCCGGCGCAGCGGTCCACTGGAGTATACAACCAGTCCCTTCACTACCACGCTCACATCATCAGAACCATCAAAAATAAATCAAAAACAGACTGGTGCAAGCCATTTGTTAATATCATGTTCGCTGGCCCTTTGAAACCACTTGCCGAATCAAAAAAGAGTCATTTTCCAGATTGGCAGCCCACTTAAATCAACTGGCTATGATGACATTCTGGCAAACGTCATAAAAACAATTTACTCGGCGGCACAATGTCTTCCTTTTGTTCTTTTTCAATCAGCGTGAAGCTTTACATCTTCACCCACTAAGATGCAATACGGTCCCTTTTCAGAAAGCTCATTTGTACCAGCATTAATAGTTATTTGAAAGATAAAAGCAAACATGTTTGTTTTTTGTTTGTGTTTTTCCCTCTTCTCAACTCCCCAAAGGCATTTATGAGCACTTTGGTAATAAGGACCAGAGAAGGATTTAGCGGGAGAAGAGGAGCAGAGGATGCTTTGATGTACTCTTAGATTAAGTGAAGTCTACAGCGATGTCTACAGAAATACATGCCGTGTGTACACAGAGCCCGACTAGACAGCTTCCTCTCTGCTGGCCCTTCCTCTCTGGTCCCAAACCGCCGCAGCATGAAAGACGGTCTGTATGCTGCGTGGTAGAGGGAGACGTGTATGGACCCTGTCGACAGCTTCAGATGCATCATTCCCAGAAGAAAACACAAACTAGGGAGAGGTTTTTTTTTCTCATCAAACTTGTTTTTTTCCCCAACCCAGATATTTCTCCCGACAAAAAAAAATCAAAACTTTTAAAAGACAGGGTTCAGAGTTGCTTTGATTTCTTGATATATTGCTCTGCTTAAAAGAGATTTAGCAACTAGGCAATGCTCTGAAGACGAGCATTGCCCAAGTGACTCGACACAGTGCCAGTGTTTGAGTGTGAGGAACAGAAAAGGGGGGGGGGGGAAGAGACAGAGAATGATTTTGTAACTTCTTCCAGATTCAATTCATCTTCAGATTTGAAACACTGTGTGATGCGCGATTCGGCCAGAGGCAACAAAAAGTCTCAAATCTGACTTTTTCATATTTGATGTGCTCTAATAACTTGCAAACTAGTTAGTAAGCAGAAAGATAAACAGCCGGCCTGTGGGTTTTGGCGAGGATGTTTGATTCTCAGTAATAATATACAGTAAGCGAGTTTACAAATCAGCAAGCCGGCATTTTCTTAAGAAAGCATTTCTTGGCTCAGTATGACTGCCGTGATTCCCTGTATGCTGTGCAATTTGTATTTGTTTAGGGTGTTAATGAAAGGTTGAATGAATAATTTAACACAAACAAAGCATGCGATTCCAAATTAGCAGCAGCCTTACAAACACATGGAGCAGCTGCACTGTATGGGGGGTGTTCTGCTGATCTGATGCTGACCTCTACTGGACGCCTCTGCTACTGAATGCAGGATTATAATCAGACTGTGGCAGCTCATTATTCTCAGGCACCATCCCACATACTGGGCCCTATAACAAAACATTTATTTCAAAGTGAGTTTTATGATTTTTAGTTCCATTTAATTGGGTATTCATTTCATAACAGCAAATGACAGTTGTATAACCACCATCCTCTTCTTATTGAAGCCCCTCTGACACTGGACTTTTGAGGCTATTAGCGATAGTAGAGAGACAAAAATATATATACAACAAAAAAAAAAATATTTTAATAAGAATCTTTTAGTTGTTACTCAAATAAATGAAACCAAGGCATGTTAAATGTTCTCTGCTCTCTGGTGACCCGCTCTCTAGATGACCTCACAGATGGACAGGCTGTGGCATTTCGGTACTGCTGTTTCTTGTTATATTGGATTATAAATGAAAATATAATAAGTAATTTGCATATACAGTATATTAGCATGTATATAGTATATAGCTGAGATTTATATTTTCCTTTCATTCACTTATCACTCTCTTCAGGGTGGTTTTTTTTCTTTTGTTGAACCGATGAAAGTGTTAGGCAGACAGAAACGGAGAGAACAAGGGAGTGACATGTTGTGAATGATTATTTTAAACTATTAATTTATTTAAAAATAGAGAAAGAATTCTCATATTCAAACTGTCTTGACAAACAACAAATAATCCAAAGCCGAAAAATAAATCAGAGAGAAGTTGCAAGCGGTCAGTAGACTTTTGGTTTCCTTTCCAAAGCGTTCTTACTTAAATGCAATGTTATTAATATTAAACATTTATTAGTTTACCTCCATTACCTTAGTACCATTTGCAAAAACTGTCAAGAGTGAGAACCATAACGCTATTAGTGAGCCATGGTAGGATTGCAAAACACACACATCTAATTAACTGAGCTGGTGGAACAAAAACCTGATCAAAAAGTCAAACACACACAATAAAATGCCTGTACAGACACCTTATATGGTATACTGTATATTCCTACTATATAGCCGCCAACGCACACACGCACACATGTAAAATGGTAATGTCCAGTTGCCTCGAAGCCTCATCCCTATGGCCAACAAACGTTTTCCTGTTTTTTTGATGCCCTACATGTTGAGTAAAGCCCACTTCCCATTTCCTCCTATACTTTTTTACGCCACCTTCCTTCTTCCCCTATACACACATTCCTCAGCGCTGCCACCGCACCCGACTCAATTAACACTGCGGGTCCAAGGGTGTGAATTATTTAGTGATGAATTATTAATAAATCATAACAAAGGGGCCCAGGGGACACACAGCCTGGTCAATTAGTAGAGAGGGGAAAAGTGAAGGCGAGCCGCGGGGGGTGGGACGCAGGGGATCTGCAGCTGATCTGATCTGCGCCTCATCATTATCGCCGGCCGTCAGACACAATTACCTTGACTCCATCCCCCCCCCCGCACTTCAAACAACAGCCGTCCCTCTCTGACAGCACTCTACTGCCTCTGCTCAGCACACACACACACACACACACACACACACACACACACACACACACACACACACACACACACACACACACCACACAGCACACACACACACACACACACACACACACACACACACACACACACACACACACACACACACACACACACACACACACACACACACACACACACACACACACACACACACACACACACACACACACACACACACACACACACTACACACACACACACACACACACACACACACACACACACACACACCACACCAACACACACACCACAGAAACCTCAGATCTGAATCAGAGGCCTACATAGTAACATGGCAAGAAGAAAAAAGTTCGGATTTGCTCAAATAAAATATCAAAACATCTAACATTCAGCAGGTCAAGTCAAGAGTTCAAATGCTATAATGGATGAGTGAGCGAGGTAGAGTTCCCAACACACTTATGTCAGACCCTTGGAAGTGTTCATGTTTTTTGGGCTTGAAAAAAATTGATAGAAATTGAAAATATTGTAGCTTTTTTATATTGTTTAGAAGAGTTGAATATGTCACGTCAATGTAAAAACAAATCTTTAGAAAACGTACAATTATAAAAATGAAATAGTATTAAGTATTCACTCCCTTTAATTATTCCTGTTGCAGCTACACATAATAACTTAAAACAGACCTCTACCATGTAAATATTCAGTTAAGTGGTCTTTTCCTGTTGACCAGTGACAAAAAGATACATGATTTTTAAGTTGCAAAACAATAAAAGATGAACACCTCCAAGAGGGATGAATACTATATATGTAGGTAGCAGCGACGTGCAGTCAGGGGAGGCAGAGCCTCACCTGTCATAATCCAATGTAACGGAAAAACAACTAAAGAAAAACTCAATAGTAATAATAATAATAACATGTCTCCACTGATCTGTGTTGTAACTAAGTGTGATTTCTGTATGATTCCAATCGCTTTTTATATTCAAAATCAGCCGAGCTCCTCTCCAACTCCTACATGGGAGCGATGAGGAGTGAGGCAGGGACGAGCTCTGCCTCACGTAAGCCCACAGTAACTGGCTGGAGCGCGAGCACTAATGTAGCGCGGGCACTTATTTTGTGAGCGCGCTCAAGCCAGTTACTGTGTGGTGAGGTGAGGCACAGATGAGCTCTGCCTCACCTCAGAATGCGTCACCCCACAGAAACTGGCTGGAAAGCGGGGCACTAAGCGCATGCCTGCACCATCTCACTGTATGTCACCAATGTAATGTTTGTAGATCCCTTTATTACATTTATCCTCGCCATCCATAGTCTCTAAATAACTTATTTCATGTATATATGATATTTAGGCTCGCTGGTCTCATCCTATGGTCTCATCATACAACGGCAATGAAAAAAGCACCAGGAGACGCAGCCATAACATCTGCCGCACTGAAGGGGGCGCACGTGAGCCCACAGGTTCTTGTTGCTACTGTTATTCTACGCAGAGATGGTAGACGCAAACAACAAGCTAGACTTTTGAAACGAGAGGAAGATAAGGAGGACTTTTACAAAAAAGTAATAGAGATTGTTGTCCAGAAGGATAGCATGGACTTCATCTTCAAGTCAAGGTAAGACCACAATTGTAATGAAAATGGGATCTTACTAAGAAAGAACAATCCAATATTTAGATTTTGGGTATCCTTTTGTTGAACAGTCTTTTTAAAATGAATCGAAGCATCAGACTAAAAAAGCTTTTGAAAATAACCGAACATTTCGATTAAGGTCAAAATATAATATTTGTAAATCTGACCCTGAAAGAGTCAGTGCCTCACCAGCCATGAACCTCACCGCACGTCACTGGTAGGTAGTGGTTACTATAAAAACAGGTGATTCACACTGCGCTGTATCTGTACAACTTCCAGTGGTAAAACAAGTAAGAAGTACACTGATGACAAGAAATCTCAAAAAATGTGGATGGCGAATACAAATACCACAGAACAGAGACTCGTCAGACTTCTGATTGAACAGACAACCAACAAGGGACACAATGTAGGTACAGTACACTCTCAATAGTAGGCTATAAGTATCGGTACATATGATGATTGTATTGCATTTATGCGTCTGCATGTCTTTCCATCTAATTCACTCAAATAGATTTGACTGGTTCATCTATAATTTTGCAGAAGCTTTGATATTCAGTCTGCCGATATTAAACATTCAGGGTTAACTTGTCTCTAAGCCTGTGTGTGGAAGTGTCTCTGAACAAAGGGGGTTTGGATTGGAAGTGATGTGCCGAGAGAATTGCAGGAAACTTTTAGGAATAGTCCTGGTAAATATAATTGGTTTTAAATCCATCATTCTTTGAAACTGTTCATGTTCATTTATTTTGTTTGTAATTTCAGTAAAACCATCTTGTTTCACACGGTATACACTTAGCTTACAGGGCATTTCAGAGTTTTACATCATGATTAAACTGTTACTAAGGATGCGTCTGACTGTTTGATACCACAAGATGGTGCTGAATATCCACATAGTTCAAGCCTTATAGAGCACACTGTAAAGCTTCCCTTTCGATACTTTCCAGTCATTTAAACAGCCAGACCTTGTGTTGAAGGTAATGTGTTGTTGTTTTTGACGATGACGTAGTGAATCCTGTATTTTTTGTATGAGCTCCGTACCTCTATAGTAGCTGTACGGAGTATGCATTTCTGTGTTGTATTCATTGTTCATTTTGGTTTTGTAATGTTACTCCAAGTGCACCAGGGGGCAGCCTCTCTCTGCTAAACAATACAGACCTCCCAAAAAACATGTAAAATGTAAAAACTCACCTTGTTAAGCTCTGATCAGGTCCCATTTAGCCAAGAGTCCTCCAACCTGAAATATGGAGGACATAATGTACTGTACAACATCATTAAAAGGTACATCAACTCAACTTGAATGAGAAAAAAAACACATACAGTAAAGCTCTACAGTAAAACCAGATACTGTGATATAACTTAGATTCAAAGTGTTTTGTCGTTGCAACTATATAATCACAACATGCATCACAAAGCCATTTCATAATTAACTTGCAGACAAATCTCTACGCAAGCAGTTTGTGTTTTGGAAGTGCAGCTTCTCTCAACCTAAAGCATGTTAACCAGCTCATGAGAAACCAAATTGGCACATTTCCCAATTACTTAATTAAACAGGAAAGCTGAATGCAGTCTTACTCAGTCAGCTCGTGGCCAATAGGAGAGAATAAATCTAGCAGCAGGTGATATACAATGACTGACCTGGAAAAAACTACAGTAACTGGGCACCAATTTCATTAGTGTGACATAACGGGAAAGAAAAACAACTTTCTTGCCAAAAACCTATATCGAATACATCCATCTCTTCTGTAATCCATCTTCTCTCTGGGAATACTGATGATTTTTTACCAATAATACTGGATTCAGTGAACTGGTTTCTGTAGGGTATGACTAGGGTTGCAATGGGGCGGAACATTTCCGGTACATTTCCATGGAAAGTTAAGCTGGGGAATTTTGGAAATATTCCATATTGGAAACTTTCCATGGGAATTAATGGGAATGTATGGGAACTAACTGGGAATTGAGGGTAATGTAATCAAATTGTATCATTTTATTTTTTAAATAAACCGTTGCGACTTCCGACTGATTTCAATAGAGCGGGTAACATATGAGCACAACCCTCTGTGGATGTCAGCATGAGCAAGAGAAAGGTATCTGAGGAAAATCGTGTTTTCCAAGAAAAGAGGGAGAAAAAATATATTTTCACTGAATTCAGGGATAAACCACAATGTTGAGTATGTTTGCAGACCCAGTGTGTGTGTGTGTGTGTGTGTGTGTGTGTGTGTGTGTGTGTGTGTGTGTGTGTGTGTGTGTTCCAAGTGAATCTGCGGCCCCCTGGTGGCCAGTACATAAATGATGTGGCCCCCACCACCATCCAAGTTGCCCATCCCTGCGGTAGGGGATGTGGTCTCAATAGCCATGCAGTAAGCAGTGTGCTATGTGCATGTGATTGAGGAATGGCATGGATATTCAAGTGTACTTGAATGGCATCCGTTTGTTTTAGTCAAGATTAGGCTAAAATATACTTTCCCCAACTATATTTAAGTTCCCTATGAAGAGCCAAGAGAGGTTCAAAAGACCTCATGAAAGACGACACAAGAAGTGAGGATACCCGGCCCGGAGGAAGCCCGGGGTCCCCTTCTGGAGCCAGGCCCAGAAGGAGGACTCGTCGGCGAGGAAAGAGTCCTGTATGGGGCTCCTGAAGGGGACTCTTTAATCTTGCTGGGAGACTTCAACGTATGTGGGCAATGATGGAGACACTTGGAGGGGCGTGATTGGGAGGAACGGCCCCCCTGATCTGAACAGGAGTGGTGCTTTGTTACTGGACTTCTGTGCTAGTCATAGATTGGCCATAACAAACACCATGTTCGAACATAAGGATGCTCATAAGTGTACGTGGTACCAGAGCACCCTAGGCAGAAGGTCCATGATCGATTTCGTTATCGTATCATCGGACCTGAGGCCGTATGTTTTGGACACTCGGGTAAAGAGAGGGGCGGAGTTGTCAACTGATCACCATCTGGTGGTGAGTTGGGTCGAGTGGCGGGGGAAGCCTCTGGATAGACCTGGTAAGCCCAAACGTGTAGTTCGGGTGAACTGGGAACGTCTGGAGGAGGCCCAAGTTCAGGAGGCCTTCAACTCACACCTCCGGCGGAGCTTTTCGGGCATTCCTGTGGAGGTTGGGGACATTGAACCAGAGTGGTCGGTGTTCAAAGCCTCTATTGCCGAAGCCGCGGCGGGGAGCTGTGGTCTCAAGGTCCTAGGTGCCTCAAGGGGCGGTAACCCTCGAACCTCCTGGTGGACACCGGTGGTCAGGGAAGCCGTCCGACTGAAGAAGGAGGCCTTCAGGGATTTGTTATCCCGGGGGACTGCCGAGGCAGTTGCAAGGTACCGATAGGCCCGAAGGGCAGCAGCCTCATCCGTGGCCGAGGCAAAGCAGCGGGTGTGGGAGAAGTTCGGAGAAGACATGGAGAAGGACTTTCGGGCGGCACCAAAGTTGTTCTGGAAAACTGTCCGACACCTCAGGAGGGGGAAGCAGGGAACCATCCAAGCTGTGTACAGTAAGGATGGGACGTTGTTGACCTCAACTGATGGAGTGTTAGGGCGTTGGAAGGAACACTTTGAGGAACTCCTGAACCCGACAACTCCGCCCTCTATGTTAGAGGCAGAGCTGGAGTATGACGGGGGATCAACACCAATCTCCCGGGGGGAGGTCACTGAGGTCGTCAAACAACTCCACAGTGGCAAAGCCCCGGGGGGTGGATGAGATCCGCCCGGAAATGCTGAAGGCTCTGGGTGTTGAGGGACTGTCATGGTTGACACGTCTCATCAACGTTGCGTGGAAGTCGGAAACAGTACCGAAGGAGTGGCAGACCGGGGTGGTGGTTCCCCTTTTTAAAAAGGGGGATCAGAGGGTGTGTGCCAATTACAGAGGCATCACACTACTCAGCCTCCCCGGGAAAGTTTACTCTAAGGCAGTGTTTCTCAAACTTTTTCATACCAAGGACCACCTAACCAATACAAAAACACTCGCGGACCACCTAACTCCACAAATATCCAAAAACACATCATTTTTACAAATCGCCTGAAAATGATACAAACAAGTGGCCACATGTGTGACGAAGGTGTTTATCTGGGCTATATCATGCAATCGAAAATTAAACTTAAGCTCGCTCCATTGCGGAGATATTCCTGCGAGAGTGCGGAAAACTTAAATTAATTTAAAATGTGACATTTTACCAATATACTCACGGACCACTAGGGGGCGCTCACGGACCACCAGTGGTCCGCGGACCACACTTTGAGAAGCACTGCTCTAAGGTACTCGAAAGGAGGGTCAGGCCGATTGTCGAACCTCAGATTGAGGAGGAACAATGCGGATTCCGTCCTGGTCGTGGAACGACGGATCAGCTTTTTACTCTCGCAAGGATCCTGGAGGGGGCCTGGGAGTACGCTTATCCGGTCTACATGTGTTTTGTAGACTTGGAGAAGGCGTATGACCGATTTCCCAGGGAGTTACTGTGGGAGGTGCTGCGGGAGTATGGGGTGAGGGGGTCTCTACTCAGGGCCATCCAATCTCTGTACTCCCAAAGCGAGAGCTGTGTCCGGGTCCTCGGCAGTAAGTCGGACACATTTCCGGTGAGGGTTGGCCTCCGCCAGGGCTGCGCTTTGTCACCAATCCTGTTTGTAATATACATGGATCGGATTTCGAGGCGTAGTCGTGGGGGAGGGGGTCTGCAGTTCGGTGGGACTAAGGATTGCACCACTGCTTTTTGCAGATGATGTGGTTCTAATGGCTTCATCGGTCTGCGACCTTCAGCACTCACTGGATCGGTTCGCAACCGAGTGTGAAGCGGCTGGGATGAGGATCAGCACCTCCAAATCTGAGGCCATGGTTCTCAGCAGGAAACCGATGGACTGTCCACTTCAAGTAGGGAATGAGTCCTTACCCCAAGTGAAGGAGTTCAAGTATCTCGGGGTCTTGTTCTCGAGTGAGGGAACAATGGAGCGTGAGATGGGCCGGAGAATCGGAGCAGCGGGAGCGGTACTGCAGTCGCTTTACCGCACCGTTGTGACGAAAAGGGAGCTGAGCCAGAAGGCAAAGCTCTCTGTCTACCGGGCCATTTTCGTTCCTACCCTCACCTATGGTCATGAAGGATGGGTCATGACCGAAAGAACGAGATCGCGGATACAAGCGGCCGAGATGGGTTTTCTCCGCAGGGTGGCTGGTGTCTCCCTTAGGGATAAGGTGAGAAGTTCGGTCATCAGGGAGGGACTCGGAGTTGAGCCGCTCCTCCTTCGCGTCGAAAGGAGCCAGTTGAGGTGGTTCGGGCACCTAGTTAGGATGCCACCTGGGCGCCTCCCTAGGGAGGTGTTCCAGGCACGTCCAGCTGGGAAGAGACCAAGGGGTAGACCTAGGACCAGGTGGAGGGATTATATCTCTTCGCTGGCCTGGGAGCGCCTTGGGATCCCCCAGTCAGAGCTGGTTGATGTCGCCAGGGAAAAGAAAGTTTGGGGCTCTCTGCTGGAACTGCTACCCCCGCGACCCGACCACGGATAAGCGGGAGAAGATGGATGGATGGATGGATGAAGAGCCAACCTTCAATTTAGAAAATTCTCAGTTTATTCCCATGGAAAGTTTACATTTGACAATTCCCTGAATTTTGCAACCCTAGGTATGACATAAATAAAGTCTGAAAAATAAATGAATAATGCCTTCTCCACTTTATCATCTGATTTAATAGAAGAAACCAAAACGTTGTCAGCGGGGTTCAGAGAGAGAAGAAATGACTCAATTTGCATCGGCTCATTTGAGTAGACATTCTCTTTAATGGCCTTAAAGAGGATTAACATAAAAAAACAGGTCCACAAACAGTTACTCCTTATCACAACGTACCTTGCAAACAACACACTGTATTGTAGTATATTGAATTTATGATGCAAAACTACACAAATGTTCTTCAAAGTAGACACTATGCATAGAAAAGATTTTCCTCACATGCATTTCCTAACATTCGGTCTATATGCTGTAAAATGTATTATCTCTTCGATTTACACACGGCATCTATTGCACGTCTGTCCGTCCTGGGAGAGGGATCCCTCCTCTGTTGCTCTCCCTGAGGTTTCTCCCATTTTTCCCTTTAAACTGTGGGTTTTCTCCGGAAGTTTTTCCTTGTACGATGTGAGGGTCTAAGGATAGAGGGTGTCGTTTTTCTCATACTGATATTCTGAACAATCTGTGCTGTTGTAATTGCTGTAAAGTGTCTCTACTGTAGGCTATTTTTATTATATGTACAGCACTTTGGCTCGACCAAAAATCGTTTATAAATGTGCTATATAAATAAAACTTGATTTGATTTGAGAAAATGATTAATATTTGTGCTGAAAGCAGTTTTCTAGATTTGTTGGGCTTAAAGGTTGGTAGGTTAAAAGACAACCAGATTGTTGTCTGTTGAGCTCAGTTAAACAGATATTATTAACCAGGCTCAGCTTGAAAACTGCACAGCTTATCTGTAAAATGCTTAAATATTAATGAGTGAGCAGCAGTCAATAACGCCAATGGTATTTTAAATGTGATTTTCCTGACTGGCATTATGTCCACCATATGATGGCTGGTCATTTTGTGGATTGAGAGCCAAGAACACATTCCTCTGGTCCACTATTGACGACAGCTGAGGGTTCATTGATTGGTTTGGAGGAAAAGGACAAACAAGTCCATACCCAGAACTCAGGGAAGAATTTGGTTTGTGTAAAAACTAAAGTCAGACTGATTAAATGAAGCATACACAGAAGTTCTGAGCCAATAAACACTTACAGGTTTATGTATTTTAATTAGAACTAATGTGCACAATGAGACAATGAAAGAGAGAAGCTGATTGTGCTTTCTTTATTTATCCAACTCCACACAAACACTTAAATAAAATACTTTGCTTTCTCTAATGTGAGGGCTCGAAAGCTTTTAATTTCAAGGGATATTAAACCAAGTAGTTGCCTGACAGGGTTTAGGCCAAAACTGAGGAACTGCGATATCAGCGGAAGTATTGGGCGTGAGGTACAATCTCTGAGTCAGACTTACACTGTGTATCTTTTTATGACTTGTCAACAGTGTATGGTAGCAAGTAGTGCAGGATTACGGCAACATTTTATAAAGGGAAGGGAGCATTTGCTTGTTTACTGTCTTACCAGGAGTTGAATGAGGGGGTGTTCAGTTTCATCTTGCATATCCATCTTCACATCGACTGATCCTGGACCTCAGCACTCCTCACAATCACAGACTCCTAAGCAGGAACCCTGATACAAAATACCAACGTATTATATACAAAGATATTTTCATAATCAACACAGGTGTTTACAGTCTGCCCAAATCAGTACATATTTGCCTGTGGAAGAAACGGACATTTCAATCCAGTAGTTTCACAAAATGTGTAGTTTTCACAAAAATAACTAAAAACATTGCCACACTGTTTTCGTCCTTGTACCATAATGTATGAGGCTAGCACTGGATGTGAGAGTACTTTAATGAGGAATGTCACTTTTGACTTCTTCTAGTGCATAGTAAGCAAAGCAGTGCTATTATTCCAATGAGAAATGGGTGATTTTTCTAGTTTGCCAAACAAGGCTTGTGAAGCACCATTTGTGGACATTAGATACCAATACAGTTGATTATTGAGGCATTAATAAAAGTGAAAACACAACAAAAGGACAAAAAACGATATAATGTTAATAAAGTCACAAAAGTGCAATTTACTTAAAAATCCAAGATGGCGGATATCACTTATTTCCCACTCTTGGCTGGAAGTTGTATGGCAACAGTTAATGATTCAGGACAGTTAACATGTAGTTTTGTTGGTTTATTGAACTGTTTAAACAATAAAAACACAATGGTAGGACATTTATAATTGCAGGTTTCATCAAAAGATAGCCGACCTAGCTTACCTTTCATGAAGGCTAATTGGTATTTGCCGCAAAGCAAAGGCAGGTGTGGTGACATTTCTTCTTCTTCTACGACGTTTAATGGCGGTTGGCTACCAACGAATAGGTGCATTACTGCCACCTATTGGACTGGAGTGTAGAGCAGTACCTTGGCGGGGGAAAAAACATATAAAATACAGTTAATTATCTATATAATTATGGTTCTTGCTCTTAAGAAGGGTGAATACATTGTCTTATGGTCTTCCTAGCAGATTTCCCAAGGTTAGGCTGAGGTTTTCATTAACTAACCCTGAAACTAATCTATTGTCATCATATGTGTGGCAGTTTATCCAGACATGTTTGACAGTTTCCGGTTTATTAGTCTGCAGGGTGCCTGCCAATTTTGTATTTGATTTCCTGTGTATCCTATTCTTAAACGTGTAATGACCTTCTCTTCCTGGTGAAATGTGTAACATGAAGACCTCTGAGGGTCCTCCAGCCTCAGTGTTTTTATAACCCTCTGTACATGCGCACTCTATACTTGGATAGGTTGTATTGGTCATCCATGGTTGGGACAGCACATCACGTGCAGCTGCTCCCTGCTGGCTGCTTCATGCTAAACAGAAAAGAAGGGAAAAGGGAAGAAGAGTTTGGCAAGGACGGTGACCGTGCATGTAGTCAGGAGGAGGAGGAGGAAATGGTATGCAGCACAGGCGGGGCTGTTCCTCCCTCTGTCCCGTAGCTGTTTTTATTTACAGCAAAAACACAAGCCCGTTTCCAACCGGAACTCCGGGCTCCGAGGCTCATTTTGTGGAAGTCTCTCCACACGGTATGCCCGAAAAAAGCTCCTAAACACGGGTTAACGATGGCGTCGGTTCGGATGGTCGGCAAAGTTACGGCGAGACTTTTGAGAAGTATTCAGCCTCTTCACTGCAGTGTCAAAACTACGCGTCCTGTTACATTTCTTCACAAGGTAAATTCATATTTTTGTTAATTACTCTAATTCGTCTTGCTTATGTTACACCAACATATAACTAACTAGTTAACTAAACAGTGTTTGGGGTTGACTAACTGGCTTCCTGCTTTCTGAGCACAACAATGTACTTTGGTACACTGGGGATTGAATAACTAACTTCAGTAATGTGAGGGCACTGTTTTAAGAAAGATTGATTTGATTCATCTCTAAAATCAGATGAAAACTTAACAGAAAACATTTGTTTTTAATTGTCTTGCTTGAATGTGATACATTGTTCACAAGCGCCTCTAATACTCAGTGGAGAAAGGCAACAACCGTGTCACTGTGCTCTCTATTTCTGTGTGATGTAATTTAGATTATTCAAGAAGCCTACATTACCTAGCTCCACTGTGGTTTGAAAAGTGACTGATCAAGCTTGAAGGGTATGGTGGACCGATCATTACTCTACATTATTTTATCACAGGCAGTGTTTATTCGATTACTCCTCCATGGAAGCCATTCATGGACAACGACACCATGATTAGGTTGCTAAATATAGCCCTATCTTTAAGTATAGACTTGCTTTTCTATAGACAATCCCAAGAGACATCTCTGACATTGTTATACTTTGCAGCCTACAGCGTAAAGGTCCATATTGCATTGTATCATGAGCTGGAAATGTGCATCATCAGCTTGTATCAACACACAGCACCATGTCCTAGCCATAGCAAAAGATGCTGGGTAAATGACCTCACATATCATTGTAATGTGTGTAGTGCTGCATGAAGTAAAACCCCTGATGGCATCTCATCTTGTAGTGTGGTTCTACTCATTTTATTAATGAACTGTTAAATTGGACATTTAAACCTTTATTTTATAACCCATTTATCATCCTGTGCAAGAAATTGCAGAGGTCAGCTAAACCGTGAGCAGACTGATCCCAAGCAGGCGGCGGAGTCTTTGCAAGTGCAAGAAGACCAGGACACACTGTAGTGCTAAACGCCAGCCTCGACACGGAGTGAATATTGATTTAGAGTTTGGGGGATGGGGGATTATTTCTGTTAGATGGGCAAACTGTCATGAGTCACTCTGCATTCAAGAATGACTAAGATGAGCTCTATTTTTAGACCGAATCATATTTAAAATCCCAGTGTCAAGTGTTATTGCAGCTACACACTGACCAGCAAACCCCATTTGGACCTTTACGGCTAAAGACACTTAACACAGCCCTTATTTCAAAATATCTTATCTTATCGTATCTTATTCATTGGTCTGTCTCGTATGGTCCAAATAGGTCATATTTTTCAACCACATATGGTTATGTTCAGGTCACTGCTTTTATGTTGTGCTATTCCCATCTTTGACTTTATTTACAGCGGAAGCAGTGTATTTAGCAAGCTTAAATATATGCAACAAGGGTCAATGTCTTTAACCCAGAGGCCACCATGATGCACCCCATAATTTACAGAGTGTGCAACAGCCTGTTTTCTATTGAATAGACAGGTGGACTATCAAAAGGGTTTATTCAGTGCTGTATAATCTGATGGATTAATTAAAAGGAGTACTGGATACAGAGTTGAAAGCGCTGCCCTGTTTATTCCTATGGAAGTTGGCACATGAAGCTAAAGTTGCTCGACTCTCAAGTACAGAATGATCCGGATTCTCTGAGGTCTTCTTTACTATTTGGCCTATAAACAACAAGCACACTTTCAATTTCCTTTAACCCCGCCTCCATGCTACTCCTTAACATCCGTTTCTTGGCTCGATCTAATGAATGGAGAGAAAAATCCTTGAATTTGGCATTTAGTGCATTTTACAACTTGTGATACTTAGTCTCAATAAAGTGTTGGTACTGGATTGTTGATTTAACAGAACAGAATAGAAATTACATGCTGATTTACAGAAGTTTCTTTCTTAATGTAAGTCAATGGGAAAAACTGTTCATGGCAATTAAGTCACTGACACGTAACTTGTGATTCCAGTGTTTGGTTTCTACAAAACTTTGCTTCAACACTTGACACAATTCGGGGGACTCGAATAATGTCCTTACACAGGTTTATTTAAAAATATATATATAAACCGGGGGTATTTCTCAATGTCGAAGAAGGCTGCTCCAGAGCCACTATTTCAAGGATACTACGTCATCGTGTCCCGCCGAAGGACTGTTCCAATGTCCAGGATGCTGGGCATTCTACCGAGGTCGGCGTCCTTCGTTGCGGGAAATTTCGAGGCTGCACATGTGTATCCTCCGCGGCCTTAAAATCCCCACAATGCTTTGCGCACGGACCAATTTCCAAGATCTTTGGCGGAAATCGCGCTCCATTTAAGGCGGGGCCTCGCATATGACGCACACCTGTTAGCCTGTTCCACCATTCTTCGTTTTCCGAGGGATTTTTGCCTCGCTTCTGAAGGACCTGACTCGGTGAAACATGTCCTACCAAGGAAGCGTCCTCGACATTGAAAAACACCCCGGATCTAGATATTGTAAAAACACTCTTAGGTCAGGAGTGTGTGTTTTTAAAGGAGTGGCTGAACCACAGCCTGTTTTGAATAGGCTGGTACAACACCTTGTTTTAAGAGAGCCTTTGAAAAGACAGATAAACACTGCTGCATACAAAACCAGTTTTTGGAACCAGAGAGCAAGTTGTCAGTTTTATGAGATAATTTAGGAAGCCGTGTTAGCCTGGGAAATAACAGGGATCACTTCAGAGGCTGTGGATAAGCAACTGAAAATGGATTTCCTCAAACATAAATTGAACAGATGTTATTTCCCTGCTTCTATACCATCGTGTAACAGAAAACAACTATAGTCAGTGTGAGTAGTCACAAGTTCAAAATTGAGCATACATTGTCACTACTCTCACAGCAGCTTTTGTAGGTAGTCAGAGAAAGTGTAATGTCACATTATTGTAAATGATTGTTAAATAAAACATCATCCACAGAAGGTGAAACCCCTGCCAACATCTGCTGTCATCTTTGCAATGCTCTCAGCACAAGATTACCACTTTGAAAACATTTTCAAGGCAAACACTCTCACTTTCAGGAGAGAAGCCTTAGGGAATTTGTCTTGTATATCAGTGAGTGATGGAGATCTCAGAGAACACACTTATTTTTTACTCACACCATTGTAATGCTACAGGTGTAATGAGCTTGAACTAAGCAGCGCCGGAGTGCTGAGAGAAACGTAATAGACCTGCCAACCACTCAGTGCAGATACGTGTAACTGATTTTGTATTGAAGCAGCCCGTCGTTGTCTGTAGTTACAGGAACGTGTACTAGGAACGCTCAGAATTGTGGAAAACACACTAGTTTGCATTTTTTAGATGAAGCGAGGATCAATACCACTTTTGAGCATCCAGTAAGAAAAGGTTAAGGAAGCAAAGGGTAAGGAGGGGGAACACTATTAGCATAGCTTCTTCATAAGTGAAAAAAGATGCCAGTCTAAAGCTTTCTTGTATACAAACCGTGTTTCCTGCGTATCTAACCTATATCCCCCAATAGGACCCTTTTTAATATTCCGACCTTTCTGCAAATTGCTATGCACAATGACTGACGTATGGTATTCAAATTCTTGTCATAAATCGGTAGTGAAGAATACCCCTGTGACTCCTGGATGTGTTCCTGACAGCTACTCACTGTTACAACACACAACATGTAAAACATACAGCTGTGGATGTGTTGAAAGGCACATGTATTCCATGTTTGACAGAGATGGACTAGCAGAAGCAGCTTAGCAGGTTAAATGTACTCCTAACATACTGTACCTTTCTACCTGATGCCCAGAGATGATTGATATGGATCACTCATTTGACTGTGGTGTCATTGCATACCAGCTATTTCCAAAAATATAACTCTGTTGCTTTTAGCATGGAAAAACAACGCTGCCCATTGTGACAACAAATCATGTACAAGCAAGGTTTCCAGAGTCAACAATGTCAAATGAGGAGGCAAAAACTATGTTGTCATAGCCGATACTTCATAGTTTGTTCATAGAGTGCTGAAATGATAAGAAAACATATGCCTGAAATGGAGACAAATGACTATTCCAGAGAACCCGTAACCCCAAAACGTCAAGATAGCTGGAACAAGCATCACTTTGTCAGTGACGGTTTTGTCTGACAATTTGCCGTCTTGCCCCTTTTATTGTGTGGCCCCGGCATTATAATGCAAGATAGAAGTGGTTTCATTCCAGCGAGCATGACTGCCAGTCTCTCAGCATCAAGTCTGGCCACGCCACAGAGACCATACTTTATGAGGGCAGCGTATCCACAGGAATAGAATAGGAATGAAGCTCTGGCAGCATGTGACATCGCCCGTGGGGAGTCTGTCAGACTTGGTTTTTTTTCTGTTCAAGCTCTGGATCGTGGGACCACTGCTGCTGCTTAGTATGGAAGAACTCCTCATCACAGCTGTAGTGGGAGAATTCATGTTTTTGACCCCACACAGTGAAGCATTAATGAGTCCTAACGTGAGTTAGCATTTTTGATCTTCCACTTCCCTTGTCTGGAAGTCGGTGTGTATTTGATTAGATCCCTGAAACAAGTTCAATTGACAAGATGAGGAGATTTTAATGTTTTGTACAAACGCGTAAAATTACCTTATATACGTATGGATTTTACCCGTTATAAAAATAAAGTCGCTATCAAGTGGCTAATTGAGAATACCTATTGTCACCATGCAAAACACTAGTCAGCCTTTAAGTTAGTGGTCCTTAGAGTAGTTAGTGTATAGCCTAATGCATGGTTTTTACATCCGCCTGATCTGATTGTATTCACTTTACTTAATTACCTTTTTGTCACGGGAACCGGTACAACGCTAACCAAATACAAAACCACACCTCTATTTACACATGCTTCCAGCTCATCACTTTTGTTGCATCACATATGTTTTCTGCTTCTGTACCATCAGCTGTCCAGTAAAGATGAAAATGCCAGAAAAAAATTGAATTTGTGTGAGGGGAAATGTAGGCCAGATGTAGAGGCAGCTGAAGCCCCTGTGACTGGAGTGCATTCAGAACACATCTGGAGGTTGTCTGGCTCGCAGTGTAATCAGATTCAAGGCAGGTTATGCAATTTATACACAAGCCACACATTCTTCCTCCTGTTTCAAGCAGGATTTGCAAAAAGCTACACAAACCCCTCTCATCTGTAAAATGACAATGGTCAATACTGCAGCATTCCTTCCCCGACCTGCTACATGTTGTATTGACCAGACACTCTCCTCAATTAGCAAATTGCACATTGACATGTGTAACAGTTGGATAGCTTCAGTGCATCTGTCCTTCTGTGGAGTAGGATCTAGGTAAAGAGCATAAGGTAATACCGGGCGAAAATGGAGTCTTAGTTTTCACTCTTTTGCTAAACTCAAACAGATGCTGGCTGTTTGAACCTGGGCCTTTCTGAGTAAAATCCATCATTTATATGACAATAAGAATGCAACAGTTAACATCTTTGCATGTGTATCTCATCTGCAATATCAGTCACGTAGAGATATCTGAAAACCTCACCTCTGGCAGAGCGGAGGCACGCTTGAGCCAAGGCGTTATTGATTCCTTTTAGAAATGCGCATAGATAAAATGCAGTGTCAGCATAGTGGGTCAAATAAAAAAACATACATTCTTGACCTAATTTTATCGTCTGTCTTGTCATCAACACATGCTGACAAAGATGTCACTGGAGGTCTTAATTATAAAAATCCCATATCAAACCTGTTAAGTTGTAATGTGCTATATTACATGACAACATATTCATTTATTTCCAACTCCTTTGACTCTGCCTATTGTGTCTTCAAAGAGGCCCTTTTGGGATTGCTGGGGTTTTCCCTTTCCTCTAGTGTGTTATATGGTTTTTGTGAATGGTCCAAAAAATCCCAAAGCTCCACAGGGAGTATCTCAGAGCCGGCCAGCTAACCAATCAGAGCAGATAGGCTCTGGTTTCAGACACGGGGTGAAAAGAGGTGCTGCAGCACAGGCAGTATGAGAAAAATAAAGCAGGTTTTTAAGAGTAACGCATGTAAACATGTCACATGTAGAGATACAAATGATGAAACCTGAAATGAGCAGAATAGGGCCTCTTTAAATAAGTTGAACTTTGTTTCTAATCCCACAAGCTAGTTATTCATGCAGTGCCCTTCTTGTCCTTGCGTGACCCTGCGATGATGCGTTACTCACCGACAGTAGGTCTGACCAAAAGGGACAAATGATTCACCGAAGTTCAAGTTTGAATTATGTGTGGAGCTTTACTGCAGGTTGAAGAACTGTCAGCTGATTTAAGCAGAGAGGACTTGGGCTCAGTAAGAGAGAATCCTCCTCTCATGAGTTTCTTAGGAATAAATAAAGACTTGCCCCTGCTTATCATCCTGCACCACCCATCCTGTTTGCAGTGAGACACAGATGAGAAGTTAGTTCAACTACCCTCTTATCGTGGAAGAATACATATTAGAAAAACTATCAGAAACTTTTTTGGGCCTTCTTGACCAAACATTCCCAACACCAAATAAATGAAGTCCTCGCATTTAATCAACATTCAATTAAAAGTAATACTGTATTCCTTAGTTTCCGTCGTTTTTTTTACCCTTTTAGTAATTTTTTCCCTACCAAACATTTCATTTGTCCGATTTGTATGAAAAACGTGTTGCAGACAGACCTCGTGTTTCCACTGCCTTCATCCCTTTATACTGCAGTCACCTCCATCGCACCGTAGTTCCTCTTTGTGTGCCATCTCGACTGCATCATTAACTGGGAAGCAGAAGACAAATGCTTCCATGCAAATTGTTTTCATGGTACAGTGCTCGGTGCTCCTATGACGGCAACGGGAAAGAATTCCATTTTCTCTTCTTGGCAGCCTTCGTCTTTCATCGCAGCCTTACATTTCGGTCCTTTACCACCCTCGCTCAATTTCCTCTGCTTCCTGCTTCAAGGCACGCTTGCAAGATATTGTTAGTCATTACATTATTATCTTGGCTGTTCTCATACGCTGCACTTAACCTTCAAAAAGTCATGTGCACTATAATTCCAATACAATCAATTTGTTTGTAGCCCATATATTATCTACAGCTTGTTTAGATAAGTGCCATCCAAAAGAAGTGATTTTTATTATATTTAAACTTGACACAATTCATAATAAAGGGCCCTGCTTGGAGACTGCAGTGAAAATGATCTGCTTGTCATCATGATTGATAACTAATTATTGCTCGAGCGAGAAGCACTGACTTGCCTCGCTGCAGAGGAGGGAGATGGCAGTTTGTCGTCATATTGCTCATTTCCCCCCCCCCCCTCTCTCCCTGTAGGTATGGCATAAATAAGAAACATACAGCTTAAGGGGTAAATATACTTACGGATGGTTGTTTTCACAAAGAACAGCTGGAGCAAATCATTTTCTGTCTGCATTGTGAATATTGATTATTGTGTTTTCTTCTAGTCTAATTGGAAAGTGTGTTCTGTTTTGATAAGCAACAAATGTTCAATTGTGCAGCCGGTGGTGAGGTTATTCCTCATGTGTTTCTGTCTTGTGACGGAGCATCAGAGCGTGAAGCCTGTGTTACTGATTGCTGTGCGAGTTCTTGTTCAGGCAGCACAGTCTTTGACCTGCGGCCCTTTGTTAGGTGCTGAAGGTTTATGGGTGTGTCGGCCCCTGCATGGGAGTAGCCTAAATGAAACCATAGATCATATGAAGCACTGTCGTTGGACATTTCTAATCTACTCTGGTAAATGGTAGACCTGCACACACCCGCTGAACTGTCTTGCATGTGTGTGCACGGCTTATAGTCTCTGTCTACCTCACTTCTTAGGTAAAGATTATTGACTAGTCAGTATGCAAGAAGATGCATGACCATAATTTATCTTCACACGTAAGTGGTGTAATCATGTCAATACTACTGTTATCACTAACAATTTTATCGCAACATAAACTAAATCTTGGGCACTTCCTAAATTGGTTATGCAAGTAATTTAGCATTGTATGAATATGTATATTTTTCTTTTAATTTGACAGGACTCTCGGTTTAAAACGTAAAGGTCCCATGTCATGGCCATTTCTACTGATCATAATTCCATTGTTGAGGTCTACTAGAATACATTTACATTGTGCAATGTTCCAAACTCACATTGGTTTCTCACAGCATCTCTGTATAGTATGTGTATTCACTCTCTGTCCTAAACGGCTTGTTGGAGCTCCTGCCCCCCCCCCCCTGTGAGCCCAGTGGCCGTCTGCGAGACAGCGAGCCACAGCGAAACCCAGCCCGAACACACACACACACACGCAGCCTCGCCGCATCCCGCCGTCTCAGAGAGGAGAAATCGGCGGAGCTGCAGCTCAGAAAAAAGATTGTGTGTGTGAGGAAGTCCGCGGATTGGTCCAAATGTAACGGCTCCGCGGATGTAACGTAACGGCTCCACGGATTGGTCCATTTGGGTATAGAGTGGCGAAGTCACGGCCATCTACTTCCGCCCCATGGGACCTTATTTCTGAAAAATTATGTATTGAAGTCAATGGAGAGAGAAAACGTATCTTTCGATCCCGTTTGAATTGTGCCATGAATTACATATGATGTTTGTCAGTCTTAAAAAATCATTTCCATGTAAAAAAAGTTTGTCATAAAACTGTTGAAAAATACGCAACTAGAAAGACTACAAATCCCAGAATCCCGGTCCCGCATGCTGGCTCTTATGGAACCGACTAACTCCCCTTGTGTGTATGTACAGTTCTCAACATGCACAGACTTGTAGTGATTTTCACCTCTTTTAATACTTTTCACTTCATTCTGAAAGAAAGAGGTGAAATGTGCCAACGTGACGGCCGTCTTGGTGTGTGGTGCGAGACGGGAGATGTAGTTCATTGAGCGCTTCACACAAAGAAATGTGTTACTTCAGAGTTTTACGACACATTTTAATTTTTTTGACTTGTAAAATTATCTTTTAAATTGACAAACAACATATGTGTAATTCGTTGCACAATTCAAACGGGATCAAAAGATAATCTTTCTCTCTCCATTGACTTCAATACATGATTTTTCCGAAATAAGGTCCCATGGAGGTCCCCCGGAAGGGGAGGGACTTCGCTTCTCTATGGCCACGTCACTGTACCCAGGAAGAAAAAGAGAAATCTCCAACGAGGCGTTCTGGGGCAGCATAGACAGGTATTTTCTGTGTTAGAGTTTTACTCGCTACAGGGTGTACTTTGAGGGTTTGTGACTCTGCAGACCGTTTACATGCAGAAAAACCTTCATAACACACAAGGGGACGGGTGATAACCAGAAAAGCATGACATGGGACCTTTAAGTATTTCATTAAGGGTTGAATGGAGGGCCATCATTCTTCTTTGTTCAGACATTGACGATCCCCTCAGGATTTAGCCATATGACTTTTGTGATTACCTGACTTTCCTCTAGCTCCACCATTAAGTTCCACATTGTTGGTATTGTATCAGATTTCTCCCCCGCCTATTAGATGTACTGCCATGAAATGTGATTACTCTGAATTCTCTGCTCGGTCAAAACTTTGTGTACAGTTCTTTGATTTATGTAAAAACACTTGCAAAATAAATGATATTCAGCTTAGCCGTACTTTGTGTTTTATTGCTACGAAGCAAATGTCAGTACGTAGACGGTAGTTATCATTTTAGTATGCTAATGTTAGCATTGATCTGAAAGCATTACATTACATTAAGCTGACGCTTTTGTCCAAAGCGACTTACAATAAGTACATTCGACCAGGAAGACACAACCTTGAAGAAAACAGAATCATATAAGTACTGCTGTGTTGACACTTTATGGTACAAGATTATCGCTGTTGTTGTGTGCCAGTGAGTTCTATACATTTATAACAGCATAAGATTTTCCCCACAAGGCTCATTAAAGCATTGTTGCTTTTGCTCCTTATGTGTCCATCATCTACCACCGAGTGTAACAAGGCCAGGTGGCTCGGCATGCTTTTCTATAGTCTGTTACTAAAACTGAACTGTAAGGCTCATCCATCACAAGACCCTTGGATGTGTTCGATTGTGTTTGCTATAAATATATCATTGCCAAATTGTTCTTTGACGTTATTGTAGTGCTATGTAGATCAAATGCAGCTGCCACCTAAAGGCGGAGAGGAGTAAAGGTCAGTCAGTGTTTCTAATGCAGTGTCAGTAATAAGGGGGCCGGCGGCATGACTTTGGAAATGAACTACTATCCATCACACAGCTCTCAAGTCTCATTATGTGCCACACTGGCCACGCTGTGCTGATTTAGAATAGCACTGCTATGTGTGCACGTAGCATGAAGACTGCCTGGACTCAGTCAGCCGGTGAATTGACGCTGGTCACTGATCTCACACACGTATACACACATTGAGCAAAGAGAATACTACTCCAGCTTCAGCGCCATATCTGCTGTTTTCACAGTAGCAACGTGATGCAATGAGCACAAATGTCTCTGAACTCACTCCCTTGGTAAATTACTTGTATGTGAAGTGTTTTCTGATGAGTGACATGGTATAAGCATTTTCTTCTCATGTGCCCACTGTGTGTGTTGGCTGTCGGCGCCTGCGTGCTCAGTTTAATGAGGCGCTCTGGCTGCAGCGGCTGGGGAGTCTCATAAGATGCAGCTCCAGGCTGTTTAGCATACTGCTAATGTGTTTGCTCTCATAGGTTAACTAAAAGGGGTCACAGCATAACTACACTTCTTCAGGTATCAGGGATGGGAACTGTTCTACAAAAAGGCAATATGATGACAATGAGGTATATCAAATTGGCAGCTGTCCCTTTTAATGTCTGTTGATTGTCTGCCAGGTGGTCCCTGACATGTTTGCCAATATTGCAAATCAATATTTGGACATGCTTTTCATCTGTATGGATTTGTGGTCAATGTAATGAATGACTTTGCTAGTGAGGTATTTCATTTACAATTTAGCCGTCAGACTCTGTCCATAAACCATCTTTTAAATAGATTTGAACCGTATCAAAACACAGAAAGAAGGTTTTTCTTCCATGATATCTAATATAAACTGCACTGTGTAGAGATGTTGGATACCACTTACCATTCTGTGATGATATCCATTTGTTTGACATGTTTTATTGTTGTCAAAATATGAACATACATCCCCTAAAAATACTTTTCCCAGTGTCCACGGGGAGCCGGTGTGCTGAAGCGTTGGTGATCGAGCGCTCAGCTGTGTAACAGCAGCTGGACATCTCACACAAACTGAACAGATACAATGTTGTCGCATTGGGATCACTTTGTTCTGCTCTTTTTGGGGAATGGAGAGTATTTATAAAATCATGTTGTCCTTCACAGCGTGGTCAACACTTCTTTTTATTATGCTGTTCCATCTCCTGGGCTTACCAATGGTGTTTGGCTTCATAGTTTATGTTACAACACACAGCCTCTGCTCATGTACACAGTTACCTATTGCTGAATTTGAGTGTTTTTAATGTTAAAGTCCTGCTATCACCTACCCAGTGGAGTGTTAGGAGCATCTAGCCTTAACTCCCATCATCCCAAGGCCATCTGCTTTTCTCAGCCCATGAAAATGGATGGCTCCCGTTGCTCTTTAATGTGATATTGATGGAGCAAACTCCCAACTGGAGGACAAAGGGGTGGGTGAGAGTGGCTTCCATATCCCTAGATATCAGTCGGACCCCTTTGACTCTGAACAGGAAACGCTGTGGAGGAATCCGTTTTTAAAGTTCAAAAGGCCCGAGTGTTTCAACACCAAGAAGCCAGTATTCAGAGCTTTATAGGAAACTGAAGTATATAATATCATAAATCAATTATATTCTGAATGTCATCATATAGCTGCTATTAAAGTGGCCCTATTATGCATTTTGGGGGTTTCCCTTTCCTGTAGTGTGTTATATAGGCTTCCGTGCATGTAGATGGTCTGCAAAGACTGAAATCCCAAAGTTCCCTGCAGAGGGAGTTTATCTTCCCCCCCTGGGCTGTGGTTTCAGACAGAGGGTGGAAAGAGGTGCTGCAGCACAGGCAGTTTGAAAAAAATAAGGAGCTTTTTGAACATTAACCCTCCTATTGTCTTCGTTTCCCCCCCTTACTTTGGTGTTCACGGTCAAATTTGACCGGCCCTGTTTTAACTGCTATTACATTAACACAGAAACCATTCATCATCACCAAATTTCATTTAACACCCTTTCAAACTTTAAATATTGTATCAGACTACTGGTATACATGAAAAACTGCAGTAAATATACAAAGAATAGACACTGAACATGTATTGCGTGTGCCAGGTGTGATCCATGTGGGGGGATGGGCACATAAGAGCGGGAAATGTATCAAATTGTTCTGTGTGTTTGTGAGTGCCAGGTGTGATTGACATGGGGGGGGATTGGGCACATAAGGGGAGGGGGGGACACACACATCTATAGTATGTTAGGGTGACCAGACGTCCCCGTTTTCCGGGAACAGTCCCCGTTTGTATTGCCCTGTCCCCAGTTGAAACTGTCCCCGGAAATGTCCCCGTTTTTTAATATGCGTTAGAAACACATAGCAACGTGAAATAAAACGTTTCATGTCAGGAAACACTGGGTAAACGGACTGTGGTCAAGCCAGCCCCCACTTCGGAAAACACAGTCAAGCCAGCCCCCACTTCGGAAAACACAGTCAAGCCAGCCCGGTCTGATTGGGGTGCGCAAATATCCTATGCATTACGGTAGAGGCCTGTAAAAACTGCCTTCAAAATAAAAGCGTTTACTCGGTCAATAACAAATATACCTAAAAAAACACACGAAACATATTCATATATACTGGAGCTTAAATTAAGAAATATGTACTATATAATGTGATCAATAATAATTTAAAACAAACTACGTATAACTACCACATTATAACTGAGTGAATTTAAAATGTAAGTATACAGTTATGAAGACATATCTGACATTTCCACTGGGTGACTCATTTCAATTGATGTTGACACCATCTCACAACACTCCTAAAATAACATTACTTTCTGAAGCACAATTTAAAATGTATGCTGTTTAAAATCTCAAATTAGATCTATTGTCCATCTATATTTTGATTATTATTTAATGGAAACCGTCCATAATCAAAGAATCATTCGAAGTCAATCAAATACTTATTTCACTTCAGGGTGATAGCAGGAGATCTCATCTAGTCACTCAGAGAAAATCTGGACAATCTGAGTTTCAAAATAAAAGACCTTTGAAGTCTCATATATGAGCTATTGTCCTTCTGTTTGTATCCAACAGTTCAAATGTTCGAATTACATTAAACCAGAATTATCCCCCTGTTTTCTTTAACAGTGAAGAAAATTGGATATGTTAATGAGATATTGACCGCAAAACTCAAAATGTCCCCGGTTTTAATTTTGAAAATCTGGTCACCTTATAGTATGTGTGTGTGTGTGGGTGTTTGTGTGTGTATTTGATCTGATCCGGATGGTTACTAATTCCTTTTCTTTATGTCGGTCATTTTTGTCCGGGAACACCATGGGTGTTACAAAGTTGACTAAATCATTCAAAATTCAATGAAAGTGGTGATCAGCAATTGTATATGTTCAAATGTCTACTGTGAAGGATATCATGAAGCCTTAATGCAATCAAATGTAAAACTAAAAAGTTATGATTGATGAAAGTAGTAAATCGGTCAGATTTGACCCGAAGACAACAGGAGGGTTAAAGCAGTAAAAATGTCACAGTAGAGGCACAACATACACATTTAAACCAGAACATGTGCATAATATGTCATCTTTATTGCTGCCATTGTGATTTAATTTGCTACATTTGCTTTTATTGGTTCGAAACTATAGAGATATAAGGCTGACTTTCAACAGTAAAGTTATGTGATTTGTAGCAAGTCCCAGGGGCTTGTTGTGGATATTTTAAACTCGTCAATACTGTGAAGATGTACAATGAGAGTAATCAATAATAAACTGGTGAAAGCAAGCAGCGTTGTCTTGTTGGTTATTTATTTGAAGCTTCAAATGGTACAGGTCTCACAGAGTATAGGATAGTCTGCAAGAGTGTGCGCAATAGTCACAGAATAGCAAAGCTTATATACAAGATAGGGCGGGCAGACAGTTTTATGTGTAGCTGTCGAAAGTATAATGGTTATAAGCATATAGAAGTTCAAACTTAGTGTGAAGAGGAGTATCAGCATAGTCTGCCAACTCAGCCCTGTGGCCTTGAAGCGCTTGAGATTAATGACCCTCTTTAGAGTATGCAGAGAAAACAGCACATATGAAGAAATGGTACAGTAGTGTTAGACAATGCTTTTAGAAGCATTTGGTTTTAGCATATAAGGTAACATAAGAAATGTCCACTACAGGCTTTAAATATTGAATAGAAAATATGACTGCATGTAAACTACACAATATGACACCCCAAGAAGTGCAGTACAGAGAAGAACTCCTGCTGACTAGAATAATGAGCAGTGCTCTATGAGTGCCCTCTTGAAAGTACTTTTCATTGAGATGAACACATTTCACATTTCATTAAGCATTGATGGTTTGAATGTAATTACTTTGGGGCATCCACAAAAAGTAAACTATTTAAAGGGAGTGTCAAGTGTTTCAAAAAGCATTGTTATTGAAGACATTCCTATTAACCTAGAGCGAAAACCAAGACCAGGGAAACTCAATTGATGTGGATCTATTTTCACATCCTTCATTTCAGGATGCTCCTTGTCTGTTTACTCTGTCAGTTCACTAAGGGAGGGGTTTCATTTTGAGTATAGAGATCAAACTGACGTAAGCTGCTTGTGGTCTTTTTGTTTACTACTACTTTTTCTTTTTCAGGTTCAACAGAGGTCGCCCCTGCTTGGAAATAGCCCAGCGTTTTTCTACAGTACACTCGCTCCCTCCAGTGGTAAGATACAGCTACAACATCAACATGACAACAAATTGCAATATGTCACACATCTGTTCCGTTTATGTCTTTACAATCACTACTACTGGGCAAAAATACATGTGTGGATGATCTGTATACAAGAAATATAAATGGTTTTCTCCTCTTTGTGTTGCAGACTTGTCTTTGAAGTACAAACATGGCCGATTGGTTCTGGAGGTGCCATTGCCCTCCAGAGATGAGATGTGTCTGTTCTTCCTCAGACCCATGCTGATGAGCGTGGGAGACCTGATCTCAGATCTGCAGAAAGAGGACCCTGGGGCCAAGGCATCCATTTTGTCCAAGGGTAGGACAACATGACAAGTGTTAGCTACGCACCACACAGATGGCATTGTTGAGCTTGCAGTCAGTGAAGTCTGACCATTTTGTATGTAACCTGGTTAGACAGGTTATTTGTTAGAAGTGAACGTTGAAGAGCAGTCTTGAGTGGTTTGGCACGATGCCTGCAAACAATATTTTAACAACCCATTATCTTATTTTCTATACAATGACTAAGCTGGTATAGTACTTTCTTAATGTGCATGGGTCATGAGCATGAGGTGCTTTCACTTTTGAAGAGTTTTTCACAAGAAAAAAACAACATTTTAGAAAGAGAACTTTTTTTGTCCTGTTTTCTAAAACCCTCATTATATCCTGCCATTATTGCAGGCTGATAATCTGTTTTAAACAAATTAAATGTTCTGTGCTCCTCCTCAATGCTTCCAAATGCATTTGGACTTTGATTAAACTGTCAAACAGGCAGCACTGATCAAGTATCAATCCAGTTTATGTTCCTGCATTGCCTATTTTTCGCCTCAAATGTTTTCAGAAACATATACCTCTTAGCTGTAAGATGAGAATGTTTGCCAACCCGCTGTCGAGTTGAAAACAGTCGAGCTAAAAGCCAGCATCACCCGACAACTTCTAATTGTACAGCTAAACAGTCCAGCGCTCCTGCTGCAGAGCATTTGAAGTAGGGGCTGCTTCTCATATTCTGCTGACTGGAAAAACCTGCTTTTTATTCTCTGTTCAACAACACTAGCTGGCACATTGTTCAGAAGCTGCTGATAAGTAGACGGGTTTCATTCAAGGAAATAGGACACGTTGTATTTGAGTTGGGCACATCTGGTATTATATAACATTGGAATCATCCTCATGTGTCTCATTCCTTAACAAGACCTCCAGTTTTGCAATGATGAATAATTGTCTTTGCACTCTTTATGAAGTTTATTTATGATGTATGGTTATTCAGCTTTACTGTGCTTATTTTGGTCATCTACCAGGAAGCCTTTTTTGCAGTGCTATAAAAATATGAAGTTATATGATTGAGATAAAGTACTGAGTTGGACATCTGTCCTCTTCTGACAGATGGAGAGTGCGTAACCAACACCACGCTGATACACGCCCTGCTGGATAAGGACTTCCAGCTCGTCATCAATGATGCCGTTTATAATGTCGTCTCTCCTGAAAAGGGTACCACGCATTTCTGTCCTATCAGATGTTTTCTGCTTAGCAATTATAACTTTGGCCAGCTGATAAGCAGACGCAGTTATCTCTCCCGTCACGACTCATCTTAATATCCCACCCTCATCCACTCTGTGTGTTGCAGTGGCTACCAGTGAGCAAGCCATGGAGATGGATGACATGAAGCATGTCGTGCATCTGCTGCACACGGCACTCCACATGCCTGAACACCACATGCTGAAGGAGAGGCAGCTGCTGGAGAGACAGGACGTCCTCAAACAGGAGCTGTCCCCCCTGGAGGAGGTAGTGGATACGTCTCAACATCTGCATCTATTACACCTCTCTGTCTCCTTGTTACATCCTTGTTTTTGCAAAGGAACAGATGCCATCTCTGTCCTGTTAGTTCTGTTGGCTGTTAACCTCCTCCTCCTCCTCCTTGTGTCTCTGCCTGGCGCTGACAGGTGAAAGCTCAGCTGTCCTGGTCCGCAGACTTCCACAGCGCCAGGGTGGTGTGGACCGGCCTGGCCCTGCTGTCTGTGCAGGGCGGGGCTCTGGCCTGGCTCACGTGGTGGGTTTACTCATGGGACGTCATGGAGCCCGTCACGTATTTCATCACCTACGCCACCAGCATCGGAGCCTTCTCCTATTATGTCCTTACCAAACAGGCAAGTCTCAGGGAATAAAGACACACACCTCTTTCTCTTCCTGTTTCCAACTCTGTTTTGATACAAAGGAAAGGTTCAAAATGTGTCCAAACAATATCAATGTTATGTCCGTACATACAAAATGAACTACAGCCAGCAGCATTTAGATTAGCCTAGCATAAAGACTGGTAAACACTAGCCTGGCTTTGTCTGACGATAACAACATGTGCTCACCAGTAATAGACATTGTTGGTGTTGTATGTGAGTTGAATTGCCCACCGCCATTTCCTGTCTCTGCTGCTTGTCTGTCAAACTCACTTTGACTGCACTACTCAAGGAAGTCACTGCGGCATTCCTTGAAGTATCTTGGCACGTAACGGTAGACCATAAAACCACATTTCCTTTTTAGATGTTGGTTATTGTATGGATTAAAAAATCTAGATTTGATTAGGTGTATTATGATATCTAAGGACAGAGCCAGGCTGTTTCCCCTTTTACAGGCTCTAAGTGAATTGCTTGGTAGCTGTTGGCTATGATTTCATATTTCACTGACAGATATGTTAATCCTTTTACCAAACTTTTTTATCTGCGACACTCCAACCTGATGCTCTGCTGTACAAAATCATGCGTATGTGTGCAGCAGGGTTTCCGTTAGCCGGTAATTACCGGTTTTTAGCTGGTAACATTTATTAAAAACCGGTAAATTCAAAACCTGCCGGTTAAAATGTCTGGTAATAATTAGGAAGGCTCCGATAGATCGGCCACCGGTCATTATCGGCCGATATTCACTCTTAATAGTTTGATCGGTGCTCTCTATAAAGAACGATCAGGAGAGCTGGATCTGATCGATATGGACATAAACGCGAGTGAAGTATAACCGGACACGCGAGAGAGAGATCAGATCAGCTGCTGCATGATCACCTGAAGCCCCGCCCACTGTTTAGCGAGCTGCATGAGAAACTGACGGGCTGTCAGGAGAGAGAGAGAGGGAGAGGGGAAAAGAGATGATCCGTTTCTCCCGTGTTATTATTCAAAGTTAATGTAAACTTTTGAATAATGTACGTTATCTAGGCTACTACAAGTAGTTTGTTTGAATGTAATAATTATGTTGTTGGTGGAATCATTTATTGAAAAATGGATCTGAATTTTTCGATCTGTTACGATTATAGACTGAAGCAATATAAAAATGAGCCCCGTGAACTGAGTTTTAAACTGAAGCATATCTGCTCATAGTCCGGTAATTACCTGCTAACGGAAACTCTGCTACACAACTCTTACTATTATTATTGAAATATGACCGGTAAGTTTCAAATTTGTCCGGTAAAATAAATTCTGCCCGGACATTTGACCGGCGAGAAAAAATCCTAGCGGAAACCCTGGTGTGCAGATGTGTTTTCCTCTCCATATTGATTTTAATCCAATTTGATTTTTTCCCTCAGGATTATTTATACCCAGACGTTAAAGACAGACAGTTCCTGCATTCCTTTTATAAGGGGGCCGGCAGGAAGAAATTCAACGTGGGAAAATACAATGAACTGAAGGATGAGCTGGCTGAGGTTGGTTGATTGGTTCACTTGTTATAATCCAACATATGCAGACACTTAGGAGTCACTGTCATCCTCACTGACATGTTAAGGGAGGCTTGTGGCACAGTGGACTAGTGCGTTGGTGTTGGGATCAGGGGGTCACAGGTTCAAACCCCACTGCAGTCAGCATGTCGTTGTGTCCCTGAGACACTTCACCCCAAATTGCTCCTGTGGGGATTGCCCACAGTATTGAGTATGTAAGTCGCTTTGGATAAAAGCATCTAACAAGTGACATGTAATGTAATGTTAAGGACACTTCGAAAAGTAGGAAGAAGAAGCTACAGTTTAACAATGTCATACTTAAAACAGTAAAAGAGCAAAATTACAAATCAGAAGAAAATCTACAGCCATGCTATCATCTTCGTAGGGCAAGTGCTTTGAGAAAAATGCTTATGTTTGCAATCTAATGTGCTAACAACCACAGTGTTTCACTTGCTTATCATTAGCAGATTAAATGGTTACAATGTTAGTCATATTAGTTCAGTGTATTAGCATGCCAACATTTACAAATAAGCACCAGAAGCAGAGTACAGCTTAGGCTGATAGTAAGTCATTAGTTATGCTATACAAACAACATGTTCGACCTCATGGTGGCCCTAAATGAATAGTTAGTGAGTCATAGGTCAACACATGTGTCTGAACCCAAATGTAATGCAGTCCATGCATTAATCATTGGGTCATTTAACTCAAAACTACACTTAATGCTACAATGCTACACTTAAACCTAATGCTGCTAGTGAGGCTAAACACAAGTTATAATACATTTAAAGTTGTTTAAAAATGTGCCTTCTAAAAAATCAGCTGAATTGTTGGTTAGATTATTAAATGGTTTGTGTGACTGTGTTTTCTGTGCGCCAGGTGGAGGAGGACCTGAGACGTCTGAGAAATCCGACTCAATTTCACTTTCCACTCGAACAGATCCAGCCGAGGCCATGAACGAAGCCAAGCCATGAACAATGGTCACACTCAAACACTCCAGAGCAAAAACAAATATTCTGCTTTATTTTGATAATGGTGCCTTTTTACCAGGAATCCATGCTATTCTGTGTTTTCTTTACAGTCTTGATAATGATGCCAATTATGTCTTTGAGAAAATGACAAACACTGACGACTATTGAATTAAAAATAATTGCCCGAACATCAGGAGAATCTCTCGTCTTCCTTATGTCTTATTGTGGAAAGGTTGTACTTTACCCTTATGTTGTGTTCGGGTCTCCCGTGACCCGTTTCAAGTTAAAATTATATAATAACTACGCTCTAGTTTGTTGTATCGGAACAAGGCTTCATGCTATCCTCCACAACAGCTATATAAACAGGGGTGCACATAACTTTTTTGCCCTGGTTCTCAAAGGAGCACCTGGAGATGTTGCTTGGTGCTCATCCTTAAAATGAAATAAACCGTAACTTTTGAGGGGGTCTTGACTTTATTTGCCAGACACACGGCACTGAACACACATGCAGAGGTGAACACAGAACACACATGCAGAGGTGAACACAAGACAACATTAGCACGACCAGTAATCCTACAAGCTGTCATCACTACCCTCCTGACTGTTCTCCTCACTGTCTTCCTCTCTGTCAGACATGGTAGCTGATGATGTAGGCCTACTACTTTCTCTCTGGTTGAGTCTGCGATTAGCTGCTTGTTTTGGGTTGAAAGTCTGTTGTCATCTTAGAAAAGTGGATGTAATCAAATAAGTATGTGAACATAACCAATAACCTACCATAGCCAATAACAAATTAATGTAACTTGTTTTATTTGTGTTGTTCATTCATATCTTATTTTACTTTAACATTTATTTATTTATGCATTTTTTTTTATCTCCAGTTTTAAAGGATATCTTTGGTTACTGTCCTATAGTATACATTGGAATGATTTAAAACCTGTTTATCCCAATAATTACAAAGGAGTGCCTTGGAAATATGTGTTTACATAAATTGTGACCAAACCGTTTGAATTTAGACTAAGAGTCCTTTACCTCACTGAGCTGTAGTTAACTTATCAGCCTCTCAGTCTGACTGGAGAGGACTCTCCCTCCACATTATTGTAGAAACATCTTCTTCTTATCTCCGTTAGAGCAGCTAGCACGGCACCAGATTATAATAACAACAGCTCTGGTACCACCCTCCCTCTCTCCCTCGCATTTTGGCTGTGAGCTGCGGGCGCCAGATAAGCCAACATCCCCCATTTTCATCACTTACAGCGCCCATCGTACAGGGCAAATTAAAGGTGGAACCGGGGTGAAAAGGGTGTTACATTTACTTAATTGTGAATATTGTTACATCAAGGCCAAAAATTAGGATGAGCCCCAACGGTCAAAATGTTTTTTTTCCTCCCAGAACTGCCAGCGCAGCACCTCCCCAGATCTGGCGCCCTAGGCGAACATCTAGCCAGGGCTACGGGCCGGCCCTGAGTTCATATCATGGTTCATATGCAACTCGCAAATATCTTTCTCTCTCTCTCTCTCTTCTCTCTCTCTCATCTCTCCTCTATTTTCTCTTTTCTCTTCTCTCTCTCCCTCTCAATGTTGGTACGCAAATGCGCTTTGTTTCAAATGACCCGGTGCTATTTTTTTGGCGGAGGTGCACCTGCGCACCAGTTATGTGCTGCCCTGTATATAAACACTACAAAACAGATTTTGACACTTTTTGCCACGTCCGAAGGTCTCTAAAAAACAAAGTGTATAATTTGGTGTTGGGGTCTGGGGAGACCCAGCATAATTGTTTTGGGTGACTCAAGGCCAAATTTGGCCCAATCAAGATTCATCTTTGACTTTAGACACCCCACCCTCTACATCAACTGTAACAATCTTTCACAACATGCACCTGGTCTCCCCTCCCTCTGCCCCCACGGGAACTCGACCTTTCTCAAAGAATATGTACACTAACACTTGAACCTGAACTCACACATGCACGTGTGCAATATGTGGTGTAATGTGTTTTGGGGCCATAACATTAAATGACAACAGGATTGTACGGTTATGAATGCATTATAAGTTAGTTATGATGTAGTTAAAACAATATTGGATGATAGTCATTTTTTGTGTGTGTTTTGGACTGAGATAAATCATGGGTCAAAATTGACCTACGAACACCATGAACGGTAACAGCTTTTGAACACAACACTTAATAATTACCCTGAATTCTCATAGGGCAGGGGTCGGCAACCCGCGGCCCACGGGCCGCATGCGGCCCTTTAAGCCCTCTGCTCTGGCTCCCTTGAGCTTAGACAAAAATAAGAAGGAAATAAAAGTATTTGTAGGACTATTTATATTTTGTTGCATGGTTGAAAATGTTTCGTATCTTGTATTTTGAGGTGATACTGTGACACATAAATAAAAAACAAAACGGTTTTAATTAGGTCAACTAAAATATGCGTCACATCCTGCTACGGTCCCGCGCGAGCGCCTTTTCTTGGAGGCGAATAACCTGACCCCCGGCTCGATGAGCGAACTATGGATAAATCAAAGAAAAGTACCGGAGGAACACAGGATTTAATTATGTGTGGACAGAGTTATCTGCTTTCACAGCAAACGATGCTGGTTTACCGGTATGTTTGATATGTAGAGAGAAGTTGTTGAACAACAAGGGAGAGGAAGACAGCTGACGATCTTCAGTCATAATTCAATGGGGTATGTAATTTATTTCAGAAAACACTTTTTGTTATATTCCATGGAATGCTCTTAACGTCCCGATAGCAATGAATATATTAAATGCTTTGACAATAAATAAATACAAAAATGAATCTCTGGAAGCCGAAGCGCTGTAAAAAGCACGACCAATCATCTGAGCCGGCCCGGCTAAAGTAACTGGATGACCTACCTGCCTGTCAGCCTTCCATCTGTGCACAAACTTATCTCGTGCCCTCATTGGTCATGTGCGCGTTCGTGTGTGTTGGAGGAGGGGCTCTGTAAGAAAGTCTGAAGGAAGAGGCATATTTTTTTCGGTTGTGTACTTTCCAATTTTAGCGCACTCGAGCTGGTTTCTCCATTCTTACCTACCCTACCTTTAACTATTTTTAGGGTGCAGCTATATGTTTTATTTATTTCAAAGTGGGCCCATTTTAATAATATTTGTGTTCCCTTCAAATGTGCAGAGGACGTGGAGAGGAAGTGCTGTGTTTAATTTATTTTAAAGTAGGCCTGTGTATTATTTGCAATTCTCCTTATAAGAGTTCTTTGTTTCTTATTAGAGGTTAACAGTTTTATATCATGTAATAAATAGCCTAATAAATGCAAAAAAAACTGTAGTTTTTGTCTGATATAACAATAAAAAACTATGAAATATGTTTTGCGGCTCCAGACAAAAAAATGTTTTGGAAAAAGGAGCAAAATGGCTCTTTTGGTCAAAAAGGTTGCAGACCCTTGTCATAGGGGAAGGTACACAAATGACATTTATACAAAACAATCACTCAACGCAGAGCAAAACAGTAACTGGATTGTCACACGGATTTTATTTAACCAAGTCACAACAGTAAGACAAAAGATCACAGATCACAGTATGCAGGTGTCTTTGTTTTCCCTGAGTCATAGATAGTGTGTTGGAAGTGTTTCAGGTCCATAGTACAGCCTCCTCCCTGAGGTACTTTCCACACAGGTATTTGTCACATTATTAAATGTCGTACTGTAAACTGCTACAACACAAAGAACAGCACAAACATGAATTCCCTTTTTGATGGAGCGAGCTCAAAGACAATATGAGAGACATCACTTGGTAGCTGGTGGTTACAGAGAGGTAATGAAGTGGTAAACATTATTAGTGACCTGCTCATCATGCTGTTATGTCACCTGCCTCGCAAGATACAGTAAGTTGGAAAGTACAGTCTTTTGGTTTGTAGACATCATTGCAACTGACTTCAAGAAAACTCATCTGACATTTCCAGCTTCCTCTGAGTCTAAGGAAGCTGTCAAGGCATCGAAATGTCAACTTGCACTGTCCTCTCGCCTTGTTAAAGGGGACTTATTGTTAATATGCTCATTTTCTGGGAATTGAAATGTTGTCATAGTCTCTCTAAATGTAATGTCTGATGTTGTGTTAGTACTTTTTTTTAAAAGCCCTCTGAAAATCCCTGCTCTGTCAAATGTGGTAAACCACAATGGTAGTTCTCCAGCGGTTTGTGGAGGTATTCAATCGGGATGTGGTATATTCGAATGAGTCTGCATCTGACAACGAAAGGGAAGCTACATCTGAATGGCTTGTTGAATCCCATGATTTCTGATGTAAGCAGCCCACAAAAAAAGTGACTGGGTTGTCTTAAGTTCAGTGTTGTGCTAGTTACTGAAAACCAGTAACTAGTTACTTCATTTCAAAAGTAACGCAGATACTTTACCATGTACATGCAAAAAGTAATGCGTTACTGTGAAAAGTAACGTTTTCGTTACTTGAAAAAAGGGCTCCCATTAATGCCCTTATAGCCTTCATTTCAGTACTGTTATTGCATTGGAGAATAATACAATCTGTTGATCAACTTGACATGCATTATATGCAATCTGGATTGCATCGATATTAGCTGGCTTTCCATTTTTGTATTCTTTCTCCAGGTAGTTGGAAAAAGTGTTCCGTCCCATATGCCGTGTGCCGCCCGGGCATGCTATCATGCTAACTAGCTCCCTGAAAGCGGGTGACTCCACTGGAGCAATAGCCTGCATGTGTTCTACAACATACCGTGCAATGGCTTTATCGACTTTTCCCTGGCCAGCAGTCCCTTGGTTAAAATCCAGCCGCTGTTGCTTAGGTGGAGGTGGAGTGGCGTCGGCTGAGTCTCTGTGGTCTTAGCTACTAGCTTCGTCCCAGCATGTTGTTATTGCATTTGTTTTACGAGATTTGAATTACTGGTTTGGGCAGTAGATAGGATCTTTGACCCGCCAGGACACAACTTACATTTAACTAAAACGTTCTTTTCTTTGTGCTCGACAAAAGTGAAATAGTGAGAATATCTCCAGGTGGAGAAACTAGACTTGAGCTCCGCCGCCGCCATGATAGTCTTGTTAGTAAACAACACAAACACGCCCACAGCCCGTCTCCGCATGTGACACAGGAAGTATCTAAGTACATTTACTCAAGTACTGTACTTAAGTACAGTTCTCATCTCTGTTCGCCTGGCTGTTGACTATATTAAAAAAACTAACGGAGTAACGCACCATGTAGTAACGGTAACTGAGTTACTGGATTTAGAAAGTAATGCGTTAGAGTACTAGTTACTGCCAAAAATAACGGCGTTACTTGTAACGCGTTAGTCCCAACACTGCTTAAGTTACAGTTTGTGTGTTGACAGGCAGTCCAGACACCATGTCTGTGCACAAGGATTGGAAATGTAAGTCTTTCATGATATGCCCCCTTTTAAAACTTCAAAGTCAGCGGCTGGATAAGGCAACATTTGTGTAGTTTAAACAAGAAAGCAAACATGTAAAGTGTAAGAAAGCTAGCTAACAGAGAATGTGGTCCATAATCTTGAGGCGGTTGGAAAATAAAACGAGAACACCTTAAAAACATAACACATCCAATACAACAAGAAAATTCATCATGGTCTATAGTCTGTTAAAAACAAATGGTATCATAAGTTGTTATTGAATATGAAATCATCTTCATGCTGGACTCCTGGGGCCAAAGTGGTTATCAAATACTTGGTAGATATTTTCAAATATGTTTAAATATGAATGAAGGTCTTCCCGTAGATAATTAATTGAGTGTGCAGCCACTTAGATTATGATGCATCTCATCTCATGATACATTAAGACAATTATAGCCTTACAAATACACACTTATTCAATATATGACATTTGCTGTTTAAAATGTGGCTCTGCTTTATTCCCTATAGGCTCAGCCAGTTGTGGCAAATACATACTAGATATAATTGATTTACAATATTTTGCAGATTAACGATAAAGCATTAACTACCCAATAATCTGATTGATTGTGATAATAGTACTCTGGGTAATATAAATGTTTGTGACCAGCAGGGCTGTTATAATATCAACTGTGTTTACATTCACACAGGAAACCAGATTAGTGATAGGATTCAGATGGGACCAGATGAATCAGTACACCAGATACTGTCACATGATTTCTTCCCTTCTGACAACAGATACAGGTCCTGCCAAGAAAGGTGGTTCCTCAAGAAGAAGGAAACAATTTCACGTGTCAGGTTGTGTTGAGAGTGTAGTGATGGCCTGAGGCTGGAAAAGGCATACATGTTCAGTGCATGTCATTCGTTGTTTTAACTAATGTCACTATAAAGCATCGGATTGTTCAATGCATGTGTGATTATAGTGTTCATGAGCAAATCACAGTGGAGGATTACAGAAAACAGAAACAAAAATTAAAATCTCCCAGAATCTGTCCAGGTATTAAAATAAGTTCAGCTAATTGTAAGACTGAGGTCTGACACCGTTACTGCTTCGATCGTAAGTAGAGTTTCTTGGTGAGCATTGAAGCAAAGCAGGGTACTTGCTTCTTCCCGATGGCACTCCGGTCGTTAGAATTCCCAACACTCCTCATGGACACCTTCCTGTTGACCAGCGTGAGTAACTCTGTGAACTCCAGGGTGTTCCCATACCTTTGAAGCAGCTCACACAGATCCTGGACATACCAGGAGCCGTTAACGGTCTCCCGGTGGGAATAGTATCCTTAACAAACAAAAGGGGACAGGGCAGGATTGTTATCGATGAACAGCAGAAAGGACTTTCAGAAGGACTTAAATGTACGGTGGCCCAGAGAGCTCAATGCATGACAAATGGCCAAACAAGCAAATGAAGAAAACCCGTTCACCAATTGGAAAATGCTTCTATTTTTTACTTGTTTTAAAATAATTGAACAGTAGGAAATATATGTAGTGACAACCTTGAAAGAGACTAAAGCCAGCTCACATAGCATTTCAATTAATCACGTGTAAATCTCAGGATGACTTAAATGAGCAGAAGACCTATTTTAAGTTAAGAATAGATATTTGTAAAATATCATGATCACATTGTAAAAATAATAAAAAATGTCCTCCCTACATTTAAGATTATATAACAATATTTGTTTGCAGTTTTTTTTCTCAAATCTGGCCATGTGTTTTAAATTGATAAGAATGTTTTATCTGTATTTGCATGTGTTTTCTTACTTTGCAGTTTGATAAGCTCTCAGGGCCACCGGATTAATGTCTAACATAATTCACTCAAGTAGAATTCCTGTTCAACACCTACAGTTTTTAAGTTTTTAATGAAAGTTAGTCATCCTTGATTCTCAATACTTGAGTTAAAAAAAAAAATGGCCACATGGCTAGTTCAACTCATCAGTTTCTAAATGACAAAGCAGGACAGGATTCATGGGAAACCAATATCCTGATGATGTACAGTTGTGTTGAGTCAACTGTACTTTGGCCTCGTAAAATAAATATGATTTATTTACAATGTCGTCTACAACTTCTTGTTTCACTTCTGCTTTGGTATGTGGCAAGACAATTCTCAAGACATTCGAATACCTAATGTGAATCAGGTTGAGACAAGAGCAGATTAAGAGTTTCAAAAACATCCCTCACCTTCAGCCACGGAGTAGCACATGATGAAATCTGCCCCGGCTGGCAGTGTGTGCACGGCGCTGGCGTCTACCACCACCTCGTTGGTCTTCAGCTCGCTGTCCACCGCGTCGCAGGCCGTCACTGGATCGTCGTGCTTATCTCCACGGCATGCCTAGTGACGGACACAGCCACGTTAACCTTCAATGCATCTTTAAGAACTACTGTCATTTGTGTTTGTTTGCACGTACCTGTAGTATGAAAACCTTTGGCTTTCCCACAAGGCTCTTGCACTTGTCTCCTTTGAACATGGCGGTGATATCCTGAATGCTGATCTTTCCGTCGAAGGTGTAAACGTGATCATTTTCACCATGGCTCAGGAAGACAAGCAAAAAGCAGTCTACGTCTGAATGGTTTTCCTCAGCGGCTGATGAGACATTAGATATATTTGTTAAAATCCTCAATGAACAAGTAAAAGACGCCCATTTTTGGTCCGAACTTTGCAGATAAAAAGGACAACAAGGAAGCTCATAAGAAATGAAATGTCAGTAATGATACTGTGCTGCTGCCTGGATACACATTTAATAATGTGCGTGTCATAGGTGACCATGCATGTCTTACCTTCACTGATCTTATCGTAGACTTCCACTTGTTTGTAGTTATCATAAGCCCTCACTTCGAAGTTCAGATCGTTCAGTCTTGAAGAGAGATGAAGAAAAGTCTCATAAGTTGCAGAACAAGTACAGACATGTTTTTGTAAAGCACAGTTGCGTAATACAGTGTTCCCTCTCCAGCAGCCGGCTGTCACGTGATACCTTCTCTCCAGGTTGTAGCGATCAGCGTTGGTTCCATGCCTGTCGTTTAACCCCAGGCGCCAGAAGAAGCGCTCCTGGTTAAAGATCAGGGCAAGGCCTCGTTGTTTGTGGTCCATCTTGTATTCCTCTGCAGGATCCAAAGCCAAAGAGCTGTTTCATAATGAGATAGATAACACAAACAACATTAGGTGGAGTACAGTGGGGAGGCGTGAATATCCCGCACAAAGAAAAATAAATCAGTTTACCTTCTGATGAAGGCATCAGTCTCTGTTAGGTTCTCCGTGCATGCTATTAAATAAAAGACAGTCAATTATGCATGCAACGATTTAGAAATTAATTACTGAAAGATAATGTTTAAAAACCTGGCTTTGCAGTTAAAACAAAATTACTTAATTAATTATAAAAATACAGAGGAGGGTTGAGCTGATCAGGCTTCTTTGTCACGCAGCACAGCTACAGGTGCATGAATTGCTCCACTGCTGCGGGGTGGGGTCAAGTAGCCATTGTTCCATTAGCTTAGAGTGCTCGTTGCCTTCAATGGCTGAGTGACAGGTGGAGAAAGATGGAACAGAACAGAGGCCAAAAGTGCCACCTCCATAACCCACCCTACAGATATGTAGCTTAGACTTTGTGAGCTAAAGGCAGCTGTTTTTTTTACTTGTAAGGCATTATCTGACTTCATAGATCTGCTTCCATAGAGGTAGTTTATTAGTTACACCAAGTAAACCGTTGCAATCTAATACAAGTTCTGCAATAAAGTCATACCTTAATGACCATTATAATGTTCAGTTTTCTTTTAAAAGCGTTATTGAAATATAGCTTTAACTTCATGGTCATTTTGGATACTATACACTGAGCAGTGTTTCTTATACTAAGTGCAACGTCATTCATTAATAAATTGGGTGGACAAAATATAAGAAACACCTGCCAGTATAAAAATACAACTCAACAGCCCAACAAATACAGCAGCTCCGCAAAACATCCCTAACATAAAATCGATATTATTGATGGATGAGTATTTGGTTTAGTGCTTTTGTAAAAAGACTATATTCATTTTAGCTAGGTCTACCAAAAAGACATATGATGATGGCTGGGCTGTCTCGTCTACTGGAGTTGTCACACTGTATTTGATGTTAACAGGATATGCCAAAACCACATCAAATACAATAAAGATTAATAATGACAGTTAATGATTAATGTCGTAAAATTGAGCTGACTGTTGTCTGGCTTTACTGATAATAAAACTGTACAACTTTAATCTTTTTGTTTCACTTTTGCTTTTTTAAAGTTGTATAAAATTATCAAGAACATGTTATAATAGCTCCAGTGGTTAAACAATTGTAACATTATAATGTTCAGTTTTTAAATTGTATTTTCTTGGAGTATATATATATTCAACATAACGGAGATTTGCAATGATATACACTGAACAATGTTTTTTTTTTTTTTTTTTTTTTTTTTTAAAAATTGTGCAACATCATAGATTGGGTGGACAAAATATAAGAAACACCTGCCACTTAAACAATACAAATCAACAGCCCCTTTGTAAACGAGACTTAACCTGAACTGAATAGAGTTCATGATAGCATTGAAGGGCTGTTTTATTCAACTTTATTTGAGTTAATGATTATTCTCATAAATAATAATTGACTGTACTTTGGCTTCACTGATAATAAAACGTACAACTATACACTGTTTGTTTTACTGTTGTCATATACAATTATTACCAAGTATCAAAGTATCAAGAAAATTGAATAAAAGCACAAGAGATCTACAAAAATAGGAGGCCTTTGTTACTTATAGTAAAACACTCACCCCTCGCCCTGTCTGTTGCTGTTTGGTTGCATTTAGCAACACTTCCTGGGAAGGTGAGAGAAAAAGCGATTATATAAATGTTTTAATAAACATTAAAAACCTGCCTCACATGTTGTACTAACTTGCTGACTGACTGAAGGTAGAGAAAACTGACAATAAAGGTGTGGCAAATGTAAGAACATAGTAAACCACAGTAACGTCAAACAGAGCTTCACTGTTGAAAGTTACATCGTACTTTAGTATGTACTTATCTAACTTTTTTAAATGACTCAGGCACAAGTCCACAACTTATAGCTACTTGTACTTTTAAAAAGATATGTAAATTGGTTACCTCCACTTGCGTCTTGTGCCGTGTTTGACATGTTCACAGGTAGTCTTCACTCCACTGACACCACTGAAAAATGAATATGCTTCGTCAAAGCTACATTGATGAGCAAGGATGTAGCTCCTCCCCCTCTGAATCTGATTGGCTGAATGTCTAAAAGTGGAGAACACGATTGGCTCTTACGGCTGTCAATCAAAGGTCAACAGCCAGGACTTCCGTGTTTGCCACATTGCACCAGCGGCTCATCAAATTCTTAAGTACAGGGGTTTAATACATCTTAAATAATGAAAGTAAGATTAGGGCTGGCGCAGCCGAAGATTAGTATAGTTAATCATCTAATCCAGACTTTCTTCAGAGATATCCTCACACATTATTTTCTTTAAAGATGTTATGAATAGGTTTAATTTCTTCTCGGATGATGGATCAATGGGAGCTCATTCAAAGACCCAGTTGGAATACACTTTAAGCGCCTCTCGTATAAGAACAATTTACACAAACTAAATAACGCTCTTAAAATGTATATGATTACAGTTGACACAAATATATCTAAGAAACCCACATCTTTATAAATGTCTCTACATGTTTTATTCAGTGTTGTAGCTTACATCATTTGTCTTCACTTTTGCCCCATGAGATATTTCAGATATTTAATTAATGTAATAAAGTAAAGCAACCAAACGATTTTAGATGATGTAGATGGAAGCACCCTGAAAGCCAGAGAAATAATGTGAAAAACATGTTCAAGTATTAACAAAATATGCATTAATTGCATATGAAATACATCAATTATTCACTAGGTATTTTCACACAGCACATAAGCGTCAGTGCAAGCTAAAATAAACTCATGAGAGAAAAGTGTATTGCTGGCATCCTTCTGCCAGTGCTTTGCTTCTGAATCAGTCTATTCCACAGTATCATGTGTCACAGTTACTTCCTCGTTTCATACTGACATCCACAAGACTCCCTCTGGCTGTCCAGGTACCCTGCTGAAAAAAACAGCTTAGACCAACAAGGCTGGTTTGGCTGGTCAGGCCAGCCAGACAATATTAGGCTGGATTAGTTTGCTGGTTTAGAGGGGTTTTGGACACTTTAGCTGGTCATGATAGCTGGTTTGGTCACAGTGGTCTAGCTGGTCACCATTAGCTGGTCAGACTGGTATGATCTTGAGTAGAACTTTAGCTGGATTACTTGATGGTTAAGCTGGTCATATATGATGATGAAAGACTCTCACCCAATTGCAGTAGCTCAATGAACATCTATCATTTCAGATCAGAGCACCTACCTTACCAGAAAGGTACCAGAATGTATAGAATGTATTGTCTGTAAATAAATACTCATATATCAAATGATTAGAAGCAGGAAAATAATTTATAACACACAATGAACACAAATTTGAAAACATTTTCAAAACACTCATTACTTCATATGTTTAACCAATTTCCTTCAACTGTTTCTTTCCGCTTTTCACAAGGTCCTGTATTATAGTAACCGGCCAACTTCCCCCTCTCGGTCTTCTCCACGTTTTGTGAATTCAGCCATCCTCTGAAGCACTCTTGAAAAGAGAAAGGAAAAACAGATTAACTTTTAGCTTTGTGTTATGATTACTTAAATATGTGCACTGTGAGATGAAAAAGAAAAATGTATCAAATGTAGTTTTGAACATTCACTGTGATTGGGTCTATTATCCACGCAATACACCGTATTTAATTTTTTTCTTAATTTACATTATTTAATTTCATATTCTGTTCTTGTAAATATCATATTCTATTATATTACATGTATATAAACTTTTTGCACTACTTTTTATTTTGTATGTTTGTATTTTATTATATATGTTGCATTGTTGGAGGAGCTCAGGTCAGAAGAATTTCATTGACATTTCTACACTGTAGCTGCTGAGCATATGAGAATAAAACCTTTGAATCTTGAATCCAACACTTGAATCCTAAATTGTAGATAGTTTGGCCATAATAATGCTTTATGATTACATTTCTAGTAAGAAGTGTATATTTTACTTTCAGAATCTACCTCCAGTGGATGTGTGGATCTACAGTATGATAGATATATTACTTTACACCCAGAAGTATGTATTGTCATTCTTATTGTTGATAAATTGGGATATACTCTATATTTTATTAACACCAGTATGTACTTTATACATCCACCTCGAGTGTTTTTCTCTGCACCGGAAATAATTTAATTTTAAAGTTCAACCACATATTAAACACACTATATCAGCGCCACACCTGCGTAACACAAGGTGCCTCTTGTCTGAACCATGTTTTAAGCAATTTGTAATCTATTCTTGTCGACTTGCAGCCAAAAGATAACTCCACTCTCCTACCACTGCTTACCTCTAATGAGCCTTGGTAGAACTAGTGTCCGAGTCATGGGGTCCAGAACTGACTGAAGACATGTGGAACAGAGTACATGGTTCCATGTACAGGAAACTGGAACTTTGAACAGGTGTTTTCATCTTTTCTGCCTGAAGATTCACAAGTTCTTGATCAGGTGTTTGATGTGGGCTGGCATGATCCTTTCTGCAGCGATAAATAAAGAAAACAAAGAAAACAGTATTAATAATAGTAATGGTGGTAACAACAATAATATTAGTATAACTATTATATCTAGCACTTACACAATTGCAAAGTGATTCTCACAACAAAAATAAAGAACAAAACAATATCAACAATAAAAAAACAAATGATTATAGGAATGTTAAGAGACAAAGACATTATAAACATTCTGAGAGGCCGACTACAAAAGCTAGACTTAATGGCTTTTGATGACATCAATGAGCAGTCCCAATACATGCTGTTGTATAAAAAGAAATATAATAGGTCCAGATTTATTCTATTTTGTGTTGAATGAATTGTTTTATTGATTGCTGATGGATGTATATATATATATATATGGAATATATATAGGGTTTATTCAACAGCAGTAAAGCATTAAGTTGCTAAATTAACGTACACTGAACTGTAAAACAACTTACCACTATGTAGGAAAGGCTCTGATCAGGAGGGTTGACTAGTAGGACAGCAAAGAGGTGGAGGAGGTCTATGTCATGTACAACCATTGGTAGATGTTACACCTGAAAGAAAAATAAGTTAGTTAGTTAGTGAATTGTCCGACCGGCCCACTACGGTACCGGCCCACCGGGAAAACCCCCGGTATTCCCAATGGCCAGTCCGCCCCTGTGTGGGACTCATAAAGGTATTCTGATTCTGATGAGGTTATACACAAAAGGTGAGCTTGTTCCAAACAGGTAGGCCTACTTTTTTTTCTAAGAAAATCATAAAAAATGCCTCGAGCAGTTTCACAGCAGCATCACAGCAGCATCACAGCAGTCAGGTGGCAGGACAGGTTGGATCCCAAATGTAAAACTTGGGACATTTTCAAATATTCTAATTTAACTTAAATTTGACAAGAAACTAATTATTGTTGCGAGTACATTTGAAAGAATAAAGTAATATAAACTTGTGTTACAATATCCAAATGTATAGTGTTATAAGTTCTCTCCATTGTGCCCTCTGCTGGTTTTTAAAGAAAAGAACATATGCAATCAAATTATGAAAAAGTATTATAAATCTCTGCTTTATTTTCATATTAATATTTGATTTTTTATTAATATTCTGATAATGATCCTATAAAATTTATTTGGTTATCAAAAGTTGTTACCGTCGTTTGCACTTAGTGGTACATTTTGAAAAAGAGCTCTGGGATACAATCTGAGAGGAGTTTTTGAAGATGTGAAGATGTTTCTTGTTCTGTCACACTCATTTTGCTCTCAGAGATAACATCAGCACAATGTAATGGCCTAATGGGAAGCTCAAAGGGTGACACTGTATATATTCTTGCCATCAGGTGTTTCATAAACTCAACATTCATTATGTCTGTCCATAGTTTAACACAGCACCTCCGCAAAACATCCCTAACAATGGATATTATTGATGGATGAGTATTTATGTTAGTGCCTGCCCTTTGTAAAAAAGACTATATTCATTTTAGCTAGGTGTACCAAAAACACATGGCTGGGCTGCCTCATCTGCTTGAGTTTTCACTTTTCCTCCCCAAAAAAAGCACACTTTCAGTTTCAAGATGACAGGAGTCAGGACATGGGTCAACATGACAGTAAAGATGAAAACGTTTGAGTTAAAGATTAATGTCATAAAATTGAGCGGACTGTACTTTGGCTTCACTGATAAAAACTATTTAAAACTTTGTTTCCCTTTTGCTTTTTTAAAGTTATATCAAATTATCAAGAACATTTAATAATAGCACACAATCTTAAATTTTTTTTAATATTATAATGTTCAGTTTTTATTGAAGTGTATATTCAACATAACAGTGATTTTGAATGCTATACTGAACAATATATTTATTTTTAGTGCACCATTGATACATTTGGGTCAAAGGGTGACAGTGTATATTCTTGCCATCAGGTGTTTCATAAACTCAACATTCATTATGTTTGTCCATAGTTTAACACATGGAGGAATGAATTATTAAGCTATTGATTTTGATGTGTGCCAGTAAGCCATTATTAATGATACAAGAGTCTTAAAACACAGCCCCCGAATAATGTACAAACAGTTATTTACTTTGAGATTAAGATTTAAAACAAGCTGACTTTTTTATATTGTCTTGTTGTTGCGTGTTGGCACCTTGAGTCTATTGTAATTTCGTTGTACCTGTACAATGACAAATAAAGATCTATATATCTATATCTATATCTTAACACATATAATGACACAATCCATCATCGATCCATCACCATACAAGTCAAGTGCTACATACAGGGGCATAACATTGTGTATTCCCCTTACCGATCCAGTCTGGAACTTCTTTTTCTTGTTTATTGGTAGACACACATTGGAGACACCCAAAAAAAAAAAATGTTTTTAGGTGTAGCGGTGATTTTGCATCCTCCACTTACAGAGTAAAACATTTCCCGGCACATTAGTTTTTTTTAAAAAGAAGCAAAAACAACGCTGGTTTGTTATCACCTTTTGAGTGTCAATGTCACAAAGTGCTTCTGAAACGGGACCAGATTTGTCAATTTACAGGTGTGTAGTTGGGATCAAAATGAATGTTGTGTTTGCATTGCATTGAGGGGCAAATAAAAACAAAGGTCTGAGACAGTTATTGTAGTTAGTTTAGTTGTTGTGTAGAGTTTAAAAGTTGCATTGACACAGTCTTTCTTTTACCCATAATCAGTGCGAGAAAACATAATTTGGTTTTAACACAAAACTTCTTCAAGAGTTATTTTGATTAATAAACCCACAAAACAGAGTGTTTCCAGTCTATCACAAGAAACACATTATACAATATTAGCAAAACATAAATAATTAACTTAATAGGAAAGACATTAACTGTCCACTTCACTTCTAATAGTCTACAATTCAAAACATCTATAAAAGGAGGTAATGGACACAAGTCCGTGCAGGCAATAGAAACTCTCTCCCTGAGAAAATCTTAGATAAAAGTTTATTGCTGGTTTCCTTCTGTCAGTGTTGTGCTTTCCACAGTGTTGATCCAGTGTCACAGCTCCTTCTTCACTTCGTACTGACACACACAGGAGTCCCTCTGGCTGTCCAGGTATGGCTTACATCCCAGGTGCATAACAGCGTCAAACAGCAGAGTCACCGCTGACTCACAGGCTGAGTGGGGCAGACAAACCAGAACATGAGCTACACAAAAGGGTGAAAACAAGTACCTGATACCATGCTGCTGTAAGGGAGTAAAACACATTTGAGTGTGCTCTTACTAAGGAATTATTGGGCTAATACAGATTTTGTAGTAGATTAAAACTGCAGTTTTAAGTACGCGATTAAAATGACTCACAACAAAATCCACAATCACAGTAGCGTCGTAGAGTTATCACAGTATACAAATTAAATGTTTAAAAAGTAGCTCTATTTCGCCCCCTGCTGGTCATTATGTGTTTTACAGTTGCTTATACATTTGCACAAGCACTGTCACATCCCTTTGTTTCTATCCTTGAACTGAAGCAGAAATGAATGTAAAATGAAACTAAAGTGAACCTGTGAGCATAGCTTCTTTCCTCAAATGTTGTTTAAAAACTGGCCCTGCTAACTAACAGTGACTCCTCCTGACTCAATACAGCCATCTCAAGTGAGGTTACAGTGCACAAAGTACAACATATAAACCTCTTTCAAATCAGACATTTTAAAAATGACAGGTTCTACTTAATTGAAAAAAACGGAATGATGGCACTGGTCTATTAGAGTTTCCCAGTAAGCCATAACACTTGAGCAAATGTTCACAATACAATGACTCTGAAACATAAGCAGCTAAAAGGAATATAGCCAAAGATTTCCAGGTCACAGGAGGAGAATGTGGGAAGCATAAGTAAGTATAATGACAACCCCCGATGGGCTCAGCCTCTAACCTTGGACACTCTGGGACAATCCCAGAGTCCTTTGCACATTCCTGCAGATGTTCTCCAGACAGTCTTGGAACTGCTCGTCACAGTCGTGCTTCTCCAGGCCGCAGGTGTCGTAGCAGCGGTCATGTTTGTTACAGCATTTGGTCATAGATGGAATGCCTATGTCAAACTGAAAAAAACATGTTTGTAACTCTTCAATATGTATTTTAGGAGGAAATTACAATTATACTGATTTTCTGCAAATTCAAAAAGTGTGATAATGGTTCAGGGATATGACATAAAATGTAGTTTCAGCAATGACAAAAGCCAAGATACACTTCTCCAAGGAGGTTTCCTGGAAATAAAACACAACACATTTACAAAGAGACTCAATTCTGTTCATTGATTGATTGTGTAAAAGCAACCCAGTCTCACGGCATTTGGTGTTATAGTCACAAAATAAATGTAATCTATTGATTCGTGTTCACCAACACGATTTTTTTTGTGTCACACAGAACGATTTAAAAGCAATGTATTTCGATAGTATGTTTCGTGCCTGCATCACGTCTTTTTGTCCGGTCAGGTCTTGGAAGACCGGAAGCTGTGGGGTTCATAAAAACATTTTCTTACTCAATATCAAGCCATGATTATTGTTTTTATTTTAAATTGTATAATGTCGGACTTGTTGCCGCCCGTGAGGAAAGGAAATGGGGCTCAGAGCCTCAGAATACTGAAATCTGTATTTTTTTAAATCTTTTTGTCCTTCTAATTTGTTATTATTTGGTGCAGGCACGAAACATATAAATACATTGATTTTAAAATCTTTCTGTGTGACACGGTATCGCTCAGTATTATTTTTAGTGTAGCCAGGCTAATGCTGTATTTTTTAGCCCAATACCAATATCAATATTTGAGAGTTTGAATTCTGATAACATATTGGTTGATACAAACATATTTATAACATCAATGAATATTTTTGATGACGACCCTTTAAAATGTTGTTATTAAAGTGTTGTGCTCCACATATAAAAGTAATACATCTTGAAGAATATACATTATTTAGTTTTAGGTTTACAATGTATGGAATTATGACAAATGTTTTATTATAACATACACTGTTGTGTTACCTATCAGCCAGGGCCATGGTAGAAAGGTAAAACACTTTAATATTAGACTACATTCACTCGACAAGAATATGCAGTTTGAGTTGCTGTTTACATTACATGTCATTTTTACATGTCTTTAGGAATCACATTATATAACCACTTTTCCAAGAAGTGAAAGGACCTCCCTTTACAAATCTGGGAAACTCAATGTGATAATGTGAGACTACCTGAAATCCAAACAGCGGGGAGCCACATCCGTTGGGAGGTGGTTTCTTGTAACCAGGACGAGGAGCAGGCTTGTAACCTGTAAGGAGCAAAGGTGACACAGATAACCACATCAGTACAACATGATTTAATGGCCTACTGTGCAGCTAAAGGAGTGATACTGTATATCTTGTAGCTCTGAAGTGTTGCATAAACTCAACATTGATTAAGTTTGCCTCCCTTTTTATTGTTGTCTAATGTTGGTTTATTCACTTTATATAGCAGAGAAAAGCACAGGTATGAATACCATCCCTTTTAGATGTGCCAGAGAGCCAGGAAGTTTGATACAAGAGTCCTGGCCTTCTTAAATGAACTACAGCCACTGATAATGTTATGTTTGACCAATGAATTGTTTCACAATGAGGAAGAAAGATTTAAAAGAAGGTGGCTTACCATCATTACACTTATAATGACACAGCCCGTCATAGCCACCAAACAAGTCCAGTGCTGCGTTCAGGTACGTGTCAATCTTGTGTATTCCGTTGCGGATAGTTTTCAGAGTCATCCTCCAGTCTGGGGTCTCTGGCTCTTGTTGGCAGGCAGACACCCATGGTAGACTTCCACAATACAATAAACCCAACAGAAAAACAAACATGTGGTAACGCATTGTCCACTAGACGTCAAAAACAAGCGTTTCCCCGGCACATTGGTTTAATTTAAGCTGATTTATTCCTCAAAAAGAAGTCTTGATGGCATTTTAAGTTTCAATTCTGGTTGTTTTCATTCCACTGCCTAGCTTAGACAACTATCAGGTAGCAGTTTACCTGCTGTAGCATATCGCTTCCGGGTTTGACGCTGTCACATGACCTCCGATAAGCCAATCATGATTATGACTAAGTGTTGTAACGTCAGTAAAGTAATAATACCATTTTGTAATATTTAATATTTGTACGTTAACATAGTTCACCAACAAAACACATGGGTTGATATGTATTTTACATTTTGTATTTTTATCTTTATCTAAAAACGATTGAATGTACTCTTTAAAATAAATAACAAATTGTACAAAATATAAAATAGCTGCTAATTGTCCTTCTGTTAAAGTTAGCAAACATGACACAGAATCAATGTAAAATGTACTTTGAGTGTGTGATATAGGCCTATCCGCTGACACAAAAACTTGGTCTACTTTTTAATTCACAAACAACTTTTCTTAATCCCTTCCTAGTTATAATAATTTCATCATCTTGTACTAAACTCTGTACTTAAATTACTCAGTTTATACAACAGAATATGGAAGTGATCCTAAACTAATGCCTTATCAATCATGCAGCATTTATGCCTGCAGATACATCTTTCGGTCTTTCTTTTACACCAACCCGAATAAAACAAACCACCATGGAAAAGGGATTTATGTATCAAAGCCTTGATCACTCTATATAATTGCATTCTATACATTTTTGTATTTCTGTTCTAGTAAGCTATAACCCTTCTTATGTCAATGTTTATTTTAATTATGTACGATTCAAACATAATCTGTTAAAACAATATGAGCGATACTACAGTTACTGTGAAATCTCAGAAATGACAAGGCATGGGCAAATAAAATCAAGAGAGTTGAACCTTTGACATCTGAATCAGAGACAAGAAAACACCAAGTCTATGGTAATAATTTTACTTTATTTAAATGATTAGGCGAGCAATGAAGAACATCTTTGTTTCTTCCATAGTTTCTTAAATAACTGCATAAACTTCAAACATTCAAAAATGAAAATGTACAACCATTTATGAATAACAGTTTCGATGTCCTTCTGTGATTAGTCCCAACCAACTACATATTTTGAGGATGAAGACATAAAATATTCTATAGTAGCAAAATCACAGGTATCTCTTCATGATCCATTGATCTTCATCCGCACTCGGAGGTGAGTAGGAAGCGTTGTGTTTTTTTTATTTCTTCTTTTGTTCCTGTGTTCTTCACAAAATGCCTGGTGGACCGCACCCCTACATGAAGCCATAAAGTCTCTCATCTTATATTTACGTCAAGCAGATGATGTCGAAAGCCGTTAGTTGATTTTATGACAGTGGTTTGTTTGGGTTCTCACTACTCAAAGCACATGCCGTTACAATCAAGTGTCCTTGTCCACCTTGTTTCCAGGGAAATGCAAGAATAAAAAAACAACAACAACAAAGGTCTGGGGCGTTCTACTGCAGTAGAAGTGTGGATTGGTTCAATAAGATGCGTTTAAAAAGGCGTTTCCTGGGGTCAGGCTGGAATGAGGAAGTTGGTGTAGGGATATGAGGAGAGGGACATTTTTAAAACTTCAACATTAGAGCTAAATTATTTCAGTACGTTTTTGCTCCTAGTGTAAAGACTCTTCCTTAGAAAAACATGAACATAAACATCTATTCATATACATTTACATCACCTAAAAGTCACAAACTCATCCTCCTCTGAATAAGTTATTTAGTCTGTCCAGCTCCCTGCAGTTATCCATGGTCATAAGTTCCGCCTTCTTGCGCATCCGGTCGTCCCTGTACACCTTCGCAGCATACAGCAGGTCTGTTTCTAATGAGAAGCAGAAAACAATGTCCGTGATGAATACAACATTATTAAACCCAGTGAGCTTGTTCTGAGGGTGTATTATAACCATGGTTACTCACTTGTCTGTCTCTCCTTCCAACAGTTATTTCTGACGTTAGATACATAATCCTCCTCCACATTTTTCTCAATCTGGTGCAGCGCTGAGCCCCTAAACTCCGACTTGAAATCTCTAGCGACGTAGTAATCCACATGCAAGTTCTCTGTCTGCCGTTTGATTGTCTGACCCGTGGACCTGCAGCAGATAGAGGAAGAACAAGATGGTGGGAAAATGCTGTCAACTGTGGTAGTTCCCCACATATTCTGAATACAGATGGTGATTCAGTATCACGTTTCAGTGAGAAACCAGGACAAGTGCTCATAACACATTGTTGAAAAAGTGTCCAAGGGTGAAGACTTCTTGTTTTCAAACAGCCTCATTAACAGGTAATCATGGCATTACATGTTGTGATTAGTTCTACGGATTGATGTTATTAGCTACCTTCATGTGCAAGCAACAAGCACATTTGCCTCAGCGATGAAAAACACAAGTGTGAGTGTGTATGCATGTGTGAGTATGCATGTGTGAGTGTGTGTGTACGTACGGTCTAGAGTAGAGGCTGAAGGGTGGAGGGGACACCATCATCTGGCTCAGTATTGACACTAAAATCAGGACCACGATGGGCATCAGCTGGATGAACATAGAGAAACCACCCTGGAGGAAAACACAGTTCAATAAGCACTTCATTTAAAAAAACCTATAATATAGCATGTAGATTTTATAGGTGCACATTCATTTACAATGTACATTCCTCGACATAAAATGTTGATATATTTATTAGAGATAAGATCTGATCCCATGAACGTACATCTGCCCGTTCTTCTGTTCTCTCTTGTCGGGAATCCGTCTGATTGCTGTAGCTCGTTCTGCTGTTGGTGAAGGTGTGTGCACTTGCTGTGGACAAAAATATCATGACTGAGGTCAGATCAGAGTTCCCGTTAGCCGGTAATTACCGGACTATGACCGGTAAAATATGCTGAAGACCGGCAAATCTAAATCTCTCCGGTCAAAATGTCCGGTCAAAATAATTTCCCCTTAGCACAATACACTTATGTGACGGACAAGAATAGTATGTGACAGACAAGAAGAGTATGCGACAGACAAGAAGAGTATGTGACAGACAAGAATAGTCAATTCTAATGTCTAACACTTAATGTGGAGAAAGAGATGTCCTGTATGGGTTGATTGTGCGTTGATCTGTTGGTAATGCCTCGGGGTTCCGGTGGGCATGTAAACAAATGCATAATGCTGCGCTATACTTTGCGGCCTCACCCAGTTGCATAGCGACGCTTATTGTTTAGGTGTCTTTTAATAAGCAGGTAGTCATATCATTAGCTAGAACTAGCTAGATCTGATCGATATGGACATAAACGCGAGTGAAGTCTAATCTGACGGGAGAGAGAGATCAGCTGCTGCTGACGAGTCGACACGCAGCTCTGCAGCTCATCCAGAATGCAGCGGCTCGTCTGGTCTTCAACCTTCCTAAATGTTCCCACACCACTCCGCTCCTCCGCTCCCTTCACTGGCTTCCGGTAACTGCTAGAATCCACTTCAAGACACTGGTACTTGCTTACCATGCTGCGAATGGATCTGGCCCTTCCTACATCCAGGACATGGTTAAACCGTACACCCCAGCGCGTGCACTACGCTCTGCATCAGCCAAACGACTCGCTGCACCCTCGCTGCGAGGGGGACCCAAGTTCCCATCAGCAAAAACACGTGGGTTTGCTATCCTGGCTCCAAGATGGTGGAATGAGCTCCCCATTGACATCAGGACAGCAGATAGCTTGCACACCTTCCGGCGCAGACTGAAAACTCATCTCTTTCGACTCCACTTCGAGCGATAGAACTATTAACAAAGCACTTATATACTAATAAAGGACTGGCTTACCTAAAGCCAGTTGAGTAACACTTGAAATGTTTGGCTCTATGAAACCTGATGTACTTATATGATTCTGTTTTCTTCAAGGTTGTGTCTTCCTGGTCGAATGCACTTATTGTAAGTCGCTTTGGATAAAAGCGTCAGCTAAATGCAATGTAATGTAATGATCACCTGCAGCGGTGAGCGGAACAAAACACACACTTCAGGTTAGAAAATCACATGTAGCTATTTTAATTACCTCTCAAACTACCGTAACTAGTTATAGATATGTTTAGTTTTACTGTCGGGTCACTCATTACTGGATCCGTGAGCTGCATGATACTGACGGGCTGGCAGGAGAGGGAGAGCGCTCCGTTTATTATTCCCGTGTTATTGTAAGTTACTGTACACTTTTGAATAATGTAGTTCATCTACTATAATTAGTTTGTTTAATATCGAATCATATCAATTTGTTTTAAAGCTCAATAAATAACAAAGAAGACCTTTGACCGGCACTTTTCTCATTTTGTCCGCAAGATTTCAACTTTAACGGACATTTTGATCGGCGAAAAAGTATTCTAACGGGAACTCTGGGTCAGATACAAGGAATATGAAATACATCCCAAATTAAAGCTACTTCCAGAGATCAGTATTTAAAACAACATGGTCCATGTTGCACCAGTACATATGCTAAGATTACATGGTTATATTTGCTTACTTAAAGCTCGAAAAAGATACATCCATTATGTAAATTGGGATCTTAAATGCAACACATAAAAAGTATGTCAACATAGTCTGTTACCCCTTTCACACCAACGCGGTTCCAGGGCCGGTTCGGAGCTGGAGCTTGAAAAGCACCGGTTGTTCCTGTTCACACCGCAGCGGAGCCGCCTCTAAGCTCCGGAATCCGGTTTGTTTCAAGCACCAAAAAGTTGTCGGTCTAGAAAGCAAGCACCGCATACGTCACGCTTACGTCGGAGGCGGGGGCGAGATCAACCTCTAACAACAACAAAAAGCCTAACCCTGTGTAATGTTGTTTTTATAGGCAATCATTTAAGCTTTGTTAGTTCCAGGTTTAATATGTGCAATAAGTTCATTTCAATACGTTATGCAATAAACATTGAACCAGTCCGGCCCTCGATTAGTACCCATTTTTTTTATTTTGGCCCACTGTGTAACTGTGTAAGAACTTTTGAATGTAGCATGCAACGACTGTAAAGTTGGTAGTAAAGTCGTCCCATTTCATTTCGACAGAGCAAAACGAGTAGCGCTTCAATACAATTGGCCATTGTTGTTGTTGTCGATGTGAGGGGTTTCACGGTTACGTCATGACGCAAACGATGACGCAATGACACAGCACCAGTCGGGCTCTGAGCAGTGTGAACAGAGCGGGAGCTGAACCGAAGAACCAGTTCCGAACCAGAAAAAGGGAAAAGCCTTGGTGTGAAAGGGGTATTTGAGATAGCAATTTCACTTTTAAAAATAAGTCTTATTACCTACTACAATAAGAGCATGTGATGTCAGAACACTTTAAGAATAAAAAAATCGATATATTTGGATTAATCACAACTTGATTCGATGCGTTAAATGCTGACTTACAGGAGGGGAAGCCACCTCCAAAGAACATGTTGAAGAGGTCCTCAGGAGTGATGTCGGCCTCAAAGCCCCGGTGGAAGTCGAAGCCCCCACCTCCCCCTCCTCCATTAGAGTTACCCGGGCTGCTGGGCTCCTCTCCTCCCGTCAGGTCGTACTGCCGTCGTTTGTCTGGGTTACTGAGCACTGCGTATGAATTACCAATCTCTAGAATAGGACACATTCCAGAATGAAGGAGGGAAAGTTATGGACACGTTTGTAGGCGTTGTAATCAAATGCTTAGATAATATTTTTATATCCCACACAAGCTAGATTTCACAAAGATTAGAATAGATCAGGAAAAGATAATGATTTACTTTTAAAGGCCTCTGTCGCTCCAGGTGCATGGTTTTTGTCTGGATGGAACTTGAGCGCTAGTTTCCTGTAGGCCTTCTTTAGCTCATCCTCATTGACTTCTTTATTGACACCCAGCACTTCATAGTAGTCCTTACACCGCTTTATTCTGAAAGAGATTGACAGAGAGTGAAGAAGCTGAAACCAGTGGATGGTTTTTTACCATTCTCGAGAGGTTATCTTTGTGTTCAATCATCTTTCCATGAACGTCAATCATGCATGAAATCAATCACACAATTGAACAACTGCCTATAGTAGAAATAAACACAATTATTCAGCTGTTATCAGACAAAACTATTCACATGTGTTAAAACAGAACAAAAAATCAAATAGTTAATTTGATTGTATCATTTGCTAGATCCTTCATTTGGACACTCATCAAATAATACAAGTCGGCACTGTTAATATATCATCTATTCGACTATCACTGAATCGTGGAGTGAGACCACTAATGAGGTCACAAGGGAGACGCTTTTGAACACAACCTGTCTTTCTTAGAAGACATGATGCCATTTTTAAACTACTGAAGAGTTCCCAAAGGATTTAGTATAAAAACACTAGAGAATACAGTGATTGCATAAGTTTAAAAGGTGCATTACACTGCAGCTTTCTAAGATCTAATCAAAGGCTGTGGATACAATGTGCACCTGTCTCTGTCTAGTCCTATCTCATGGTCTAAAATGTGAGCATGTAGTGGTTACCTGTAATCTAGTTCAGAGTGCTAAATGTCTCCCATTTTATCCTCTCATTGGCGAGACGCCAAGCTGATGGGTTCCCATGACAATTAGCTGTGTGTGCACAACACTGCAGAGACTACAGTATCCTCCTGCAGCCACGGATGACAGGTCTAACTCAGCATGAAACAGTACTGCCGACACAGGGCGAATGGTAGGAAAGCACCAAAATAGGAAGAGGATAGATAACAGTATATCGGTGGGAAAAGTAGTATAGCATGCAGTGTTTCCCACAGAATTTGATTTGTGGGGGCACCGCGGCCCGCCACAATTAAATCAATGTATGGGAAACACTGGCATGAAAGGGAAGTCAATCTTAAAATCCTCACCTTTGCACACCTTCCACCTGCTCTTTGGTGAAGGCTTTAAGGTCTCCCCCTCCGGACTCTTGGCCGTCCCTCTCCGGCTGAGCTCCGGTGCTTTCTGAGCCGTCTGCTGTCCTCCTGCGAAATGCACCGTTACCTGCTGAGCTCCCATTCTTAGTTAATGCGTCCAACAAAGCTGAAAAAGAGAGGAAGAGGCTTAAGATTAAATAAATAACAGTGTAAGCTTCAGTATCTTACAAGGGTCAAAGCTTTTGAGAACTATTTTGATACAAAACTGTTTTTTTTATAACATATTTTTTGCATGCAGCATTGAAACACTACAGTTACTAACACTTTAAGTGTTTTCAATTAGCCCTAACTTAGTAAGATGACATTCAATGTTGTACTGTTGTCATTTAGTAAAAAGGCCAAATCAGATAGCTCTCAATTTAAATCAGAATAAATTAACAAATACTGGATTCAATCACTCAACAAAGAAGCTTATGAGTGCACAAAGGGAGAATATGTGACTACATTTAAACTAAGAGTCTTACTAAAGCTCAATGTTGAGGACTGATTCCATGTGACTATTGGGGTGCAGAACAAAGGGCATGATGATTATCAGTGGGCCAGATTTAGCATTCCAAAGCTGCCATTACTTCCTGTACTATACACATGAGAAAATGTATTTCATTCAATCATACAGTTCACTTATAAACAGAGAAAATGACCACTGAAGTCAATGAAGTGAAGTAAGGATGATCATTAAAAAAGGTTTAAAAAGCACAAATTTGCAATGGTATTAATTAATTCACACACACGTCACAAAGCCATGACATCCGTGACAAATGTCTGCCACCAAGGGGGAATCTTTGTGAACTGACCGACAGACGGTGCGTGCTATAGAGCTTCTGTCCAGCAGCTTATCAAATCACATCTTCCAATGGCTAAAAGTGTCATCCTCCTCGCACAATACAGATTTCCAAATGTTATCAAAAATAAATAAACCGGAAAGGAGAAGCATTGTCGTACAACAATCACAGGTTTAACCTTTAAATGCAACAACAGTGACCAAGCGTACAGTGCCTACTGTTTGCAGACACAGCTTTGTCTCAAATTATTGAAATACAGTTAATCATTTTCAAACAGCAGGAAGCCGATTGAACACTTCATGATCAATAAAATGACATTTTACAGATTAACTACACTGCAGGCCTCGATGGGATCCCTTTGACACTTCCGAGACATACAAACTAAATGAACCGCTCTAGGGAGACTCATTGAGATGATGACTGTTTTAATATCAAATATGTCCAAAGTACCAGTTAATGCAAGGTATGGAGAAGACTTTCAATTCATGAAGAATGCCAATTTGAAATCTATCCTGTATTTCATTCACAATGTCACAGAGGCCTTGATTATCCATGTAAGATATATGGTAATGGTGATGGAGAGATACAAACTCAAAGACAGCACATCAACATGTGTCTCCCAAATGCTTTTAACTGTTATAATGTTGCGTATTGTTTGCCAATGCATTATTCATCATTATGCACCCAGTCACGTGTAACAAAAGCTCACAACTGCTGCCTTTTTCACAACTAATCCATCCTTCCCATAGCACTATGGACTACTTAACATCTTGAGATTGACAACAATGTCATTGTATTTTTGTGATACAAATGCTATAGCTTTTCTCATGCTGAATCGTTTTTTTTTTAGGTGATGCAAAAACTGAAAACTGTTGGGTAAACCGAGCCGATAACCAGCTTACTGATGCCAGATAACACAAAGACAGTATGACAAATATGAAAATGCTTCGTGTCTGTGTACGGCGGCCCTGATCTAAACTGCCATGAGGAATGTGGGACTACATGCTGTGTTAACCTGCCTTTTATCAATCAACTCTTTACATGGGTTGCCATGGATTGCAACACAAAGATGTGACCCCCATGTCACTCAATAACAGATGGATGCACATGTACACCCTCTCTGAGACTCACAGACTTTTAGTGCCAGAGGTGCCAAGCAGTTATCCTTTATTATAAAATAGCTTGATGGTTACTTAAACCAACAACGTTATTTTGCCATAACAGGTCGGTGTGTCTGTTTGCAGCACAAAAACAAAGAAAGAGTAATTACTAGGGTACCCGCACAGTCCCCTTACTTTAATTATCTATTCAATACACACCTAACTGTAGATATTTCCCTATATATGCACATTTAATTAAGCTTCAGCCACAGTATACCCCATCCTCTTTGGCCCTTTTTGTTTACAACTTATGTTAATGTCAGGCTATTTTATTTTGGACATCTTGTGTTATCAAACATGCTTGTGATGCACTTCACTTTACATTTAGAGCACATGTGGAAAGTAAAAGTCCTTGAGGATTTGCTCATCCGTGGCCATATGTGTGCTATTGAGTGTTATTGCGTTTTTTTCAAGGTCCAGCCTTGGACAGCTAGTTATCTATTAGCTTAGCTTCGGAGCTGTCATTGGTGCAGATTCATACTATTGCAGACAAAGGTGACGGTTGGACATTTAACTGACGCGTTATACATTTACAACACAGGAGCTCCATATCAACCATGTTCATGATTATCTACCCTATTGAACAGTCATTCAAAACACAACATGGTAAAGAACTGTAAGTTGTTACACCTTTGTCAGTGCCATCCGTACTGTACTTGTTTACGGGTTTTGTCGCTGACAGTGGTGTGTCCGGGATTAGCCTACATTTCGGGTCAATCGTTCAATTAAAGGATTGGCAGTCGGCTGACTAGCATGTAGTCCTAGCCGTGATTCCATCTCTCTCCAGGCTCCACTTGTCTATCCTGCACCCAAATCTTTACGAGCCTACAACCTTTACACCACAGCTTATTCAACACCGGCCGAATGACTTAAAGTGAAAATCTAATGACAGCTATCAAAAATGCTTTAAAGGTCAGCTAGTATTCAAGACACTGCAATGAATGACAGCTAGCTTCAACCACTGAGTCAAGGATGGCTCGATCTGGGATTGTATAACCATTAGCCTTAGTGGTTATTTAACAGTCATTGTCTTTTAGCTCCAAGAAATACAGGCTTATTCACCATATTTCCCCATATATAACCACAATTAACAGCGCTAGCTAGGTTAGCCTTCACATCGCTAGGCCCACAACTAAGCTAACGCTAACTCGACGTGTTTTCTCCATTTCACCGTCTTAAAAGGCATAGTTTATTCTAGTTTACCGTTCATTTATCTTACAGGTATTGGGTATACAATAGTAAGTAGGTGGCCTGTTATAAGCCTAAACTGTTACTGATGTTAACACACGTCAGCTTTGCTAGCTAGGTCATTAGCTTAGCCCCGGACGATCATCCACTCCTACCTTTTGCTCTGGTAGTTGGATAAAGCTTCTCTGCTTTGTTGAGAAACTTCAACGCTTTCTCTTTATCTCCGACGCTAAGGGATTTGGTCGCTATATTAATACATTTTTCAGCTTCGTCTCTGTTTCCTTCCATTTTCATCCCTCTTCCTCCTCCGGCAGAGTCAGCTGATCATCTCATTAAACCACGTGGTCACCAGCACTGACAGCAGCAGTCAAAGCAATGCAAGTGAAAGATTTGTGGGATTTAATCATTTGTGGCCTTGTTTCCCCTTATGTGTATGAAGTAAATGTTTCCAGGGGGCCTGACCCCTGAATAGACAACCACTGTGAATGGACTAAACTATCTTTATCTAAAGGCCTACAATCTATTAATGTGATGTATAATAATCAGTGGTGGAGTATTCAGATGCTTTAGTTGAGTAAAAGTACCAATACAATATTGTCAAAATACTTCATTATAGGTAAAAGTCCAAAAGTATTATCATATACATGTATTTAAAGTATACAAAGTAAAATTAATCATTGTTCAGAAGAATAATGAGTTAGTCCACTAGTTAATTTTTTAGGGATGCATTTTGTTAAAAGTAGCTAAAGCTGTTAAATAAATGTAATGGAGTAAAATTACCTTATTTCCTTTTTAAATATAGTGGGGTAGAAGTATAAAGTAACATACAATGGAAATACTCAAGTAAGTAGCCTGTCTCACAATTCTACTTTCTAAGTAGCCTACTTCTGTAAATATACTTAGTTACTTCGCACCTCTGAAAATAATAATTATATATCAGTCACAGTTCGCTTTACAGTATTATACTGGTACTTCGAAGATTTGAGGATTCTTCCACCAGCTCCCACTAATATGCATTTTTTCCCCTTTATTTCTAACAAACACTTTCATTTGCAGACGACGAAAAGCTTAATCCTTGCCTCATCCATTTATCCAAAGCAAATTCTACACTGTATGAGTTAGTGCTATGCTCTTACTCCTTAGACCAGAGGGAAACACATATCAGTGAACCTGGAAAAACGTCCTTAATACTGTATGGGGCATTCTACCGAATTAGTACAAAGTGCTAAGAAAAACTATTTAACAAAACAATTAAGTATTCAGACATAGATATTTACTAAGAATATGTTATGGTCTATTTAAACATAAGGCATTACATTAGTGATAAGCTTAATATACAAAAACATCATTATAGGGTACTTTCTATTGGGAAGTAGCTGTCCCCAACCCTGACATCTAAATTTCAATTTCTGTAAATAACATGTATGCTAGTAGCGTCTCGCAGCGGCGAAACTGTGGCGTGCTGAGGGGGGGTGGAGCCTCGCAGCCAGGGCTGCCCCTGGCCAACTTGTGGCCACACGCAAAGTTATATGAAGAGGCCCTCTGTGTCGCAACGTCGGCGGGGGGGGCGGGGGGGGGGGGGGGGGGGGGGGGGGGGGGGGGGGGGTTACTAGTGGAGCCTCTGTGGCCTCTGTGAAACTGTGGCGCGCCGCATTTGCACTAGAAACGTCACTACAGAAACAGTCACTACTGAAACATATGGTTAAGTTTCGGTAAATGACATGATCGTTTCAGTGGTGACTAAATGGAATGGTAAGCAGGTAAATCCCATAGTTTTTAAATAAATGTGTTTTAAAGTATGAAAATCAGTGTTACTTTAAAGGTCTCTTATTATACTATTTTAGGCATATATTTTAGGTTTCAGATATATAAAAAACAGATCATGCATTCTAGCCTCATCCCCCTCTATTTCAGCCTGTTACTAAAGTGCTGATTCTGGGTCAGTAGCTTCAAACATTCACACTTCAACATAAGGCATGTTATGAGTTAAGATTAAGCAATAAGGTTGAGGGAATATGATACAACCTTGAGAAGAAAATACTGTGGTCACTACCGAAACACTGGATGTTTTGTAAAAAATGTAGTACATTGAATTGACTAAAATTATACTGATTGGTTTAATGTATGTTCAATTTCAACAATCATCAACTCTGGAATCAATATGATCAGTATTATGCATTTTATAAAGAACGTTTGCATTATGATTTTTATGAATTGTATCAATTGAACTTTGAAATTTGATTACAAATGAAATTGCATTGATTTAATTGTGAAAACCCTCAAGAAATATTTGTTAAAATACTATTTAGAGAAGGGAAGGTAAAACAATCTTAACAGGTTAATATAATACTTTTTTACTACAGTGTATGTACTATGTTTCGGTAGTGACAATTTTTGGTAGAGGAAGAACATTCCAATAGTCTGAAAATACGATATAAAAATGTACGGTTCTTTTACCAGATATGTGTAATTTAGATATGGTACAAAATATATATGGACAAAGTTTTGGGGAAAAAACATACAACATTTCAAAACTGTTCCAACCTGAATTTGCACCAATTCGGTAGAATGGCCCATATACCTGATGTACATTCATGATCACCCAAGCTAGCAAGAAGATACAGAAATGGAAACACGTGTAATCGATTTATTGTTTCATCATATACAGGTATATTCTAATCTACAGTCCACCATTTTTACTATAAAACCAAAAATTGATATTTTCAGACATTATTAATATATTGCTCCTTTCTAGTAAAGGCTTCATTTTGTATTTGGAGTTCAGTGAGGAAATCAACACCTGGCATTCGCCTTCTTTTTTGTCTCCATTACAGGACATAATTTGATTCATAAGCTTTAAGTTATTTACAAGGGAAAGTGTTTTCTGTAGAACATGGCTGCACTGTACCCGAGCGTATAGCATTTAATAACAAACATCCTTAAAATATTGACACATGAAAAATAAAAAACAGACAAGTATCAAGCTGGACATTAAATACCGGAGTTTTCTAAGAGCAACATTTTTAAAATCCATTTAAAACACAGCAGTTTTCTTCATGCCCAATACATCTAAATGTGTCATTCTATAGCATCCTTCCCCCTTCATTCTGACATGGTATAGCGTCATTCAATAGAAATAATAATCTTCAAGTCCTTTATACAAGTCGATACTGAGTCCGCTTAACTGTTCCTGCTCTAGAAGCACTACAAATAATTACAAAAATATTACCATACATACTACCCAGGGTTGCAACTGCGAGTTTGGATGCATGCCCTCATCATGGGGGCAACAGCAAGAAGCCCACCTGGATATTTTTTCCAGTACAGTCACAGAGTTCAAACAGAGACTTTGTTTTATTTTAGTTTTTTCTTTCGCCATTGTCAAGCTTTCCGTCATGTGGTCTCTTAAGCCGGAGTACGTGAAGGGGGAAGTTTGGCTGCAAAAGATCCCATGGTGTTGAGCGCTGCATGGATGCGGAAGTGTAGCCTGGACTCCATGTGGTAGTCTTTGTAGTTCATTCTGCAAACAAGATCAGCTCTTTGTGTTCATTTCATTTCAAACCTTTATTTATACAGATACATCCCATTGAGATCATTGATCTCTTTTTCAAGGGAGACCTGCTCAAGTAGTTCCACATGAAACATAAAAACATAAATAGAACAACAAAAGGACATCATACAGCATAATTTACATAATTATCCACATAAACAGGTACCAATAGCTTCCGATTGACTAGCATCCAACCGAGCTTTAAAAGCATTTAGTGGCACCAGATTGGTCAGTTTCCATTTAATTTGCAGACTATTCCAAGACAGTGGAGCTGCGCATCTAAAAGCTGTCTTCCCTAAGACAGTCCTAGCAGTTGGCACATTTAATAAAACCACAGCATTCGATCTCAGGCAGTAGCCACTTACAATTTTCTGTGAGATCAGGGAGCAGATATAAGATGGAAGTTTCCCTAACATGGCTTTGTATATAAAAATGTACCAGTGACTGAGCCTCCGTACAGTTAGTGAAAGCAAACCAGCCCTTGCATATAGGGTACAGTGATGGGTTAATGCTTTACAGTTTGTCACAAATCTCAGTGCACTGTGATACGCAGCATCTAACTTGACCAGGCAATTGGCAGGTGCATTCATATACATCAAATCACCATAGTCCAGCACAGGTAAAAAGGTCACAGTGACTAGCCTTTTCCTGGCCTCAAGCGAGAAACAGGACTTATTTCTGAAAAAGAAACCTAGCCTAACCCTCAGCTTTTTAAGCAGGTTATTGACATGAAGTTTAAAAGTGAGACAATCATCAAGCCAGATCCCAAGGTATTTGTAACAGGTAACCACTTCAAGTTTTATTCCTTGCGTAGTTACAATATCTAAAACAGGCTCTGGTGTCTTTTTAGCTTTAGAAAAGAGCATTACCTTGGTTTTATCCACATTTAAAAGAAGCTTTAGTTCAGAGAGCTGAGTCTGAATAATGTTAAAAACAGCCTGTAATTTAACACCAGCCTCCTTAATGGAGGGACCTGCACAATACATCACAGTATCATCCGCATAAAAATGTAAAGTAGCTTCATCCACATTTTCACCTAAACTGTTGATGTATATGGAGAATAAAAGTGGACCTAAAACAGAACCTTGAGGAACACCATTTTCAATGTTCAACCACTCAGAAGACAGCCCATCAAAGTGAACACATTGGGACCTTTCAGAGAGGTAGTTTACAAACCACCTCACTGCATGGCTGGACATGCCTATACTGGCTAGCCTCTGCTTTAAAATGTGATGATCGACGGTGTCAAACGCTTTTGAAAGGTCAACAAATAGAGCTGCACAACTCTGCTTATTGTCTAAAATACTCGCCACATCATTCACCACTTTCATTGTGGCAGTGATGGTGCTGTGTTGTTTTCTGAAGCCTGACTGATGTTTAGACAGGATGTCATTTGTACATAAAAACACCTTGTGTTATAGCAGTATGCAACTTCAGACAGATTTCATCCAAGCATCTTGGGAAGCACTACCTTGACTTAAAGACAATAAAGCAAACGTGATAAATACAAATGTGGATGCGCTTAAATCACTTACTTGATGTCTTCCATCAAATTGATGGCTGTGTTGGTGTCACCTTTCTGCTTGTGCAACAGGCCCAGCTCATACATGGTAAATGGTACCAGGTAGTTGTCATGCTTGATGTTGTTTTTACTGCAAAAAAAAAGTTAAATCAAAAGATACTTCAGTGAGTCAATTTAGTAGTGAGTGCTTTACATTTCAGTTGGGCAGTTACTGCAAGTCTCAATGACACCCAAAGTTAGGAACTACATGTGGTATGCATCATGTTCATAGAGATGAGGTATAGCAACAACACAGCTAATGCTATTCACATCATGTGTAGCAGTTGGTTTACATAATGTGACTTGTATACATCTACCGAATGCATTTGTAAAATGTATAAAATCAACTTTATAGAGTCTGTTCAGATGCAAACTCTAACCAGAGGAACGGCTGTTGAGAAGGATGAAACATACAAAAATAAAAAAATTGATAAAAAGGGAAATTGACAGAAAAAGTGTAACATTTGTAGAGAGATGAAGCAATAGATGCAAAACATTAACAATGTTTTGAACAGTATATAAATGTATAGGATTATTTGACACGTTGAGATTATTTTCAACCCCTGGGTTTCATGAGAAAGTGTTTTTCAATGGCACCACGATGGCCTCACCTTGAAATGACATGATTGAAGCAGAGCTCGGCCTGGACCAGATGCTCGAGCTCTCTGAGACAGAGACCCTTCAGCAGCTGCACAACACACTGGTCATCCAGGTGATACACTGATGGGTCTAAGAATACAATAAACAAGCTGTTAGTTTCACATTGATGCTAAAACAACTGATTATGTTGGTCAATGTGCTTTAAAGTTCTTCTGTTCCTCACTAGGATCATCGCTGAGCTTCTCCTCTGCTTTCTCCAAGACGGTCAAGATGCTTTTAGTCAGATCAGGTCTTTTGCCAACTACTGTGAATCCATTCCATACGTACATCATTTCCTGAGGGAAAACAATGGTTATCATCAAAAAAAGGTTAGTTTTCAATGCTAAGTCATTAAAAGTAGGAATGCCTGAGCATCCTCACCAAAGCAGGCACGACTAGTTTCTGTGGGTCAGAAGAAAAGTACCGCTGCGCCTTGTTTGCAGCAAACTTCTCTGTTGGAATCGACTTCCCAGCAATCCTCAGTCTGAGACCATCCACCTGCCTACAATCAAACCACACATGTCTCACTGTTACTTTATGATGATTACAGAACTTAAAACCAAGCCTTATTATGGTTATCTCTCACAAACCTGAATAAGTCCTCCACATGTTCTCCCAGTCCAGTCACTTCCTCCTCTGGCATCATGCTCAAGATGGCCGCTTTCTGGAAGGTATAGACCGCCTGCCAGAGAAGAGCAATCAGGTAAAACCAATGTCAATATCTATACAATCAGATTGACAAGGCAAAAAGAACATGTTTTATTTTCTACCTGGGACCACTTGCTCTCTTTGCAGAGCAGGTCAGCGTAACGATACGCCTCCCTCCATTTTTGTTCAAAGGTGTAGGCCCACATCAGCTCCCAGTAGCAAAGGTGGTGAATCTGACGCCACTCCTGCTGTGCTCCGATACACGCCAGGTACTTCTCCTGGGCCTGCGGAGAAACAGATTCATGGGATTTCAGTTGTTTCTCAACAACAACAACTGCCTGAGCTGCATGTACACACTGGTTGGTTACTACCAGTACTCACAAATGTGAAGTTTCCTTTCAGCAAAGCAATTCTCCCAGTGTAGAAGAGAATGAGGGCTCCCTGTGGACAAGAAGCAAATTAATTAAAAATGATGCCATTTGACTTTTGAGTCATGAGTTAGAATCAGCAAAACAATGTTTTTAAAAAAAATCCTGCTCACATTCGGAAACCTGTCAATGTAGGGCTCCAGAAGAGATTCAGCCTCAGTAAGGTTTCCTTCACCAGTGCCTGAGGGAATACAATGACCAGATTAAGAAATGTGACCATTACAAGGAGACAGGGGGGCACAGACCCCCTCCAATGTGTTTTCCATAAGTGAAAAAATAATGCGTGCATCTGCCCTGTGATTATGAACATCCCTAGATTTCAATGTGTTTGTCCTTGGCCCATGCAACAACTTTCCACTAGCATTCATACAAATTGGCATAGTGGTTTTTAAATTAAATAACAAACCAAACCTCCTTTGATGGAGGTTATAATGAGAAAATGCTTATCTACGAATAAATGAAAAGGGAGTTAGATAGAAGAAATGTACCCAGAATCACTGTGATGTAGAGATGGAACATCAGCAGAGTCAGGGTGCTGAGGATGGAGCGCAGACTGTCGCCGGCCGCTCCCTCTCTCAACTCTGACAAACCCAATTCCTGTAAGATTAAAAAAAAGGTTATCATAGTTTATATATCATTTTTTTACTGAAAATAGAAGTGACTGATGAGACCTACCCTGTCTCCAGAGAAACCCAAAAACTCCATCAGTCTGAGGACTTTGGATGGGAGCAGAGACAGCATCTGACAAGAAGAAGGTTAGCTTAGGTAGTTATGACAATTTAAAAAAGGAAATACTTTGTTCTACCAGCCATTTCAGTAGCTTTCATTAAGTCTAATCTAATGCAACATATGTGTAAATAAAATACATCTTAAAGAAGTGCAAAAACACAGCTATAATGATGTGCATACTGGATGACTTCCTGCATCTCTCACCAGATTAAAGGATCCTATGCCCATGTTCACACCGCCTCTGAAATGAATGTGGGTGCTACTCTGTTTTTCCATGCCTTTTGTGGCACTGGCCATGGCTTGGCAATCCCTGGTAGGGGAGAGAACATATCATTAAGAAAATAGACCCAAGTCAGTTTTTTTAACCACTTTTATCAGCGTCTCGTTATGGCATCATGTCCCAAGCAAAATCCCCGTTTCAAGCTTCTTACTTGTATATCTGATAACTGTTTCGGATTCTCATCCCTCCTTTGATGAATCCGATTATACTCTCATCCAGGAATGTGAGGGCAGCTTTCTGCAGCAGAACTTCGGCATAGCACAGCTCTGCATGCATCTCCTCTGTTAACAAGTATCAAATGTCACATGCTGGGTAAAAAAACGAAACTTTTCAAAGCTTCAGAGAGATGGCACTGGGAACTGTAATCAGTACCAGGGTGTAACATCAATATACAGTTTGTTATTTCTAATAAAACACTTTAACACGGCTCGTCTTCTCTCTATGTCATAAATCCAAAGTATGTTAACTTGCCTTCTGTCAGGTTGTCAGCTGGTTGTCTGTACAAGAGGCTGGTTAAAGCCTCCACTATTCCAGTTTTCTTCCGAAATCTATGTTGAGGAACACACAGTATAGGGTCAGGGTGATCATTTAAAAAAGGAGTCATACTATGCTGTGTTTTTAGTTTCACAGTTGTGTTTATCCCAACACACATTATTTGTTCTCACGCTAACTGTCTGAATTTACCCCCCCCCCCGAAAAGGATGAGTATGCTTCAATTAACCAGTGCACTCATGCAATGGATCCAAATCTCTTACCAGTTATTTAAACTCTTAAATAGTTATAGTAATTATGATTAGGGAACCGATAAGAAAATGCCGGGTACCGGGTACCCATACGAAATACACACTTTTGGTTCTGCTTAACGGTTCCTAAACGCGGTAGACCCTGTATTCCACCGGGTCAGTCTGCGCTGCGGTGACCCGGTGGAATACATAGGGGACTGGCCATCTGTGTGTTCTGGAGAATCACAGAACGGCCGGTCGTCAGCGGGCCGTTGACGGCCAGCTCAGTGCGTTGATGGCCGGCACCGCCCCTTAATTTTTTAAAACGGCATCATGTAAATTGCACTGACAGGCGACAGTTGCCCCGCAGCGAGGGTCCCCCCACCCTCCCGTAGACAGTTCACGAGCTCAGTCACTTCATAACACCAAAGATGGGTCGTGGTAAACGCTCTAAAGTGAGGCTCCACTACACTAAAAAAGAAAAAGACAAGGCACAGTGTTAATAGCTTGCCACAGGCATAGCTCAGTTAAAATAAAGCACAGCTATTGTGTGCATGTATATTTTTTATTTGTAAAAATGTCAGTTAAAGCTTAAAAGAATAAAGATATTTTTGTTATCTAAACGTTTGACCTCTTTCTTTTACAATTTTGGAATCGAAACGGGGAATCGATAAGAACCGGAATCGATAAGCAGAACTGGAATCGATACATTTCAAACTATACCCATCCCTAGTTATGATGCAGCTGCCCTTACAATGTATGGACTGTTGCATGCAGTATTAACGGTAGTTTGAAATGCACATTGAATCTCTGCACCCTCTGCATTGTATATATAAGCCGTGACATTTGTGACATGTTTTATAATATGTAATCCAAACTTCTATGAATCTGTCATACTTTTGGCATGTCGCCAAGGATTCCCTCAGAGATGCCATGGCATTATCCATGTCCTTTGGGTCGAAGGTCATGCCTGCCTGCATCACCAAGATGCTGGTGTAGCCCATGGCGTGGTACATGCTCTGATTCTTCCTGAAGGGGAATGAATGCAATGATTTTTTTAAGACAAAATGCAAATTCCAAGAGTAAAAAAACAAATATTATAAAAAGTAACCAAATGCCATAATGTTTAAAGTACATACAGAAGAGTCAGCTGGAGATAAATGTTTTTAAAGAGCCGGCAACTTACCTGGGTTTTAACAGAGCCAAAGCATCAGAAAACCTGTTGTTTAGAAAAAGGTCCAGTGCAGCGGAGGATTCCTTCAGTGCAGCTTCTAAATCCATTCCAGGTTCTCTGAATAAAAGATTTGCAAAATCCTTTAGGCTTTTTAATTCCCAACAGATTTACATACCTCTGACATCAAATCATGCATTAAGTATTCGGGATCACAGGTGAATCAATGCCAAAATGTGGCACAGCGGAAACAAAGTGACTTTACTCTCTATACAAGTCCTGTGTGATGAGATGTAAAATATATGGCGGCAGGTTAGCTAGTTGAGTAACAAATGGCTGCAAATATGTATGTGAATAGTACAACAAAAATGGTATGAATAGTTGTATTGATGAATTAGGAGTTACTGACCTCTAGTGTGAATGGAGTGCATTACAATAAGTAGATTTCATAATGATATCCAATTAGCAATAATGAAGGATATTTCTAAAGGATTCTCTCTGGTTGCCAATTATGTATGCCTTATTATTATTTTCATTTGGTGCAAAGCATTGAAAACATTTTGAACATTCCTGTAAAATGTATCCAATAAATAAACTTTATTTCACTTACATAAAATCCTCACTGATTTCGTTTAGGTCCACCTGGAAAAGGGATGGAAGGGGAGACCATTTGTAAAAAAAATTAACTGCACAGTTGTCATATATGCTGTGTGTGCTTTTTGCACATCTGCATGTAAATAACAATTAGATGAGTGCAATATTGTGAGATAATTGTCTTGCATGTTATGACCATGGCTATAAAGCAGGGGTGTCAAACTCAAGGCCCGGGGGCCAAATCTGGCCCGTAACTTCATTTTATGTGGCCCACAAGAGCTTGCAAAGAATATAATATGTTTATTATACGGTTAAATGCCGATTTACAGAAGCATGTTGCCCATAAACTACATGTCCCACAATGCATCTGAAATGTGACTTTTTTTCTCAGAATTTTCCTTTTTTTCTTCAAAATATGCCTTTTTTTTCCAAAAAAAAATTATTTTTCTAAAGGTCACCTTTTTCTGATTTTGGCTTTTCCCCCAGAATTTGACTTTTCTTTTAAAATCATTTTGTGACATTCTTACTGAAGAGACTTGCTTGGCCCTAGACTTCTGCTTTCAGACATAGTTAATTATGAAGTTATTACCCTATCCGATAATCATCCAATGCAGGGGCAATAATGTAATATAATACATTATTTTATATATATTAAATATTTATGTATTTTTATATAGTCTTATATAAAACTGGCCCTTTGAGTGCAACCATGATGCTAATGTGGCCCGAGATGAAATTGAGTTTGACAGCCCTGCAAGGTTGTGATGAATAAAGTTGTTCTTCTTTACCTCCCCTCTAGTACTATCATCATGTAAACATAATTGACAAATTGTGTTACCTTTGTTCACATTACATTACATTATATGTCATTTGTTAGACGCTTTTATCCAAAGCGACTTACATACATTCAGTACTGTGGGCAATCCCCACAGGAGCAATTTGGGGTCTTGCTCAGGGACACAACGACATGCTGACTGCAGTGGGACTCGAACTTGCTATCCACTGATTCGAAGTCCAGCACACTGAGCCACAGCCTCCCTTCACATAACTATTACCTATATAATAACTATTTAAGCCATTGGACTTATTTGTTATTACAGTCTGTTTGAACCAAAGAAGAGCTCAATAAAGAGGATCAAGTATTTAACGGTTGATTGCGGACTTGTAAATGGGAAATAAAAACCATACAAAGTGATGTGAGCTACATATAGTTGTTATGTGTATATCTCAAATTACATTTGTTATTGTAAGTATTTGCAACTCTTTTTTGAGTCGGTGCTGATGTGCATTCTCGTAAAATAAGAAGACAAAAAGGATCAAACAAATGTATTCAAGTTTGTATAAACATTTTTGAATAAATAAATAAAATCTGAATATCTATGAATAACCTGATTCTCCAGGTCCATCTGGAAAAGGGGTGGGAAGGGAGACTCATACGCATGTAAACGTGCCTAAACAAGCAATGTATGTAACCATGTTATTGATTTTAAGTGGAATACAAATACATGTCAGCATGCCTCCATCGGACGTCTGAACATGATGCATTAAAGGGAATGAACACTTTTACCACTTCCACCCTCCTTTACCTTACACATGAATGATTAAATGACATCAGGACACAGAAACAGTTTTTAATAAACTGAAATAAAAGCAAAAATGTTGTTTGGAAGAATCAAACTCTAGTCATAAAACACCTGTGGAGAAGCTGCAGTAAACACAACCTACCTGCTGAAGTGAATTGACTCTTTTCGACTCCATTTTTAGCTGAGAAGTAACGCCAAACGCTGGATACAACTTGATGTCCTCACTTATCTCTGTTGGGAAATCGATCTCTTAACTTTGCAGAATAAGTTAAAATGTGTCCTCCCGCGGTATTTATCAGGTCAGGAGCCGGGAGGGGCCTACATTTTGAGGACCGGCCCACAAATATTTCGACTCTTGTCAAAAAGGCATCATTGTACGCATGCTAATGTGCTTTACGAGCAACTTGAGATACATACAGTATGGGCAGTTTCTATTTTGATTTATAGAATCACCCACATTTCGTTAAACAGGCGTGTGCACGTCAGTTAACCAGATGTACAAAGCCGGTTGGGAGAATGAAATTAAGATTGTAGATAAAGAAGTTTCTAAGCATTTCTAAGAATTGTAGCCTAATTGAACAACAAGGACGAGATGCATGCTGAGACGCGGTGCTGTTGTACAACTGTTAGCTAACTGTTCCCTGTTTGCTAATTAGATGCAGCTGCAGGGGCAGGTAACAGGTCACGAGACTCATCACACGAGACAACTGCCTGATTGAGCAGTGGTGGAAGAAGTACTCAGACATATTACTACTAATGCAGCAATGTGAAAGTAATTGAAAACAAGTTAGGAAAATCCAAGTATCATCAGCAAAATGTACATAAATAAGAATACAAATTAAAAAAGTACTCAATAAATATGACATTATAGCAATGTTAATAATGAGGCAGGCTTTTATAGGTATGAATGTACTGATTTGTGGCTGGTTTATCTACATTCAATATGGGTAGCGTATTCCACTGATTACCAACCAAGGGGTCAAAATGGTCACATGATAAGACTGTGTGGATGAGATCATTAATGGGGTAGGTTTTTACGTTTTCTCTGACTACTAGTATCAACTCATAAACAAAATGTAACAAGAAACCCCAAAAGGGCTTTTTTTGTTGTTGAACCCACTGATTTACTCTTTTTAAACCCATTGTTATTTATGGAGCTGGTAGGTTACTGATCTAGAATAAAAAAACAATATGTTTCTCTTAAGTGCCGTTAAGTAGGCTACATTAAGTTGCATTCAATGGAAATAGTTATGGTAATAGAAAAATAAAGTTCAACCAGTTGCTTTGCCACTGTGAGAATCAAGGGAGAGGAGAGGCAGAGGTGTGTCACCATGACAAATGACTCAACTCCTCTAGGGAAAAATTCCTTGAGCTGCTCCATGTCATATTGGTTTAACTTCACTCGCTCAGACAAGGGATGATAGACGTAGCTTTGGTTATAATTTCTAGTTATTTGCATGCATGTGATGTCCCTGCCCAACTATTAAATTACTGATGGTTTTAAGACTTTCTGCTGCTTGCACCACACGCTACTATTTAGGAAGCTTCTTTACGACGTGTTTACTTTTAACACTGATCATAGAAAAGATAATGAGCATTTCAAATCTGCACAAGGAACTGGACAAATATGAAATCATTTAGTCATTTTAATCAGTTTTACAGCAGATTTGAGAATAGGGGTCCCCTCGCAAAAACATTGATTACAGACACATGTATTTTTGAACATACATAAATAAAGCTAAAATAAATGTATTAAAATGTGTATGAAATATCTGAAAACAAATCTGAATATATATGCATAACCTGGTATTTTTCAACCATCCACATGCAGTCCTTTTGGAACCATCATTGAGAAAAACTACATTACCCATGATCCTCAACGCTCGGATGTAGTCATTCAGGAAAACATGGCGGCTTCGAAGAACGCGATCACAAACATCCCAGATTATGAATACACTGATGTGAACACCAACATATTTCATATCGACTCGTTCAGGACCGAGTGGCTGAACAGACTGCAGCCCGGGGACTTCTCCTTCCAGTCGGAGGACCAGGACTCCTCTGACGCTCTCTTCGCGGAGGAGATGGGCATCAGCGCGGACACCATGGCTGAGCTCAAGACGGTCTGCAGGTAGACACCATAGAACGTGCAAACTGAAAATACGATGGTGTGTTATTAAATGTTTAGCACTCAGCGTCTCTTCTTATCATGTCCATCCTGTCTTCTTAATGTGCTCAAAACATTACGAAATTGCACTGAAATAATCGATTGCAATACCAGAAACAACTTCAATGATTAAGCATCAGTGAGGGCAGAAGTAAGAAAGTGATGCACACTTTCTGTTACAGTAGATATACCATTATAACCACAGCGTTTAAATACTCTGGTACAAGTAAAAGTACAATAATAAGGACACACACATAGCATTTAAATATACTTTAAGTTTCAAAAGTAGAAGTAGACATGCAGACAAATGTATGATTGAATTAAGAATTAAAAAGAAAGTGAATGACTGTAATGTTTCAGCTGGTAATGGTGGGGCTTATACAGTCTATAGTCAATATAAGAAGTAACTAGTAGCTACATGTTTAAAATAAATGCAGAACATACAGTTTTTCCCTCTTAATGGTAGTTAAATAAAAGTATAAAGTAATGTAACTTGGACATACACAAGTAGCCTACCATGAAAAGCATACTTGAATACTATGCTTCAGAAAACTTACTTAGTGACTGTCTGTGAAATAATGAGCATAATAAAAAATAAAGCTGTTGATAACATGAAGGTGGACTACTAAATGCATTGTTGCCATCACCCGTTGATGTGTGTATAATGTTTTGCTATGATTTATGACTTCAAAGTAGTGAGCACACTGAAACTACTTTGCACATTGCTTACTTTGCTACATTAAATTGTACCAAAGGGTAACAGACTCATGTTTTTCTTCCAAGTCTTGATTCACTTCGTTGCCATCCGGAGGATCAGCCTCCTGACCCAGACGTTGTTCCTCCAGACCCGACGCTGAATACACTAATGTAGGATTCCTCCTCAGTTGTTACAATTTACATTTAGTCTTGGACAAACCAACCGTATGTGAACCAATTCAATTCTCTGTCATTTTGTTTTCAACAGACAAAGAAAGAAGAAACAAGATTACAGAGCTACCCTGAAAATCAGCAAGAATAGACACGACCTCTACGCTGATGAACTGGTGGGTCCATTGGAGTACATTCAATATCGTTCTGTATGACAGAGCAGACAAATGTTAATATATTATCTTTGTAATATCTAGGAGCGTTTAACTTTCGGTAAGAAACCAGAGACACTGGATGACATGGTCGCTGAAGGAGAAATCATTCTCAACATCAACGTCTACTACCCGGCTATTTTTGAGAAAGTGAGGGCCCAAAATCTTCCAAATACAACCGTCTTTCTAGGCCTAATTATAAGTTTCCACTATACTGACATATTCACTGTATCCCCCCGTCAGTTTTGCTATGTCAGACCCCACATCACCGTGCTGATGATGGGCTCCCACACGCTGGCAGAGCTCAGGGATGCCATCTGCTGCGTCAGCGACTTGCAAGTGTGCGGAGAGTTCAGTAACATGCCGGACATGGCTCCAGACTTCATCAGCAAGGTGAGCACACATACTTAGTAAATCTGAAATTACAAGCAAGATCTGAACATAAACATACTGTATCAATGTAATGATTTAATATTAAAAGTATCTATTGTGTGGTGTTTATTCTGTAAAACATTTGAGACCAACTGATATTTTCATGTCTTCTGTTTCAGGATCATTTCAAGTCAGCTTTCTTTTATTTCGAAGGAGTTTTCTACAACGACATGAGATATCCCGAGTGTCAGGACACCAGTATGTAAGTATTTCCCCCTGATAAGTTGAACGATTGGTTAATCTCAACCCCTCTTTTTGTATTCAGCTGCTGATGCTTTGCCTGATCAGTTTTACATTTTGAGTATTTGACAAATGTACTTTATTTCTGAGATAAGATGATTAAAACCACTTTACTGTCCAGTGTTTCCCCAAGGTTTACTGCATTGGGGGGGTGCTGCCTGAGCGGGGGGGGGGGGGGGCTCGGTGGTATTGGGATATCTTTTTTGTAAATCCTCTGGAGCAGAGAGGAGCTGTGGATTATTGTTATTGATTAATGCATCAGTGTTTCTTAGGGTCAAAAACACTAAACTCACAACTTAAAATGAAAGCGTTTAGTTTATTTAATAAAAGAGCACATGTTCAATGTGAAAAATGACAGTAGATATAGATTAGTTGCAATATGGTGCTATATATATATATATATTAAAAAAAAATATATATATATATACATTTTTACAACAACTTGAATTTCAGGGGGGGCGCGGGGCTCCGTTGGCGAGGCTCCGTTGGCGGGGCTCCGTTGGCGGGGCTCCGTTGGCGGGGCTCCGTTGGCGGGGCTCCGTTGGCGGGGCTCCGTTGGCGGGGCGCAGCGCCCCTCCAAGACAATGGTAGGGGAAACACTGCTGTCTATGGAGTGATATGAGCTACAGCCAGGAGATAATTCATTTAACACAGTATGAGGGCAGGAAGCGGGGAAACATCCTGCCAGGCTCTCTCCAAAGTTAACATTCACACTGGGATAGGCAGTTAATTGTGGTCGTCATCGAGCATATTAACCCTTTTAAGCTTGTTGTAATTCAAGCTGTATTCCAGGGCAGGTAGTTTGCTCGAGATGTCCACAAAAAAACCCTGCCAGAATCTGAAACACACTGAGAGTGAAATGAACTTCTCTTCTCTCATCCTGGGTAACTTATGACAATATTTCAGCAACAACATGCTTCTTTCCCATGACGAAGATCAAATGATTACAGCTCCAACTTCATTAAACAATAACTGTGACTATATAAACATGCAATATCGTTGCAATTATGGCAAGACAAAAACATCCCCTTTGTATCTGTCACTCTCTCTCTCACTCACTCACTCACTCACTCACTCACTCACTCACCTCACTCACTCACTCACTCACTCACTCACTCACTCACTCACTCACTCACTCACTCACTCACACACACACACCACACACACACACACACACACACACACACACACACACACACACACACACACACACACACACACACACACACACACACACACACCTTACGAGTAGGATCTCAATTGTTACACTGTCACTTCTGAGAATTGTTCACACATTCAAGCCTTATTTTCAATGTTGTCTGTAAGGTTCTATAAAGCCCTCTTGTTCTCATTACAAACATTCTCATTCAACATTCTGTGGCCCTTTGGTTAACTCTGCAGCTTATACAATAACAACAACAACAACAAGGACATTCTTGTTCAGGTCAAGATGAATTTGCCTATTTGAATCACATTTTTTACTAAAATTAAGTAATGGTGCTGATAAGGAAACCAGAGAAAATAAGGGGCAGAACATTGTACTTCCATCTTAAAAGTATTCTCAGAATTAGAATACAAAGATATGGAAACTGAACTGGAAGTACTTCTTTGAGGATCTTATGAAGAACCCCTCTGTTTGTCGTTGATACAGAACTACCATTGAATGGGCAAAGGACCGCAACTTCCCAACGTACACCCAGGCCAAGATGGAGGACACACGATTTGTGGACCTGAAGATAAAAGTGGGCTTCCCGTACCTCTACTGCCATCAGGGAGACTGCGAACACCTCGTCATCATCACAGACGTCAGGTCAGTCGGTGCTGTGTTGTTTTTATTTCTTACTTCTGTTAAACAGCGGTTACTAAAAGGTGTAATAAGTATAAATGGTGCTTACTTTTTTTGGCATGTCAAAATTCTCAACTATCCAGTAAAATATCTCAATACACACAATGAATGGCACATCATTTCGTTTAGAGATTAATGTTCAAATGTAGATCAAACTTAAAGGGGCCCTATTATGCTCATTTTCAGGTTGCATATTTGTATTTTGTGCCTCTACTGTGACATTTCTACATGCTTTAATGTTCAGAAAGATCTCTATTTTTCTAAAATGGTCTGTCCTGCAGCACCTCTTTTCACCCTCACTGTGTGTTTCTCAATTGTGAGGATGCTGGCTTGGTAGTCGCGTACTAACGAAGCAAGTATGCTTCCAAGCCACGGCTTCGGAAAACGAAGAAGAATGGAACAGGCTAACAAGTGTGCCACTCTCTCTAACGGTTTCAACATAAACTGTACCGAAAATAAATACCTCACGATGTCTATCTAATTATGAACCTGCTTTACTTTCACGGAACACATTTTTGGTGATAACAAATAAATGTAACAAAGTAACATATTTACCAACACATGTTCTACGCCACTACATACTTACATTTAAATGTGTGCTGCGTCGGTTCAGCCATTCTCCACAAGGGTTTTTGAAATTGCTCCGTGTGCAAAACATTGTGGGGATTTTAAGGACGCGAAGTCTACCCATGTGCAGCCTCGAAATTTCCCCCAAACTAAGGACGCGGCCTCGGTGGAATTCCAAGTATGCTGGAGATTGGAACAGTCCTTCGGCGGCACTCGATGACGTAGCATCCTTGAAATATTGGTTTGGAAGCCAGTATCCTCGAGATTGAGAAACGGCCACTTTCTTCGCTAGCCAATAGAAGTGCGAGTGTTACACAGTGATGTCATTAGGATGCATTCAGGCAGGGGGGGGGGGGGGGGGGTTGTGTGGTAGAGAAACTCCCTCTGGAGGGAACTTTGGGATTTTAGCCTTTGCAGACCAAACACAACCAGAACCTATATAACACACTACAGGAAAGAGAAACCCCCAAAAAGCACAACAGGGCTCTAGCTCCCAGGCATTGTTATATTTGTAAAAGCTGCTAGCATGGCTGAGATTTTTGAAGTCTTATTATATTAGTGACATCCAACAGTTTTATTCATTGTTTGTCAAACCTAATGATCCTACATTCATTTGAACTGCTTGCTCATTACATGATAATTAGTGGTTTTGTACCAATATGAGACACACCTGTACATGTTCTAAAGTGTGAAAACTTCCTGAAGCTATGTCTGTGAATTACAATTTGGCACATCAAAGGACCAGTGAAGCTATCCAAGGTCGTTTTATCTAGTCGCATCTAATCATAAATCAGGTGCTTGTTTTGAGTCAGAAGCACATGTTGGTATGGAAACTGTCAGCGATCATACCCATTACATATGGTGGGTTTGATTTGTCAGCACGCTTTCTGAATCTCCGTGATATTACCACAACCTTTTGAAATAAAGCACTTCGTTGTCAGACCGGATTTAACTGCTCTCACAAGACGCTACAGCCCTGATAGATGTGTAAAAGGCCAATTTGAAAGGCGCTTTTAATCCCAGAAATGTGGGACAAAGCTGTGTTCTCATCCCACTTCAGAAAATGATCCTGGTCCTTTTTCCTCTCCTTGCATATTTCAGACTGACCCATAAGGACGACTGCCTGGACAAGAAGCTGTATCCTCTACTCGCACACAAGCACAGGGTCTCCACCCAGAAGTGTGCCGTCTGCCACGTGTACATCGTAAGGTGTGTAACAGACATGCATAACCCGCGAAAAAAAGATTTAGAACATTTATTTATTCAAGTAATATAAGTAACATTTTTGGGTACTTAACTTGAGTATTTCTATGTCATTCTACTTTATACTTCTAGTCCACAACACATTTGGAAGCCAATATTGTACTTTTGTTTACCTTTATTTGACAAAATTAGTTACTAGTTACTTTAAAGATTCAGATTATTAGCCATTATAAAATATATCTTATAAACAAACATAATATAATATTATTAACGGTTAAGACAACTAGCAGTGGTATATAAAGTAATTAAAAGTACCTCCACTTTTTACCAGCTGTCATGAACACATTATTGCATCAAAAATAATAATCCAGTAATTTAATATGATTTTAAAATGGGACATTACACACAAAGTACTTGACTTTTGGTGCTTTAAGTATATTTTGATGCCAATACTTTTGTATTTTTACATTGTAGTATTTTGACTTCTTCTTGAGTAAAATAACTAGTAGTAGTCGAGTACTTCTTCCACCTCTGTGCATAACCAATGTTGGGGTTCTCAAACTGCGTGAACATCTTTAACTTCTGTCTCTTCACAGATGGGTTACTACCAATGACCAGTTTGCTCCCAGCAACCCGTGCCTCTTCTGTGATAAGTGTTTCCGGATGCTGCACTTCGACACTGAAGGCAACAAGCTGGGGGAGTTCCAGGCCTTCCCCTATGTGGACCGTGGCGCATTTAACTAAGGCTGTTCATGCTCAGATCACTCATAATGCTGTAAAATACAGTTGATTGTTTTATATTTCAGAGAAATATTATATTTAAGAGAGAAAGTTATGAAAATGTATTTTTTCAAAGTTTATTGTTCATTTTTTCACCTGTTAATGCTTTGATTTTCCGACTTGTGTAAAATAAAGTGACATTTACTGGAAATTAATTCTACTGTGGGCTGTGGATTTCTCTATTTGTAAACCATTCACGCAACAATGCAGATGCAACCATTTAGTATTTTTATTACTTACAAAATCCTTACCTGGCTGTGGGTTTTTAAATTAATTTCATCCTTAAAACTCAATTTCATACGGCCAAGCCGCAACAAATCAGACCAAACAGGACCAGCCTTGATGAAGCGGCTGAGAGTTTGAACACTTGAACTCATAACATTTGAAACTGAGTTTTAAGGATGAAATGTATTTAAAAACCCACAGCCAAAAAACTAAGACGCAGTCATCTGCTTTTGATTAAAATACTGCCCAAAAATAACCAAAACCTAAGAATAACAAAAACCCCACCATTCATAGTAAAAAGTCTAGTGGAAGTTGAAGAAGTCAAAGGATCAAATGGAACAGGTTTCATCGATAACCCTGGTGGTGATACGGGCAAAGTCTGGTAAAAAGTTGGATACAACATCATTTCTGTGCAATCAAAGGGATACTATGTACTACTTTATTATTGGATGCTGAAACAGGTAATCAGACAGACACAGAAATACTCTTATTTACATCTACGTTAAAAACAAATCTTAAAAACAGACACTTTAACATGTTTTGAGAAAATTGTGCTTTTAAGTACACAAATCCTCTGAAATGTGAATTCTGCAAATGTCAAAAACGATTTCAATGTATATGAAATGAATGAGTGCAATCAAAAATCTACTCCAAATGAAAAATAGGAATGAGCATGCTGTAATTTTAAGGTGCTGCAGATCTACAAGTTCTTACTCTTTACAAAGTTATAAATTAAGACTAATGAATGTGTCTGAAAGGTAAGGATTACACAAAGTAAAAAAATAAAACATGATGTCAGTCTATCTCGGGGATTAAATGTACTGAAACCTTCAAGCAGCATCACCTACTAACAGTGAGTAAACTGGGAACCAGTGATCATTTCAGTCATCCAACGGAACTTGACAGAGACCCCAGTCTATCGGACAGAGGTTGTGCGGGAACAGCAGCAAATGTATTTTTCTTCAGGCAGGTCGGACAATCAAGTGGACTCTTCCTGATCTTTTGGGCCACTAGAGTCAAAGACAATCAAGATAAAGGTTAAGACTCTTGTGATACATAGACCTCCAGTGTCTAAAATAATATAAAAATGAAGTTATTGAGCTACACAGTTTCACTGGATGACCTGTTTGAAAACAATGCACATGGTTGCTATAGTTAATCTTGAGCCAATCCCACATACACTGAAGCTACAGCTTACTAGAGCACCAAATGTGTACTAATCCACACTTTAAAATATTTCAATAAAATATACAATACCCAGCTTCTTTAGGGAAATGAATGACACTTTGAAAATGTGTAACAGTACAAAAATACAAAAGAAAAAAAGGAAGTACCGAGTGATATACTAACATGGTATTCCCAAACCATAAAAAAGAAAGAAAATGGCAGATCGTGTACTTTTTGGAAAATGTTTCTCAGCCAGGTTAATATTTAGTAACTTCTACAATGTATTTGAAACACTCTTGTCTTGTAGTACTTTAAGGGACCTTCAGATAATACTGCGAAAAAAGTTTAGTTTAAAGATGCTAATTTCGAACACCAACAACTTCTGACAACATTTTAGAGTAATGCTACGAGCAAACCTATAGTGACAGTGTCTAAAGGGGCAGACATGAGGCAAAGCCAGGTCTCCCGCATGGGGACCAAGCCCCAATACATGTGCCGACAGCTCTACCAACTGAGGCACGGTCAGTATTTTATGACTTTTGTACTGTAAATGTATACCTTACTCTGAATGCAACTGATATTAACATGTCATATATGTAAGAAAAGGGGGACAGAACAAAAGAGATCTGCCCCAGTGTTGTCCTTTCCATGTTTTAGGTCAACTACCTGTGATTTTCTCCCACCGAAGTGTCTTCCAGAAGCTTCTCTCTCTCAGTTTCCAGCCTCTTCTCTTCAGGGCTGATATCACCATTTGTCATCTTGTCTTTAGGCGAAGAACACAGAGACACATAGACTTATTGAGCGAGATCATCAATACAACCTGCTGTGAGGAGAACTCACAGCAGCATGTGATGGCACACACTGTGAGCTCCAGACCTTAGGAGATAAACTGGATTTTCCATCCATTCGGCATGCCTTGTTGTAGAAAGAGACCTTTCACAGAGACCCACTTTAGTGGAAGTACATAACGTAAAGAAATAAAGTGAACCAATAGAGCAGGGATGTGGCTGCAGCACTCTGATTACCCTGTTTCTATGGAGCATGTTAACCACAGAGATCCTATGATGTCTTCATGGAAGGGATGGAAGAAACCAACCCAAAGCTTCAATGTCTCCGTTGTCTTGTCGGTTTGATCCAACTGGTCATACTCGATTAATCAATAACGCCTTGTGACGCAACATCACCTAACAAACTGCCCTGTGCTGAAAACTAATACTCACTTGTAAGACTAAAGTATGGAAACTTTTACGCTTTAATTAACATTTTCAACTATTATAATCCTCATTATCTTACTTAATAATAAGTATAAAACAGCAGCACTCCTGTTACAATGACAGCTACGTCTGTGCTTGCCTTGAAAATAATAACGTCAGACCGATTCTACAGAAACATTAACGTCTTTATTTGGCTATTGTTTATTCATTATTTAGTGAATTATAGGGCTAGGACATTTGAGACTGATGAAGTTGGCATCAAACGCTCTGTCAGTTTTGTTTACTCTTCCTTAATTGTTTTCCTGATTTAAAAAGCAGAATACTTTAAAGGTTTTTTCTGCTTCAGACGTATGGCTCGGTTCTGTTCCTAACATGCGTCTCTTCTTGCCCTGCAGCTGAATACTGTAATCTGAAATGAATGTGACTGTGGTTCCTTCCTTCAGGCGGACACCACTGATTTCCAGGAATCATACTGTAAATATGAAGGTCATCTATGAATTTGGTCTCATTTGTTAAAAATGGACCGTGTGTAGAATTTGGCATCAACAAGTGTAACTGTGTAGTCAGTGTATACCTCTGCGCTTGCCTCTCCTTTTCTCTGACTACAGCTTTTAAATGAATGCTCTTAATGTCTTTCATTGTTGTAAGGCACTTTGAATTGCCTTGTGTTGAAATGTGCTATATAAATAACTTGCCTTGCCTTACAGTAACGGGTTGTTGAGTACAAACATGTGGGACTTTCCCCCAACGCTCAGAGGCCATCTTTACCATATCACTTCCTCACGCGGAGGCTGGCGTCTGCACAGCTTTACAAGCATGAGATCAGCGGTGGCCTTCAGGTAACTTTAAGATGTGAAAGGCCCTCTAGTGCCAGAGTTTGGTTTGTCCGTTCTGAGCTACTGTAGATACGTTGAAATATAGCAAACTCTGTTAAAGAACTGCATACGTATATATTTAGGGTTCATTGTAAACTAATGGTATTAGGGATAATTTAAAATGGCATTAGGACATTTTCTCACTCATTACATTCCTCAAACCGTCAAATTACTGAATAAATCACATTTTTTACAGGAAGAATAATTGCCTGTCTGTATGTGTTCCAGCCAACAGAAAGAGTTCAACTTTCTTTTGTTAAATGACAGATTTTCTAACAATCATTACCCGAGTTGTTTTCCTTGGCCTGCTCCACTCTCTTCAGCTCTCCCTTCTTGGCGTCCTCGTGCTGCCGCTGCTCAGCTAGAGACTTGTTGAGCACCTGGCTGAGCACACAGTCCCCTTCTCCCACCAGGAACATGCTCTTAAACTTGTTATACAACATGGTGGCCTTGTCCATGATGTCCTGGCTGGCCTTGAATCTGCGAATCTAGAAGATGATGAAAACATGTTTCACCACTGAACAAATTGCTTAGAAACACACTGGCTAGTGTAGTTTCATTCTACAAACAGTATGACTCTAAATAGATGTCTGTCTACCTTTTTGAGTGTGGCAATGAGTTCACTGTGTTTCTGAAGGTGTTGTGTCGTCACTTGGAGAGCGCTGATCTCATCCAATGCCTCCAAACACTTCTTCACATCCTAGTGAGGAGGGAGCAGGGGACACAAGTGGCATGGAAGCAACGCAGAGTTATGATTAAGATACAAAGCAAAATTAAGCAGGGTTTATTAAAGAGGACTTATTCTGCTCATTTTCAGATCCATATTTGTGCGTATACTGTGACACGTTTTCATTAATGTTCAAGAAGCTCTTTATTTCTCTCATACTGCCTGTGCTGCAGCACCTCTTTTCACCCTCTGTCTGAAACCAGAGCCCAGTCCGCTCTGATTGGTTAGCTGGTCAGCTCTGTTGTGATTGGTGACCACTTAGAGATGTCCCGCCCCTTAGCCCATCACGTACAATGTGTTGGAGCGCTAGCCAGTAGAAGCGCTAGTATTACATAGTGATGTCATCATGTTACAGAAGTAAACTAAGGAGTCCAATCGAGGCGTTTCAGGTAGGAAGGTGGGGGCTCACTCTGAAGGGGACTTTGGGATTTTAGCCTTTGCAGACCATTTACATACAAAAACCTATAACACACTACAGGAAATGGAAACAAGCCAAAAAGCATTAAAAAGGACACCTTTAAATGTCCAGTCCGATAGAGTTCAAACGTTAGTGTCCATTTGCATCCTTACGATGTGCATGTCAAAAGTGACGAAGCTAATCTCAGAGAAAGATATAAATAACTTCCAGAAACGTTGCACAAATAGTTATAGTATTAGTAGTATAGTAACTGTATTTGATGGTCAATCGAGATAAATAACTGATTGTTCTGTCTTCATTTCATCTTTCCGTTCATTCACTGAACTAAGATAATCACTTCCAGAAGTCTTCAGTGGGAAAATATGCACTTTTAAGATTACATTGTATATTTATGACCAACTAAGTGGTTAGTAGAACTTACAGGGTTGTCGATTTTCAGTGAAATCTTGATTTCACTGTGCAGTCTCTGGAGCTTCAAGTCAGTTGACATTTCTGTGGAACAGATCAAATAAATAAAATGTATTATATTAAGTTACCATCTAAACAGACTGTGAATATAAGAATGATATTGGCTTCAAAAACACGTTTCCAAACAGGCAGCAGCTTTTTACACATCCGGAAGTTTGTTTTAATGATTGTGGAAACCTAGGCTTCAAAACCTTTTTTTTTTTATTTGTGGGAAAAGTAAGTCAAGTTCTTGATTCAAGACACTCAACAAAGACTTCATTTACATTTGTAAAAATGTAAAACCTGAAGGACTTGTAGAATTAAAATAGAACTGAACATGTTTTCCTCCACTGATCTCACGTTCATAGGGTTATTTGAGAGGATTTTGAGAGTATTGGCTCATTCCTTAAACATTTCCAATGATAATGAAGTTGCTGGAAGTTTCAATATCTGAGCTACAGAACTGACCCTTTTTCTTGGCTCCTGTCCTCTCCTCATTGTTCTTCCCATCGTCTTTGTTTGGCCTGCAAGAGAGCATAACCACACCATGTCAGAAATAAGCCTCTAATAATGATCGTCATACATTTTAATTAGTGTCAAATACAGTATCAACATGGTAGCTGATGAAATGAGTAACATGTATTCTAATAATCCATTTAAATTATTTCTTGGGTTAAATTATCCATTCATGTTCTACAAACGTTTCCTCTTAATATGATTGTTATCTGAACACTTGTTGTCTGTTTGTCAAACCAGAATAAGTAACATGAGGATATCATCTTGTCATTTTCAATGGGTGTTGTATATACACGTACTCTCTCAATTCATCTGCTTTCCGTCGCCGCGCGTCTTTGTCCATTTCTGAGTTTTGGTTTTTCTTCCTGCCTTTGGTTTTCTGGGATAAAAAGGATAAAGAATGTGCGTGAAAGCATTTTACTGACTGTAAGCACCCATTTGAAATAAGGAAGCATCATGTTAGACCTGCCTCTTCATCATCAGAGCCTGAGGAGCTGTCGTCCTTCTTCTTCTTCTTGGGTTCCGGCTCCTTCCCCTCTGCTTCCTTTCCTTTGCTGTCCTCCTTCTTTCTCTTCTCCTCCTCTCCACTCTTGTTCTTGTCTTCCTGTGACCGCTTTCTCTTTTTCTCGGACTCAGTCTCCCTGAATGTGTGAGCAAAGGTTTGGTAAGACTCAAGAATCAAAGGTTTTATGATCATATGCAAAAAAACGACAGTGTAGTTGTTGGCGACAAAAACCATAAGTCTGAAGCTCCTTCAACAACGTGTCACACAGCAAACGTAAGACTCGAGAGATAAATTAGCGTTTTAAAATATTGCGAGTGACAAAATGGTGCAAGGAAAATTGAGGAATAAGTAAACAAATAAATGTTAATTCAAAGGAAATCAAATGAGCTATGGAGCCAGCTCTCTACCGATACATATTAAACAATTTAGAGATCATTCTGTGCCCACCACCTAAGCTGTGTGCACGGAAAGAAAGTATGGCAAGACTTATGATGTGTGTGTTTTCATGTAGTTACATTTCACTTCCTGAGCCCTGCTGGTCCTGCTGCTGCTGGAGCAGAAGGGACTTCTCACTTTTGGGCTTCCTGCCTCTTCGTTTAGAACCCTCTGCACCTGGACACACACACACACCACACGTCCAATGTATGCAAAAAGAGAAGAGTTTGCTCAGAATTCTACTTAGAAATAGGGTTCGATACCTCGCCAATATCCTACAATTCAACAGTAAATATATTGTTGTTAATATGTATAGATTTACTGATGTTTGCATTTTCTATTTTGTATTCATGTGCCTCGTCTACATGTTGCCGTCACAAAATAATTTCCCAAATTAGGATCCATAACAATCTGTAATCTAATCAATCTCTTTTTAAATGTGTTTCATGGTAGTTCTTTGTATTGGTAGTATATGCTTATATCCTTCTCCTGTCTGTCAAACATACTTTATTTTGAATGATGTGTGAAAGATTATGAATATGCTTATATTCAACACAAAGACATTCAATCCTCTTATAAGTACCAGAGGTCACATGGCGTACCTGAGGGACTGGCAGGACTGGCAGGAGCGTCCTGTTGTTCAGTCTCCTGCTCAGCATCACTCTGGGATAAAAATAAAAAACAAACCATGTTACAAAATGTTTCCTACAAACCGTTTCTTAAAGATTGTATACTCACTGAAAGAGAACCCAAAAATAAAAAACGACTAACCTTTTTTTTCCTTCCTCTTTTCGGTTTGGGAACATCTGTGGATTCTTTCTGTGTCGAGCCCTAAAATGCAACCCTTTTGTTAATTTCATTACAGTCTTTAGTTGTGACTTTTGACTGTTTTTGTAGTTCACGTTCATGCGTGCAATTTGGGAAAAACATCGGTACATGTTAAGTGGAGAACTAAGAATAGAACTTTGATGATTTCTTGCCTCAACAATAACTTACATTTCTGGATCAAAAGCGCTATCTAGTGCACAACTGCGATATTACACTCTCTGAATTGTCAACGTGTCAGTTTAGGCAGCTGTGTCCAAATTCTATACATAATAGATATAAAGTGCATATACTAATATTAACAGTATACACTGATTGAAAATATACAACACCTTTTAACCTAGTAAAAAAAAAAAGAAGGTATTTCTGGGATAGCTTCCTCATAATGAAATAGTAGTTTTATGAGAAGCTCCACTTCTACTTTTACACACTGGATTGCACATGTGCATAGTATACGTAATGTTTTGGGTACGGTTAGTGTATATTGTAAAGACACTTATCACTTATTAAAATATTGCAGAGAGCATGGGAAAATGCATACAATCGTAAACAGAGTCATACCTTATCTTTCTCGTTAGCACACAGAAAGCCATGCAAAAATAAATTCAAATTAACTCAGTGCAAACAGTAGTGTTGTGAGTATGAGGACGGGGACAGGCAGGAAATGGAAAGCAGAAACACAGTTACCAGGGTGGTCTCAGAGAGTGAAAACAAAGAAGAATTGTTGTTTTTGTCACACAAGACTAAATGTCCCAAACCTAAAATCAATTAGATCAAGAGTCAGCTGTGCTGTTAAAGGACATAAAGAACTCTATTCACTGATTTTCAGCAGCATCACAGAGACTGTTTTCTAGGAAAAATACATTATCCCCGTGGAATTAACACAGAAAACCCAAAGCAGGCACTCTATCACAACTCCAAGCACCAGTGGAAGTCTGTGGCCACCAACAAGAACTCTGAGTCAAACAGAAACAAACCACCAGTCAAAGAAACCACCAAGTGTCACATGCTTTCTCACAGGGAGGGGGTAAGGCGACCCGCGCCTTTTTATGAGATCACCCAGCATGCATTGTACCTACATCCTGGTTCTGAGGACTCTGCTCAGAGATCAGAGACCCTTCCTCCTCCTCCTCTTCCTCATTCTCATCCTCCTCATTCTCATTCTCCTGCTCAGCCTCACTTCCTGGAACCTGAATGCACCCAAGACACAGCATAGGACGCAGTGTGGTGGGGTAAATGAGTCTTCAAAGGGAGAAAAGTTAGCGAGATTCCTTCTGATGCACACTCTACGTATAATTCTTCCACTCTAGTAATACAGAAAGACACTTTTAGCTTAGTAAGCTATGGCCTGCACTGATATGAAATTCAGTATGCAGCAGAAACACTTTAGAAGAAGATAAGACGGAAAACAGCAAAAGAAGAAAGAAGCTGACGACACAGGAGCAGACTGTGTAAATATTGACTTTCAAATGACAGATTTAAAGAGCAAAAACATACTTTGGTTTTTGTCACCTTGTCCTCGGCCGCTTCTTCTCCCTCTGGGCTGTTGTCTGAATCCTTTTCAGTGAAGTGAGTGATCACCGGCTTTAATCAAATAATATACAATAAATGGATTAAGTGAAACAAATTGGTCAAAAGTAAAGTAACTTCCTAGCTCCGAACCAAGGTAGCTAAAAATGAATATCAAATTAATTCGGTGGCCCTCATACTGTAGGTTTAGGTAAAAAGCTACAACATGAAGATACAATTCAATAACATGTCAAAGCTTTCTCTGATCTGAAGTACTCTTGCTTGATGCCTTAGGTAAATGTCTGGAAGATAAACAATGTCTTTGGAGGAGGATGTACCTTAGGTGCAGTGAGTTCAACTTTCGGGTTGTTCTCTATCTCCCACAATCCTTCATTGAAGCCTTTCCTCTTGTTGGGCTTGGCGTACTTCTCTTTGTGTTGATGGTACGGGAAGACATCTTTTGGGCCAAGAAATGCTCTGTTTGAAGAAGATAACACACAATGTCAGTCTATTTAACACTTTGTGTACTTGTAGTGCACGTTTACTGTGAAATGAAACAACAGCATACAGACACTAACTATTCAGCCGATAATTAAAAATGGACGCATTTATAGAAAAACCATCAACAGAGCACAATAACTTAAATCGAGAAAAAGCTACCTAACTAATGCAAGGATGATTCAAAGATAAGATATTTTTGCCACATATGTGTTCTCTTCTCTGATCCCTTTCACCTTAGCACCTATGTGTAGGCTGGTGTCTTGTGTAAACACTGTACATATAAATGTTTTTCAACCTTTTCTCAATAGCAACAGTTTTATTGATTTGTTTTACCTGACCATACAACAACAGATTGTTGCTGCATTTCCTTCAATACCTGTTTTTTTTTCTTCTGGCCACCCAGAATAAGTGAAACATTAAATGCTACTTCACCATAATAAAGATCCATCAAACTAAACTAAAATAGAAAGATTGTTAGCGGTCAGTTACTAACGTTTCATGGGTGCCAAAGAAGAAGATGGGGAACTTGATGTTGGCTGGCTTCACAGCACCATCCGGGACTTCATCGATCTGGGAGGGGCATTAGAAATAAGGAAGATGTTTAGTAACAAACATCTACAAAAACATATCCACATTAAAAAAAAGTGACACATTGTATATATTCTCAACTGGTTATGCTTAGCTATTATTACTTTACTATTTTTTTCTTAGTGAAACATATTTAGATGTATTTAAAGAAATGCATAGTATTGGTAGAGTCCTATGATAAAGCACCATACTTACTCTTGCAGGCCAGTGTGGATAGCCCTTCATCTTGGCAAAGATCAGATCACCAGGTTTCCAATCTCGAGTCATACTGAACGTATTAGCAAACTGGAAAAAGATGACAGCATGAAGTTAATACAAAATTAAACGTTTGTTGTGCAATGCATCTAAACATTGTTGAGGCGCATTGAATGAGTCATGAAAACGTGTACAGATATATTCAGTGTGTGCAACAAACCGCTACACTGACCTGTAGTTTGTGATGATGTATATAAGATAGTCGACAATTATATTTCCGTAAAGTGTTGTGGCAGCACAAATTCTAACCAGGAAAACACAACGCTCTTTTCCCCACAGTAGGATGCACGTTTTCCGCTCCCGCGCAGGACGTCGACACAGACTGTACCATTATATGACAGGACGGAGGGGGGAGTTTATTTTAATTACACGCCTTTACATGTGTTGTTTATTTCAATAAGTAGATTTAACCGTTTTTAAACACTTTACTCATATAAATAATGATTGTGAAATCGGAGCGTGGGTCTCAATTACGCCACATTTTGTTCTATAAAAACGAGTATCTTTTAAAGTAACCGTGGGTTGACGGAAGTGTTTTTGAAAAAAGTGGGCGTGAACTTCCACGCATGCGCTCTAAATCTGATATTTACAAACATATACAGCCACGTTCACTGTCGTTATCATTACAACGTTAGTGTTTATTCTACAAAGACTCATGTTTTCCTAAAATATACGACTCACAACAGGTATGTGTATTAGTGGTAAAGTGTACATCTCTAATGTTCTTGGTACCTGAAACTGGATCAGAGTGAGAGCTCTGCAGCGGCTCCTCTCTGCTGCTTGGTACTGATGCTGCAGGATCCAACCTGTCACTACCAGAGGCCTGGGTTGCGTTCCGATAATCCAAAAATCAGCTCCTAAATTCTAACCCTGGCTGAAGTCGAATAGTCCATTTAGTTTAGGAACCTTCCTAACCAAGTGAAATGACCCGGAAGTACGTCAGTGGCAGCCATGATAAGTGCCGTTCCAATTTCCAAATGAAAGGAAAGGAGGTTTCAAACTTCCTTTATAACCTCCTTTAGCTTAGGAACCACTGGACCTCCCTAACCGAAAGGAGAGGAGAAAATGCTGCCTCACAATGCCTTGCAGCCGCAGCATTTGCCGTCACACAACAGTCAACAAACGATTATGACGGAGAAATTATATCATTTTAAAACGTATGTGGTAAATTGCCAAAGTGCTTTGTTTTGAACGTTCATCAGTATTATAATCAAAAAGAGAAATATGAACGTTAGTTTTTACTGAAATTATCAAATAAAGTCAACATTTCACAGTGAGCTGTGTGGGGTTTGTTCAACTTTTAAAAGATGTTTGAATGGTGATATAGGCTACACAGTGATAGATGTTAAGGAATACATTTGTATTTATTTTAAGATATTTTCATCAATCATACGTATTGGGATCATTTGTATTAATGTGGACCGGAGGGAGAGGGTGATGAGCATACGTTTCACTTTCCTTTTTTATTTCAATTCCAACTTTGGTCATGAAGAATATGTTTCTCTGTTGTCCACGTTCATAAAGCATAAAGAAACAGCATCAGAGCACGGTGCAGTCTCTAGATGAGTCCCAGGGTTGCGTTCCGATAATCCAAAAATCAGCTCCTAAATTCTAACCATATCTCCTATTCCTTGACCTCTGAGTGAAACGTCACGAGGTTAAGGGATAGTGGATAGGAGAATTCAAAAGGACTTAGGAGAAGAGACCGCGGTACTTTAGAGAATCCGAATGCACTTTCACTATCCAACGTGTTTATGATGCGCCAGCGGACGTCATGTGTGCGTCTGCTGCTGTGGGGAAACTATGGAAACTACAGTTTTCTATACAGCGGACTACAACATGGATGTTTAATAAGAACGAGGGACTACTGTAAACTCATCTAGAGACTCGGCACCGTGCTCTGATGCTTTATGCTTTATGAACGGGGACAACAGAGAAACATATTCTTCATGACCAAAGTTGGAATTGAAATAAAAAAGGAAAGTGAAACTTATGCTCGTCACCCTCTCCCTCCGGTCCACATTAATACAAATGATCCCAATACGTATGATTGTATGAACTATGAAAAGATCTTAAAATCAATACAAATGTATTTATTATAAACGTTAGTCCTTAACATCTATCACTGTGTATATCACCATTCAAACATCTTTTAAAAGTTGAACAAACCCCACACAGCTCAGTAAAGACTGAGATGTTGACTTTATTTGATCATTTCAGTAAAAACGAACGTTCATATTTCTCTTTTTGATTATAATACTGATGAACGTTCAAAACAAAGCACTTTGGCAACTTACCACATACGTTTTTAAAATGCTTAATAAGCACCGTAACTTTCATGCTATAATTTCTCGGTCATAATCGGTTGTTTCCGTGAACGGCCGACTGTTGAGTGACGGCAAACGCTACGGCTGCAATGCATTGTGGGGCAGCATTTTCTCCTCTCCTTTCGGTAAGGGAGGTCCAGTGGTTCCTAAGCTAAAGGAGGTTATAAAGGAAGTTTGAAACCTCCTTTCCTTTCATTTAGAGAATTGGAACGGCACTTATCATGGCTGCCAGTGACGTACTTCCGGGTCATTTCACTCCGTTAGGAAGGTTCCTAAGCTAAATTGACTATTGGAACGCAACCCTGTACTACGAAGCTGGTTCAACCTAACCTGGATATGTTTGAGTTAGCCGGTTGGCCTAATCCAAAACATACGTGCTGTCGCTAAACTGTACTACGACACGGGTTATCAAGTGGATCGCTCAAGCCAGCCGTTTCCTATCTAGTTAGTTGTGCGTTCACATGAAAGGGGTGGTATTTGGAGCATTCGACCAATCACAAACATGGACAAGCGTACTGACAGCGCAGCGCGTCATACTTCCTGAATGAAAAGTCAACTATAATATTAGACATATGAAGAAGTTAAACTCAGCTGAGCCGTATCTGGCTGTGCAACACTCACAGTGTCACATACTGTATGCATAAGTATTATTTTAAGCAACACATTAAGTTGACGAAACACTTGAGTCAAATGTAATTAAAGTCAGATCCACTCGTGTCTTGGACGGGGCAGTGATATCATAAACCTGTTAATGTACGCATTCAAACACTTTTTCTTTTACCAGCTGTATTCACCTTGCAGGTGCAGCTATGTGGCTTTGATCCTGGATAAAGTGTTTAAGTCATGGATGTTTAAAGTTTAACTTCTTCATATGTCTAATATTATAGTTGACTTTTCATTCAGGAAGTATGACGCTGCGCTGTCAGTACGCTTCTCCATGTTTGTGATTGGTCGAATGCTCCAGATACCACCCCTTTTATGTGAACGCGCACCTAACTAGATAGGACACGGCTGGCTTGAGCGAACGAGTTGATAGCCAGCGTTGTAGGACAGTTTAGTGAGAGCGGCTTTGTTTTGGATTAAGTCAACCGGATAACTCCAAACATATTCAGGATAGGTTGAACTAGATTCGTAGTATACCCCCCTGCTCCGGGGCAGGTTAGCCGCACAGCATAAGTTACCATGGAGATCTAGCCCGCTAAAAAGAGAACCAGCGTCGTAGGACCGGAAACCCAGAGTTTTCCCTGAAGTTAGCCCGCTAAGCGAAAATCCGAATATAGTACAGTCAGTCACTACCCGATCTGTCCCATGGATGTGTCCCCATAGATATATATAAACACTAGATGGCTCATGGGAGATTTTCTAGCGTAGCTGACCGGCCGCCATATTGCTACAGTCAACAGTTACTCTGATTCGCGTTATGGTAGCTGTTGTAAGGTGAGTGATCTGCACAAAAATACTCGTAACTTGCTGAAATCTTGACTGATTTACAAACGGTTTGGTTTATTATAAACATTATTAGCATGGCTATGATACAGGATGCTTGGACATGTTGAAATTGCAGCTTTTCTTTGTGTATGTGGTTGTATTTATTAGCTGGCTAATAACAAGAGGCTGTGAGTGAGACTTAGTATTACAAAGTTCACCCAGCAACTTTACACCAGTGGGAGAGGCAGAACTGCTCTTTCTTTTCAACATAACTTAAGTTACACATGATTTCTTCCAAGTGGTTTGGCTTGTCATCTTGCATCTTGCATTATGATACAGGAATTTGCTGGCTTTGTGTTTACAGAAGTACCTGACTATGCCGGACTTTTGTGCAGCCTACGGATGCTCCAATCGCCGCTGTCTGCAAACAAGAACCCGTGGGATCACCACATATGTTTATGTTTGCTCAGTCTAATAAACCCATAACTTGGTTGTGAAAGAATACCCAAGCTGAGGCTGGACGATGATTGATTGTTGGTGTGCCATGTGTCACCGTGTGTCTTATTGGTTTTGTGTTATACTGTATTTTATTGTGTGCAGCTGGTCCTTATCTCCAAGACACATTTAAAACAAATAACCTTGAACCTTGAAGCCCCATCTCTCCCCACCTGCTCCTGCTTCCTACATCCCCTCCACACCACACCAAGTTGTTCTTCTTAATAATAATAATACATTTATGTTGGGGGGCCGCCTTTCATAACACCCAAGGACACCTTACATGGGGCAATATAGGGAACAATTTAAACAGTGGATTTTGTGATATATCAGCCGGGGTGAGACAAGACAAACCACAAATGGACTACAGAAGGACACAAAAGGACACATGGTACAGTTTATATTATTCTTGGTCTTTTTTCAATAACATATTTCAAAGGTTCTGGATTTGTTTACAAATCTAGAAACTAAATACAAAACTAGGATGATATGAAGATCTCATGTCAAAAATAATTGTGATAAATTAGACAGAACTGGCCTGTCTGTGAGCACATTTTATGTTGGTTTGGTTCTTCTGATAAAGGTGTGAATATCTAAATAATATACCAACATATGCTATTGTCATTAGTTGTGTCCCTGTTCTTCAAGGCATTGCTAAATTAACAACTCTTGGTTTACAGAGTGGTAACATGAGACCGATTTTTATATATAAAATATAAATGTATTTTAATTTTATAATTTATTTATAATTTATTTTAAATATTAACAATATAATAAAATTAATGGAAATATATACACCGGCAACTATTTAATATAAATACCTTGTGTGTGTGTGTGTATAGCTATTGCTTTATCTGATTAATGTTATTTTCATATGAAAGTCCATGATTATAAGTATGCAGTATCATAACTACATCTTTGATGTTTATAAAAAACCAAACCGTTTGAAAATTGGTTGAAAATTGAGCAAGCTATGGTTATTTAAATAGTAAACCATAATATTATGAATGAGAGCACTGCCTGTAGCAAGATGGCGGCCAAGTGGCAACGTCGGTCTCCATTGGCCAGCAGCGCGGGTGAGTCATCTAGTGTTTATATATATCTATGTGTGTCCCCCTGCTCGATCTGAACTGCGCATGTGCAAGATGGTCCGCCATATTGGACAACTCCGGACGGCAACCCAAGTAGGACACTTGACACGGTCAGAAAAGAAAACTCGAGAGAGATGAGTTATTGTTATTACAACGTGATTTCACTATTATTTAACAACTCTTTTTATTGGGTTATTTTATTTGGGGTTAAGTACATTGTCAGAATAAGTGAGAAATTAATTTAACTTCTGTTAGACAGCTATCATACTGAATAAATATGTAATGTGAATGTATGCAAAAATGTATGGCAGGGGTGCTCAACCTTTTTTGAACCGAGAGCTACTTTTAAAGTTGCCAGTCTGCCGAGATCTACCAGTCCAAATAGACGGGCGTAGCCATTACTGACAGCCTACTACCAGGTAAATACACACTTCTACTTGTATAAAACTGACCTTTGTACGATTAATACTTCATAAAATACTGCAGATCCTTCTTACCTCTTTCTAATCTACACACATACAAGTATTTAACTGAAGTTACACAACAGTGTTGTTGATACAGAGTTGGAGTTTATTCACACGTCACATACTACAGTGGGTAATGTTTTCAAAAAACATTGAACAGTGCTGCCACATATGACACAGGAAAAAAAGAAAATACTCTGAACCCTTTCTTTGCCATTATATAAAAATAGTGTTGCTACAAAAGTATAAATTAGGCTTACTAATAAGACAACTCAGATCTGAAGCTACACAGGAATCTGCTGCCAAAGTGCAATAAAAAAGACAAAATTAATAGAATCAAACCCTTTTTTGTAGCATTTTAGTAGAGTATAAAAAGAAATGCCTTTAAAATAGGATGCAAGCAACAATAGTTTCTTAACCTGAATTGATAATGGACTATCATCAATTTAAGTTTGCATTCTTATACCATTTTGTACAATAATTATAATGAATAAGTTCAAACAAACTCAAACTTACAGCTGATTAATAACGGTATCCAACTTGAGTTTTTATCATATCAAAAACCTGTTGAAATGCTACTGTTATTTTTATTACGCATCGGCAGCCTCCAGGAATGCTTCTTTCACAACTTCGCCGTCTTTGAAAGACTTCATGTGTTTCGCAAGAACGTGACTGGCAAGATAAGATGCTCTGCTAGCAGCCTTGCTCTTGTTGTTGGGCCTGGTGGAAATGGACTGCTGTGCATTTAGCTGTCCTTTCAGGCCCCTCCCCTTTTGGGAGCGTAGGGCAGAATTAGGAGGGAATTCCGTCTCGTAGCGTTTGTGCACTGTTTTGAAATGCCGCTCCTAAATTACCCTTCTTCGATAAAGCCACGCTCGCATTGCAGATGAGACAGATGCACTTTGAATTGGAATAGATACAAAAATAATCATCCTCCCACTCGGAGTGAAAATTATATATGTTTTGCTTCTGCCATAATTGCGGTCTTGTGTGTGTGCGGACTGTCACTCCTACGGACAATGTTAGCGAACAAGTGCACTGCCCACTGCTCACCAGCCACGCCCCGACACATGGGGTCACGCCGGCCAATCACAAAACTTTGATGCGTTCAAGTGCATTATTCTGCCACAGGAAGATTATGTTACAGGACATTAACGATAAAACAGAATATTGTTGTTCTATTTTTAGACACATCTCGCGATCGACTGGGAATCTCCCCGCGATCGACCGGTCGATCGCGATCGACTGGTTGGGCACCCCTGATGTATGGCATATAGCTGTCTAACAGAAGTTAAATCAATTTCTCACTTATTCTGACAATGTACTTAACCCCAAATAAAATAACCCAATAAAAAGAGTTGTTAAATAATAGTGAAGTCACGTTGTAATAACAATAACTCATCTCTCTCGAGTTTTCTTTTTGTGCTTTGCAAAAGCCACTGGCCGTTTCTCAATCGCGAGGAAACTGGCTTCCAAGCCAATATTTGAAGGATACTACGTCATCGAGTGCCGCCGAAGGACTGTTCCAATCTCCAGCATAATTGGAATTCCACCGAGGCTGCGTCCTTGGTTTGGGGGTAATTTCGAGGCTGCACATGGGTAGACTTCGCGTCCTTCAAATCCCCACAATGCTTTGCGCACGGACCAATTTCCCCAAATCTGTGGCGGAAAATGTAAGGCGGGGCCTCTCATATGACTCACACCTGCACACTTGCTCGCCTGTTCCACTCTTCCTTTTCCGATTGCCAGGAAGGATTCTTGCCTAGCTTCTGAAGGAAGTGACTCGGAAGACATGTGCTACCAAGCAAGCATCCTCGCGATTGAGAAACGGCCACTGTGTCAAGTGTCCTACTTGGGTTGCCGTACAGAGTTGTCCAATATGGCGGACCATCTCGCACATGCGCACTGCAGATCGGGTAGTGACCATGGTAGTGACATAACCATTAAAACAACATGTGTGGGTTTATGCCTGGTCCAGATCTGATCATTCAATGGCCTAAAAAGAAAGGCTCTTTAAGAAAATACAGTGATATTCAATTTTTTTTTTACTTTAAGGATGGGACAATAACTTTGTATTTGAATACAAATGTGAATACTGTAAGAGAGATAATCAAACAGTATAATTGTAATGTAATCATGCTGAAAGGAGTAGTGTGAGGGGAAAACAGCTGGTAGAATGAATTCAAAATATTTGCAAAAAAGCTTCATTACATGTGCAACATAAACGCCCCGAAAAATAATCATCACAAGACCCTCAATTTATTTTCTTAAAAAATCTTGTTTGAGTTTTCTTGCTCTGTTATTTGTTTGATGCATTTAGTTTTTTTGTACTGCGTCAACACAAATTGACAATTTAAACCAGACCTACAGGTTTTTAATTTATATTTTTTATAAATGTTCACATCCCTGTAAAATAAATAGATTTTTTCTCATTTTTATAATTGATGTATGATTGTGATTATTAAACATACATTTCAAAAATGAAAAGTGTAATGGACAAATGTAGCTCATAAACATAGTTGACCTCCATTTGTGGTATTCAGGGACCTCTAGCGGTGAGATCAGGCCTAACACATGAAGCAAAAGAGATTTCTGTCATGTTTTAGTATTTGCTATATGCTCCAAAAATATCCTAGTTCTTATATCATTTTTGAATACATTGCAGATCGGTGTGAACGCTCCTAAATATCGATTTGGGACTTTTAAGCAGTTTTTTCTTTTAAATCTGCAAATCCTATAAATGATGATCTCTTTCTGATCTATTAACCTCCTTGTTAATTATTGAATCCCATATTTAATTTGCACTATTCAATGTTTCATTTTGGTTTTACTCGTGTGACAATCTATTTTTTTTTATCATTTAAAATGTTCATTGTTTGGTTGGAGCCTTAGTTCAGATTTTCATTGCCAGCGCTTTACAATTGTTGTGCACACGATGAAAAATAGATAATGACACATTTTATGTTAACTATGGGTATACTTAGAATTACAATCCTAAAATGTACCTATATAATTGTTTGAATTTTCCACATAGGCTGATAAATATGTGGTTTAAAAATCTTTACATAAGTCGGACACAGGAGCTTTGAAAAACTGCAGATGGTGGAAATGAAGGAAGGTGACCTCAACATTTATGTCCACACAAGTAAGCCTACATAAATCCAAATGTACTGTGTGTGTGTGTGTGTGTGTGTGTGTGTGTGTGTGTGTGTTGTGTGTGTGTGTGTGTGTGTGTGTGTGTGTGTGTGTGTGTGCGTGTGTGTGGGGGTGTGTGTGTGTGTGTGTGTGTTAAAGACAATGGAAGATGCTGATAGTTGAAGGACAGGCTCATCAGCCACAGGGACGCAGAGAGGGGGATAAGGGAGGAGAGGAGGCCAGGCTAGGCCAGAGGCGAGTGGATGAGACAAAAGAAGACGAGAGAGAGGTGGACCCCGGGTCCTTGCCCAGGAATAACTCACAGGAGCTACCCGGCCCCCCGCCCAGCCTGCGAGGTGAGAGACCTCGGTGTTGGACCCCAGCCAGCTTAGTGGGGTTCCTGCTCAGACACACGGCTGTAACAGAGGCCAGGGATGAAGCTATTGAAAGATGACAGCAAGTGTGTGTGTGTGAGACATGAATGTGAGTGTGTATCCTTCACCCTGGCAGAGGAGGTGTTGGCAGAACATCCCGACCCACTCTGTCTCAGAGGGCCACAAAGTCCTGCTACCCTTCCTCACTCATTTGTTAACCTGCCTCTCTTCTTTGCGGCGTCCTCGCTCGCATGCTGAGAGAAGTTACCTTATATATGACCAGCTTCATTCCAAATCCCCTCCCTTACTTCAGTGCTGACCTCTGGCACGTCATGAGACCAGGAGATAAGGAAGTTATTTCCCTTTCATGTTCCACAAAATTAAGCCTAGATTTATAGTGTATAACAGTAGGTCGTGAAGTGAGCTCTGATGTCACAGTGACTTGTGCTGGATCATAAGCTGAAAACATTTTTTAATGGATGTTTCCTACGAGTTAAATAATGTTTTTTGCTCTGTTGTGAATGCACTACTTAATTAGAAACCATCAAATGTAAATCTCACATATGAATTTAACGTAATGCTCGAATTAACATTAACCTACAAAATATTACTACATTAAAAAAAAAGAAATCTATATAATACAAGTTTTGTTTTTGGCAAGTTGCTTAAGCTCAAACAAAAAAAAAGTATTATTAAAAACTCATTCCAAAACAGAAGAGACCTTGCCCTTCTTTTACTTAATAACTTCAACCCATCACTCAGACTACTAAGCAATACTGATCAACATTTATAAAGGTTCAAACTTTGTGAAAAATCATTGATTTGGGGTTTTTCACACTTTCCCTGTGGCACCGTCTGAAGGGCACCTTCCCTGGACTTGAATGAGCGATGGTGTCCTTGAGAGTGTGTGTGGTTTTTTATGTGTGTGTCATACTGTACACATGGATTGGCATCTTTCCCCTTACTGCTGGCAACCCTTCAGCATGTTAGGGGAATGGACGGGGGTGCCACTGGAGAATGATAAAGTAGTCGCTAAACAGGTCAGTACATTCATTAACACTGTAATATTTGTTGATAAATACTGCTTCATTTGGCAAGGACTTAGCAATGAAAACTTTCAGGTAGTTCTACTAGATTGATTACAGAGGCCGTCCTCATAAACCACAAGTTTGAGGGTTTAAAAAGTATTATTTAAAGTGGCACTATTAGGCTTTTTACGGTTTTCTTTTTCCCGTAGTGTTTTATTTATGTTTTTGTGAATGTTAATGCAAAGGCTAAAATCCCAAAGTTCCCTTCAGATTGAATTTCTCTCCCACACACTACCCCCCTCCCTGAAACTCCTCCATTGGACTCCTTTGTTTACTTCCGCAACATAGTGACATCACTATGTAACACTTGTGCTTCTATTGGCTTGTGCTACAACACATTGTACATGATAGGCTAAGGGGCCGGACTGCTCTTAGCGGTTGACCAATCACATCAGAGCCGACCAGCTACCCAATCAGAGCATTATCATTATATACTAACATAAAAGGAAACAGTTACTCTCAACAATACATGTTTCCATAGGAACAAACTGACACTGTCCAAGTACAAGTGTATTGGTATCTAGTGTTTAACCACAGATAATAGTGAAATATGTCTTTAAAATCCGCAAATAGCCCATATTTAATAAAAACCTGTGTGTTTGCTCATGTAGACTGGCATGGATGTTTCTATTTAATTAAGGGTGAGGATGGGAAAAGGTACAGTTTGTGGAATCTCTAAAAGAGGCGTTCAAGAGCTTCACATAATTACCAAGAAAGATCAAAGGGAGAGTGGGAGAGGAAGAGCCGGGCCCTCGGACAGCAGGTGAGTGTGTGAGGCAGGGGATGACAGATGCTTCTGTCAGCGTTCCAACAGTCGCCGCTTTGTGGGAGCAGCGCAGATGCCTCCTCCCCCCCTCCCTCCATCCCTCCCTTCCTCTGGACAGGCTGTGATGTGGGGATAACAAGACAGGAGCAGTCCTCTCAGCAGTACAGTGACCACACTGGCACGGTGCTACATGTGGACGGGGGAGAGGCTGAGGTGATGGAGAGGTCCAGGCCTGGGCCCAAGGCTTGAGGAAGTCTCAGTGGCGGTGGGGGGGTTATAAATGTGGGGGTCAGCGTGCGAGGACAGGGGAAGGGCTCTCTCTCCGAGCTGTGGGAACCAGCTGAGACGGGGGTCCGTGGCGCTGCTGCCTGTGAGGAAAGCAGATGTTTTCACTCGGGGGCATGCCAAGTTTGCAGAGCAACCTTCAGCTGCTTGGAGGTCAGGTCTTTAATAAGGGGCCTGTGCACGGGACATTTCGGAGGCAAATGCTTCAACTTTGATACAACAACATATTAATTATGACGATAGACCATAGGGCAGAGGGTTGTAGCGGAACATCCCACCCCACTGGTTTGGAGCCTCCATCAGGCTGACATTAGCCAAGGCTGGCTGGCAGATTTACTGCTGTCCCAGCACCGGCCCTCTCCTCAACCAGACCTCACTGATGCAGAGGCAGCACTTTGGACTGCTTTCATCACAACTGGCTGTTATGTCTAAACTGGTATCCAAAAGCAACTGTTTCTGTGCATTAGACGGCAAATGTTAATGTTTAAAGCTCCATTTAAGCTGCTTTAATCAGTTTTTTATTTTCAAAAAGGTATCAAATGACATAAATATGAATGAGGTTAGTTGTAACAATGATCAACTCTGAGTTCCCCTCAGCTCTACAAAGCTTGTACTGAATTTCATTGCACTAATCCACTCTCTTCTAATAAGACTGAGACTTAAACGGCCATGTTTCGAATTTCTTATTTTCAGGTTCAGGTTATTTATTTGTACCCGTAGGTAGATTCTGTTTGCAGAGAAAAAGACAAGGGTTCCATCCTGACACTAAAAACAAACACAAACAACAGACACATCTCTAATAAAGGACTAGTAAAAGTACAAGTATACCCTGCTCCACCAAATCTCAAAATATTTAAAAAACATTTTAACCTGTTAAACCCCAAGGTCCCCGTCGGCGGGGACCCTGTTTTTTTTTTCCACGACACTGTGTCTCAGGGGATCTTAATATTTAAGAACCTATAAATGTGTTATACCAGATTAACGGAAATAATCTCAGCTAACTGACGATATAAACCATTTTTACCAAAACAAAACACAAGTCTCATAAGAAGCATCTAAATGACCCCTTAGCGAAAAATGCTAACGGACATTGGCACAGAACTCAAGATAAAAGTACCCTTATTACTTATCGTAGCTGCACATACAAGATATCCGATTAAAGCTGAGGTTCCACAGATTATTTAGGTATATAGTATCATCACTGAGTCATCCGAACTCGCAACAGGGGAAGCTAATACAGACATCACAACACGTACCTTTACGGAGCTTCTAGGGAGATCGTCTCACCGGAGCTGTCAATCTGATCAAAATACGTGTTCAATGGCATTAAAACGAGAATCGCGGCTGAATCGCTTAATCCATAGGTTTTTAACGTCTCTGTATAAAAAAATGATTTAATTTATGATCCATAATTCCATTTTTATGTAAAAATCGGAGAGCGGAAATGTTAGCTGCTAATGGTAGCCACCAGAGTTATCGCAGCTTCCGGTCTTGGCTATGCGGCAGTCTCACACACACACATTACGAAATAAGGACTATGTGGGAGTTCCCCTCGATTCCATTGGCTCTGACGGTCAGAAAGAGATGTCACATGTCAAAATCCAGCAAGTGGGGCCAGAGATATGGAAAATCCACCCAAATGGCCCCAGAAGAGGTTTTTTTGTGCTAAATGTGTCTAAAAAGGTCAAATATCACTTGTTTTGCATCAATCTTGATACAGGGTACTTATTATATGTTGTACTTTGGATTCCTAAAGCTTTTAGTCTACTAACCCATCATCCAAGGTTAGTTTTCACTATAAGTACAACATAATAATACCGTTTTTTACCATGTTCAATCTGAATTTTCTTTAAAATAAAAAACATCTATATTGAATCTGACTTTTCTACATCCAACTCACAGGTTTATCATTACTTTTTGAAAAAAGATTATTAATTTAACCCTTTTAGAAGGGAAGATATGGTCATTTGTTCTGGGAATGTCATTTTCGAGCCTGAAACCTGAAAAACAGGCTCGGGGTTTAACAGGAAGGACATTTTATTTTCTCCTTTTTCCTGTGATAAAAAATGGATTGCATTTGTTTACTCAAGTTTATAAGTAATTCATGTCATTATGTAGAATGAACAAATCTTTAGTTTTTTCCCCGAGAAAACTGGGTTATTTTTTTGAGATCTCAAAATAACACAACTTTCTTAAGATTATGACGTAATTAAAATGAGATCATGAGAAAACAGTGGTTCATGAAATAAAAGTAATAACTCCAAATCTGTATGTTGTTATAATTTATTTCAAGATATTGAATGATGATAAATAACTTGTCATCACTTATGCCGTTAAGTGATGTTGAAGAAAGTAAAGCATTTCAAAGCTTCTAAAAAGCCAAATGTTTTCTTGAAAGATTGTTAAACACCCAAAAAAAGAGCTAAAAGGAGAGGGAATTTTAGCTTTTATCTGACAACATTCTCAAAACAACTATGAGATGTCATATTGTCATACAGCATGTTAAGGGTAGGTAAGTTTGAGAAACCGGCTCGAGATACACTTTTTGTTATATTCCATGGAATGCTCTTAACATCCCGATAGCAATGAATATCTAAAGTGCTTTGACAAAAAATCCATAAAAAAATGTCATCTGTGGAAGCCGTAGCACTGTAAAAAGCACGACCAATCATTTTAGCCGGCCCGGCTAAAATAACTGCCTACCTACCTACCTTCTATCTGTGCACACACTTATCTCATGCCCTCATTGGTCATGTGCACATTCGTGTGTGTTGGAGGAGGGGCTGTGTAAGGAAGTGGCAGATTTTTTCCGGTCGTGTATTTTCAAATTCTAGCGCACTCGAGCTGGTTTCTCCAAAATTACCTACCCCACCTTTAATGTATTTTTTCCCCAATTAGAAAACCCCCCCATTATTTCAGGTTTATGCATCATCTGTAATGTTAAATGATTCTACAGTTGCAGTTACAGAAAACACCACGAGGCTTATCACTGTTTGTAGTCTGTTCAAACTTTGTACCCAGTGTATGTAGGCTACTCCAATACCAATGGCTTTCAACTAACCCTCCATATCAATTGTGGGAACCTGTTCCAGCAAACAAGCTCACAAAAGCCGACTGTATGATACCTGCCCTGCATGAAATGACAAGGAGCCAAAAAAAATATCTGTTGAAAAAGTATCTGTTGAAGAAAGTCGAACATCCAGAAGACAGAGTGACCTAGATATTTAAAATCAGATCAAAAGTGAGTGAATATTAGGCTGATATTCAACATTTGGTGAGACAATTGATGAGGTGTTATTGTTGCTTTGGGGTCACATTATTCAATGGCTCTTAACTAAGTTGCGCTAAGTTTGTTTTGGAATGTTTCTTCTGCCTTCATCCGCGGGTTAATTACTTATTTTAAGACTTCCAGCTCAGCTTCATCACATTCTTCTGTTTTCTAAGTGTGTTGATAAAGGACATATTCAACATCCACGTTGCTGCACGAAATAGGACAATTAGTTTCATCATTGAGCCACAACGATTACAAAAAAAGTCATCCTCAAGACTTCATCACTTCCCAGCCAGATGAGTTAAGAAGGAAGTTTCACCTCATCTCAACCTTTGCATTGATTTTCGAGAGAGTGGGAGATCTGGGGATTACTTTGGAGAGCAGCAATGAAGACCTAGCTTATTGGGTCTTTTTTGTATTTGGCAAATGGGCTTGACAAAGATGGAGGAGACAAAATCTAGGGCTTACAGCTGCGGCACCCATTCGGGGGAACTTGAAAGCAGTGCTGGGATGGGAAGCTGGGAGAGTGGGTGCCTCATTTAGGAGTGGTGCATTTGGACAGGGGGCATGGGGAGATGCTTAACCTAAACCACAGAGGCCCCAACAATCGTCAGGAATTGAGACGTTTTAAACCTTTAACGGGGGACTGTGATCAAAGCGGCAGCGGATCCTCACTTGAGTGTGAAAGCGGAACCAGAGGGAACAGAGGGGATTGTGGGGGATCATGGCAGGTTGAAATCGTAAAATCAGCACATTAGCTTTATAAGGGCGTCAGAATATAGGATGATCAGGGGATCATTGGACCCATGGGGGACCAAAGAGAATCCAGTATGTACCAGGCTGAAGAAAAATGAGGCCACTGCTGAACGAAAAACCTCTCTTATCAAAGATGCAGTTAGAATGTGAAAAATGTTGCTCAATTCCCGTGGAAAATAACTAGTTTTGCATTCAAAACTGTCATCTTTAAGTATACTCTATGTTGATATTAACAATACATCAAATGCCACCATGAGCAGCTTTCATCATATCAAACTTTTCTCTTTAAGTTCAGTTTCAAAGTCATTTAAAATCTGACCATCATTTCATAACAGTTCCTCCTCATACCTCCCCGTGCCATTTTCTATGATGATCTGAGCCTTGCAGATCCAGGTATGGACCTCACGTCTCCTTCCCTTTTTAAAACCCACCTCAAACAGAGCACAAATTAGTCAGGTTCTTACCCCCTCTCGCAGCAGCCTTTCCCAGTCGCAGGGCTAATTCAGAGGAGCACAAGCCTTGGGTAGCAGGGATTCTCGCTATACTGAATTATAAATCAAAGAGCACGTACATGAAACCACTTGCTAATTACACGTTCACACCTCTCCTTTTTCTCCACCGTGTCACTTTATACTGGCTCTGATCACTGGGAGGTAGTGGAAGGAACAGAAACCTGGATCTGGCTCTGGGATAATCATGGCTAAGTGACTGAGCGAAGATGATAGCAATTATTTTCCTGTGATTACCATATGCTACATTGATGTTAATGCCCACCACTTGCTCACACTTTGGGCTGTGTCCTTGATGTGTGATCCCCAGGTAATACACCTAGAGTAGAGGCCAAACTGCACGGCGCTCATCTCTTCTGTACCTTCAGCTTAAGATATTTTTACCTGCAAAATCCCTCATCTCCTGCACTGTATTTGTGACTTCTTCATCCCCTTCATGTCCTCTGAGTGTCATTCTCCAACCCCCCTCCATCTGCGAGGCAAACCAATTTATCACCGACCAAAAGAGGGCCTTCACTTTGTCTGCTTTTCGAGGCTCTCCCACCGTAAGTTGCTCTCCTAATGAAAGGAGGTGCTGCGTCCCGGTCAGTCCACTGAGACTTCAGGGGGCAAGAAGTCCAGTTCCAAGCCCAACTTGGGGAAGTAATTACCCCTCTGGTGGGCCGCAGAGAGGAGCCCCTACAGCCGGCCAGAGCAACTCACACACTGTGGACTTATGGGCACGTGGCCCGGCCCCCATCGTTAGGGAGGTCCCTGAAGCTGGATGTCATATGACCCGGACGGGGGTGATGCAAAGGGGTCGACTCAGCACGCCTTGGCCCGAATAGTCGGTATTGGCGAAAGGATAGGAGGACCGGTGCCAAACTCAGCAGAGAAGAGGAGGAAATGGGTAGATGGAGGAGGAGGGGCTTTGACAGGAAGAGGAATGAAGTGTCAGGGAGAGATAAATAACGAGGGGAAAGCGGGCAGCAGGTGACCCGCCGCAGGGCTACCTCGTCGGGACAGTGACCGACTGACCTCCGATTGGCTCTCGCGGGGGCCACCCACTGGTCACCTACTTCCACACTGTCACTGGGGGTGCGTACCCAACATGACGGACTACAGAGAAGCAGAGATCACCACCACTAACAGACCTTTATAAAATAAATGCAGTGTAGATGAGCTCTGACCAGAGGAGGAGCTTTAGGTCAAGGAATTGGAGCACAGGCACACTGTACGCCGCACATTTTTATTACATCTATGGCCCATATTCCACCCACCTCTTTGACTTGTGAGGACTTTATTCACTTCTCGCCAGTAGTGGAATGTATTATTCAGGTACACTTACTCATTTTACTTAAGTACACATTTGAGAGTTTCCATTTATCAGCTTCTGACTCAGTTTTTGTAAATAGTTGCAGAATTTTACATTCAAGATATATGATGAGTTTATGTTGCGTACACATTAATGCCTCAGAATTGATAAACCAATAATATTAAATAATGTGGAGGGGGCATTTTACTCTCAATCATAGCTCTACCTTTTCAATGCAGGGCTTTTGTACATTCTAGTAATGCACTTGTACTCAAGCAAAGGATCTGAATACTTATTATACAATTGCTTCTTGCAAACATTTTCATTTGAAATGATCAATGAAGGGAGACCAGTAGTGATAACCTGTTCAATTATTTAAAATTCTTGGGGTTTAACAGATTCATTATCTTTCTTATTATACAATTGTCGCAGTGTCACTGATTTAAATGAAGGCAGTATATATAATTTTCTCTCTACACCCAAATAAACCCACACACTAGAAGCTTCTTTAACTGATAAAATAGACATCACACTACAAACGATCAGCTGATGTTTCTAGAACTGAGTGTTCTTAAAAAAAACTTTTTCTTCTTTCCTCTACTTTTTTTCCTCATGAATCAGTGTCTGAGTTTCTAATGTAATTTACTTCAGTGAGATGCCTGGGATGCCCATAATTCTCTCTATCTGCTCCTGGTGGTATTGATCCTGCTCTCTGACCAATTTGAGATCTGCCTCCACAGGAGCTGTTGCCTCCGTATCTGCACCACTGGACCAGACACAACAGCACTTCTCCACTTATGGTATCAAATAAATTGTCTTTCGGATTTGGAGTCTGTAGTCTCTAAACTTTACTGCCTGGATAAAACTCCAGTTGTATTAAATAATGTTTGGTTAAAACTACAGTTGTTAAGGTATTTCCTGAGTTGTTTATTCTTCAGAAACTCAAATGACTTGCAACACTTATTTTTGCAAAAACGTTCACACCATTAAAGAGGCCCTATTATTCTTTTTGGGGTTATCCCTTTCCTGTAGTATATAGGGTATTGTGCATTTAAATGGTCTGTAAAGGCTAAATTCCAAACTCTCTAGAGCAGGGGTGTCAAACTCAAGGCCCGGGGGCCAAATCCGGCCCGCGACTTCATTTCATGCGGACCCACAAGAGCTTGCAAAGAATATAACATGTTTATTATATGGTTACATGGCGATTTACAGAAGCACATTGCCCATAAACTGCATGTCCCACAATGCATCTCATTTGGAGTTTTTTCTTAGAATTGGCCTTTTTCTCAGAATTTGACTTTTTTTCCAGAATTTGGCTTTTCTTTTAAAATCATTTTGTGCAACCATAATGCTGATGTGGCCCGAGATGAAATTGAGTTTGACACCCCTGCTCTAGAGGGAGTTTTAGTTTTTCTTTAGCGCTCCAACCGCTCCAACACATAGTACGTGATAATAAGGGATAAGGGGTTGGACATTTTAAGTGGTTGACAAATCACAACAGAGCCAGCATGTAAACATGTCACAGTAGAGGCACAAAACACAAAAACATTTACCTGAAAATGAACATAATAGGGCCCTTTACAGAGAATTTAATCAAAATGCTACTGCAGGATACGATGTCCTGTCCAATTTGGTTCCCTTCCACTGTTTAAAATGTAAAATTCCTTTAGGGTTTTTGTAGTGTTCTTATATTTCTTTGTTGTAAAAAACGAACTTTAAAGGAACCAAGCTGCTTAATTAAATGCGATGGGTCACAGTGAGTGATCTGATTTCCAGTTGGATCAATGCAAGAGGATCCTGGAGAATTGTAGCATTACTTTGGCTCACATTCATAGTCTTGATTAGACTGTAGTTTGTGGTCTGAAGTGGGCCCCTGGGAAGCAGTGGCTCTCTGCTGTGAGACAAGATGGGCCTGGTTAAGAACTTTATGATTATGTGTGTGTGTGTGTGTGTGTGTGTGTGTGTGTGTGTGTGTGTGTGTGTGTGTGTGTGTGTGTGTGTGTGTGTGTGTGTGTGTGTGTGTGTGTGTGTGTGTGTGTGTGTGTGTGTGTGTGTCAATGAGAGAGTGTGTATGTGGGCTCTACTTCACATCCAAACACATCTTTGCCCAAGGCAGTCAAATGAACCGTATCCCATAATAGTCAGGCTTCTGCCCTGAGGAGAGGTGACAGCAGGCCAGGCTTGAGTCGTCATGGCGATGGCCCATGCAGAAAGTCGATACTCGGTGAGGAGGGGAATTGAGGGGAGGGTGCAGAGCAAGGGTTGAAGGAAGAGCAGATCAATTTTACTGTTTGATCTTGCACAGGCTCTGAATAAATGTATATTTTAAGATGTCTTTTTTTCTCTCTCTGCGAAAACATTGACATTCTTCATGTTGATTCTTGACTTTTGTGGATTGAGACTTGATGCTATCCAACATCTTGGACTTGTTATTCCTGCAGTGGTTTTCCTGTACTCCTGCAGCCGGGCTAAGGTGGCTAAACATGAGCAGAGCACTGAAGGTTGTGGCTGAGACGCAGACGTGCTCCTCTCGGCCCGCTGCTGCACAAACACAGACGGCGGCTATTCTGGCCACCGTCCACCACCACACACTCACTTACAGACTCACACACACGTACACACCTCTTCATGGCGTCCACACCCAGCCAAAGTCATCTGGACCCACATTCAAGTGCTTTCAGATATCAGTTTTCCCTCCATCAGTGGCTCCTTCTCTCTTGACCACACATAATCATATCCTCTCAGGCACATTGTTTTCGTCTGAACACTTCTTGCTTTCACTTGTAGCTGAAGACACACACAGAAGACAAACCTTACTTCTTTATTCAAAGCTCACTGATGCAAGACTGACGCAAAATGCTCCAACGCTTGGACAGTGCCAAATAGTGATGCACAAATGGTAAACAGTGTTGCATTGGGTTGCTTTCGGCTCCAGCGGTACCATCAGACAAATTGTATCAATGTTGGTGTTGCAGAAAAACACAAAAAGCCTCTTAGCCTGACAGTAGGAATGGTCTGAATCTGTTTAAAATCCCTTGAAAGACTCAAGCCCATATTTCCTTTTATACTTTTCTTGTCTGGCCATTAAAATGTTAGTTTTTAGTTCATGAAGACATGGTTTATGGGTTTAAAATACACCCTCCACAAAGTGCAAAGGGTCTGGGAGGATTTGGCCCATTTACAGCCCTGTCTTACTCCTCCTTCTACTAAAACATAGCTATCCACGCTACCTCCCTTCATCCCTGCAGTCCTTCTTGTCCTTGATCTGGTTTAAATAACAGGCACTGCTGCCATAATTATTTTTTGATCTCATTTAACATCACTGGATTAAACTGATTCAAGGTTAGACGGATTGGAAATAAACAGGGATTTGAGCAAGAGTTAATGAATTATGCCAACTGGACATTTGTCTGAATTATTTATTGTCTGTATGATATTAAAGCTATGGGGTGATTAGCAATTTAAATGTCTTGAGGAGTGGGGGTGTTATTACGGTCTATATACGTTATGTGAAAGGAAAAATATGTATCCAAATAAATGTCTAAATTATTTATTGTCTGTATGATATTAAAGCTATGTGGTGATTAGCAATGTATATGTCCTGAAAAGGAGATATGTCACAGTTACTTGTGAGGACATGTCTCTGTAATGTTTGTTCAAAAGGCAGATTCCCGTATTACTTCAGATCCATAAATGATGCTGTTGACTGGGAGAGAAAGTGCTGCAACACTCAATGTAATATCAAATGAAATAACATAAAATAACTTCAGATCATAACAGCGGTGACCATTGCTCCTCTCCTGATTCAACAGTTGTATTAATGTTTATTTTTAACATGTATTTTTTTGATATAACTCAAGTTTTTTCTCAGCTGACCAGCCACATACATTCATTGTTTAAGAAATACAAACATAGTAAAATGGACAGCTTAAAAGACAGAACGTGGTCAGAAAAATATGGAAACATCTACAACTGTATTATAAATTCGATAAGATCAGAAGTTCAAAAACACATTTTAAATTGTTCCTGTTTTTTCAACAAAGAACTCTAAGTTGTTGATGGCTGATGCTCCTAAAGGTTTGTTTAAGGCACTTTGTTTATACACTTCAGTGGAGGAGTAGTAATTACCTGCATTCAAACTTAAATAATAGTGATAGTAGTTGATATGGATGCCAAAGTATTTTATATAAGTATATTTTGTTATAAATTGTATAACTGGATGAATAACATTGATGCATTCATTTGGAAATAGCATTTCACTTTTGTAGTTTGCTGAGGTTGAGCTAGTTGTAAGTATGTTACACTTTTGGGATAATTAACTTTTAATTAACATTGTATTTTATAAGCTTAGTTTGTTAATGCAGAAGTTTGATTTGTAAAGTAACCAGCTTGAAAACATTTATTGTATAACATACAAACACAAATATTTCCTTAAAAATGTTTGGATAGAAGCAAGAAAAGAAAATATGTTAAGTTAATATATGGAGAACATTTATATGGTCACAAAAAGGACTGGACATTTAATCTGTATTTCACTCTGTCAGTCATAATACCTCAAGAAGATGTTGATAACTATGCACGTGCATGCGTTTTTATTTCATTAAAACACTTAAATCTTTTGTGCAATTTAATTTTAAAGCGGGGTAATAAAACACAATGATCCACACCCAGAGGAATATTTGACATACACAGAGAACCAGGGTGCTTATGAGATTCCACTCTGTCAATATGGATCTTAATACCACTCAGCCTTTCCATTTTATGTGTGAGTGTGAGTATTTCCCCCTTTCTGGGAAGTGCTATCCATGAGTGTACTCTATTTGGTATTCTACTGTTCACAGCTTAACGTGTGTGTATGTTTGTATATGTTTGTGTGTGTGTGTGTGTGTGTGTGTGTGTGTGTGTGTGTGTGTGTGTGTGTGTGTGTGTGTGGTGTGTGTGTGTGTGTGTGTGTGTGTGTGTGTGTGTGTGTGTGTGTGTGTGTGTGTAGGATCCTCACAGGAGCTGCGGTGGAGCACAGTGTGCAACCTGCAGCGGCCCTCTGCAGCAGGACTGTGAGCTATAATAACGCAGCAGCGGGGCCTGCAGGACGCCGGTGTGTCGGTCCCTGTGCTCCGTGGCGCCAGCATGCTGCAGCTCTCCCCTGCCTGACCCCTGACCCCCGCCCCAGCTAATGAGCAGGTAGGAGGGCTGAGCCGGTGGCCTTACAGCAGCTGAGCTCCACTCCGAGGGGCCAGATGATGACATTCGTCCTCCTCGCTGAAAACAGAGGTGGAAGAAGTACACATATTTTACACCGAAGTGAAAGTAACAATATTAAAGTGTAAAAAAAGAACAAGAGATTCCATTTCAACAATAGCCTGCTTAAATATGTTGTGTATTGTGTGTGAACTGTGTGTGGTGCTGTGTATGATGGTTGTTATTTTTTAAAGACTTTACATTTTATATTAATTTAATGGACAATAAACAAAAAATCGACCTTTAATACAAATACTCTGTTACAAGTAAAAAAGTCCTGCATCTAAAATCTAACTCAAGTAAAAGTACAAAAGTATTGACATCAAACTATATTTGAAGTACCAACAGTAAAAGTACTCGCTAGGCATAATGGCCCATTGAAGAATTGTTTATGAGTTACTGGATTATGATTATCGATGCATTAGTGTTTTCATTACTGGTGAAGGTGGAGCTAATTTTAATGACCTTGTATCATTCTAATTTATTTATTTTGTATATTAGCTAATAATCTAAATCTATGAAGAAATCAAAGCTGTCAGATAGAAGTATAAGTAGCATCAAATGGAAATATTCCATTAAAGGTATAGTACCTAAAATATTGATCTTGAGTAGAAATACTTCAATACACTGAAAACAGTGTGAGGGAGGCAGCTCGGTGTGAACTTGACCCTTAAATCACGGGAGGCCTTGGGTAAACATGCAAAATCACAAGAGCAAAAACACATCGCTGCATTAATAATTCAGTTACCATAATAATGACATGCCTGTATCTCAGTTTGGTGCCTTTGCTGAGGGCATGTTAATGTGACCGTGTCTGTGAGGACCATCCCTTTCTTTTCCTTCTCTCGCCTCCATCCTTCTCTCCCTTCATGGGACGGCCACTGCTACCAGCCAGCCACAGCCACAGGGACCTCATTAACACAACATAAATGATGGGATGCTGATAAAGCAGTCACTGGTGCCATCGCAGGGCAGCACGCCGCTGCGCTGATACACAGTGCACACACACACACACACACACACACACACACACACACACACACACACACACACACACACACACACACACACACACACACACACACACACACACACACACACACACACACACACACACACACACACACACACACACACAGTCCACACACCACACACAGCACACCAACCTGGCCGACTGTGTTTACTTGGTAAAGTGAGTCTGTTATGCTTGCTTGCAGAGATGTGGAAAGAGAGTGTGTGTGTGTGTGTGTGTGTGTGTGTGTGTGTGTGTGTGTGTGTGTGTGTTCATCTGTGTCTGGCCATTGCCACCTCAGTAAGGGTGTGATTAACTCAGCTCACAGGCTGTGTTAATTACTGCTGTACATATTTTGACAATTTTACAGCAGACATGTCATCCTTCCACCTTTTCCAATCTAGGTTACCATGCATTTCTTTATCTTAACTAAGAAATATGGGAAAAAAGCAGTTGTCACTTTTGAATATTAATGCTACACATTTGCCCAATGAATAAGACCATTTGAATTATTTCAACATTTTGGGAAAATGCGCTCAATGGCTTTTTTGCACAGAGTTTGACGAGAATATCAACACCACTGTCAATTGTATCTGTAACTATTGTATGAATATTTTTGATTGGCTGTAGCAGCTTCCTGGCAACCTAGCAGTGGCATAAAAACTGATTTTGGTTGCTATCATGACTGCTCATGTCCATGGGCTTCTAAATATTGTTTCAAAAACAACTCCCTTTAACCTTCTAAAACATGTTGCCCCTCATGCTTTTCAGAAATCTACACTAACTTAAAGATTAGCACACATACTATATTTCCAGTAATGTTTATCCACCCAGAATCTATTCAAGCAGATCTTCAACCTGTGTGCTGTGCTCACAAAACATGAACACAATGCAATATTCAACTCACACAATTTCTATTTTCTTATTTGCCCCTAGGTTGGCTCCTCTGGGTTTAAGGGGAGAAAATAAACCTGCAGATAAATCTCTGAGTAAGGATGCAGTATGGTACACAATCCAGAAAAGTATTCTTCTCACTTCCCTCTAAAGCAGAGAGTGAGACACACAGCAGGTGGATGGAAAGTGTGAGTTGTGTTCTGGGCACAGTGAATATCTGTGTTTGTGTACACAGAGATACACACACAGGTATCATCTTCTTGGACAAAACAAGAATGACTGTTGAACATGTAATAAAAAAGAAAGAAAATCCCCTGTGGTATTTGCCAAGTGTACTCACAGTCCTCTCTTCAAGTGTCATTTTGGTGCTGCTTCAACTTGGCCCTTTGAAACAAGGACGTTTCACCTGGAAAAATATATTAATGTTGCATGACCAAGTAATCAAGGAAAGGAAGGGGAAGGGAAGCGTGTGTGTCTTCCCTTGAAAATACTTCTAAATTGACGTTGAGCAGTGCAGGTCCAGAGGAAACAGTTGAGATTATTGCATTACTGCAGGTTAGTATCCCCTACGAAGGAAGAAATGGGATTCACCAACCACTCAAATTATGTCTCAAGAAAGAGATTTTTGTCTTTCCCAGGAAACCTTTAAACTTGTGCCATGCACATTGCATGTCTTTCAGGCCAGTGAAAATTATCTTCAGGATACAAACACGGAGGGATTGGGACAACGTGTCTTCAGGAGGGATCGACACCTGGGGAGTCTTCCTTCTTTGTCTCACAAGTGTACAATACACATACAATGAAGGGAGTGCTTTGCACAAACTGGATACAAATGCAAAAGTTAAGGATATGAGGAAATACTAAAAGAAAATATTTATGGAGACATACATTACATCACACACATATTGTCTCCACTTTATTATTGACATACCTACTATTGCATCCAATACAATTCCTCTCCCATAACAACGTTTATAATGTTCAGGTATTGGTAAGACTCTTGTAATTTTGTATTTGATCATGTTCAAAACTGTGGACATGCATTACATGTATACATTAAATCCTTATTTATATTGTTGTCTTTATATGAGGGGGGTAGAAACATCTCTCAATATAATCCAGTCTAAAACATCCACTCTAACAATGAACTCAATGCTAAAACATATCATTTAAAGTGGACCTATCATGCTATATTTGAAAAATATATTGTAGGGCCATACCTATATAAAAGGTCTGTGAAGTTTTTTTTTCAAAATACCAAACAGTTCACCCATTGTAGCCATCCCTCATACTGCTCAAACCCCTCTTTTGAAGCCCTATTAGAGAAACACAGATCTTGGGTCCTTAGCTTGAAAAAAATAAAAAAGAGGAGGCGGAGCTAATGCCTGATCAGAATTCTACCGGAGATAAAGTTAAATTCGGTTGTGAAAAAACGCCATCCTGTTTAAACCACGTCAAGGATTATTTCTGAAACAGTATGGAGCTCAAATGCTTTTTCTCTTGCGGGTTTATCACAAGGTGAGTTCCTGTTTTTATTTCCTGCTTTTTAAACACATGTGCTCTACAGTACAGGTTAGCTCTGAGTGTTAGCGAGGCTTGCTAATGTAAACAAAGACGTCCAAAACACGTCAGGCATTGTTTCTGATAGCAACTTTCTGTGGGTCCGCCAACGTCACCACGGATGGACACGTCAGATCGGATTAAATCTGTATCCGCTCGTTGTACACCCGTTTTAAAAAGATTTGGGTAGGGAGGAAAAGAGTGAGGGTTTTATTTTCTGACGCTGCGTGAGTTCCCCGACACACCGGGGACACATATTTATGTTTAAAAGACATCACAAAGTGCATTATGCATGATAGGTCCCCTTTAACTAACACTTATCTGATAGTGTAAAAAGAATAGTATAATATATAATTAAAGTAGACTTTATGGAAGAATGGCAAGAAGCTTGGCTGAGCTCAGTTCAACTTTACAGGTTGTTTTAAGTCAGTTTATAAATTAACAACTTTAAAATCAGCATATTTCTTTGATTGACATGACAGATTCACTTTACCTGACAACAACTACTGCGGCTTTTGTGTCCACAGCACAAAAATAGAGTGACGAGCATTTGGGATTTAGTTTGGTCGTCAGGCTGTTTAAAGATAGTATGCACACATAATTTAACAAGCAGCATACTGCACAACAATGAAGCAATGACAGTAAAGCTTAATGTATTTCTTTAATGATTCGCTGCAATTTCTAGCGCTGCAGGTTTTTTCTTGAGCCTTGAACAATACAATAATAATATGGAAAAAAGCCTGCACGAATGTTGGGAGCAGGCTTGGGAGTATATGGAGAGAAGAAATAGAATAGACAGCAAGGCAGGGGTCGATAAACTAAGACAAGATGAGAATGAAAGTCTGGAGCCATCCGTTAACCTCCAGCAATTGAGGAGACAAACTAGTTAATGTAGACATGTTGGGGACCGGCAAAGAGATTCAGTGGACTCTAACAACACTGAGGGCATGATAGCTAGTTCAGAGAAATAAAGTGAACGAAACTGTGGGCTAATGAGCCATGAAAAGATGGAACCCACTGGCACCAGCATCTCTGCCAGAAAAAAGGAGTGAGTAAATAATGTGGAGGGGGGAACAAACAAAGGAAGAGTACAGCAGCAGCTCTTGACTCTTGAGGAGAATCAGGCAGTGCTCAGGTAGCCTTGTTCTCTGTTTATCCGAGAACAACAGAGCAATGCGCCGAGGTGTGTTCCTCCAGGTGCATTGTGGGCATTGCCCACGGATGCGCTGTTTGATTTGCGCTCGGCCTTGCTGTTGTGCTTGTCTGTGGGCGCTTGACATGTGCACTGCCGCATGAATAATTGAGGCCTCGCACGCAGTCAGGGTCCAGCAAGCACTGCTTGCTCTCTCGCTCGTTCTTTTTCCCTCAGTCCTCTTTTTTCTTTCTCCCCTTCTCGCAACCTTCCTCAAGTCTCTTTGTCTCACTTTCCTTTCAACTGAAATCAACAGCCAGTCCTTCACAGAATCTGTTTTGAAGATGTTGTGACACGGACGTTTTAGTGATATTTTTACCTGATCCAAATTGTCTATTACCCTCTGTCACCTGTTACTTATTTTTTCCACGTAATGCCTTTGTATCTAAAACCTGCGGTCTGTCATCTGATTTCATCCAGATGGCCCCTTAACTGAAATAATGTCTGCTTTTATTCTATCTGCGAAACTATTATGAAAACAGGGTTATTCAGTCAATTATAAGGGCTAACATTTCAACATTAGACATCTGAAATGCAGCTTTTTGTTTAAAAATCAAAACATTTTTAATATGGACTCCATATGTCAATCAAATCAAATCAAGGTTTATCTATAAAGCACATTTAAAAGCGATTTTTGGTCGAGCCAAAGTGCTGTACATTTATGTCCCCATAAATTACGTCCAAGGCCTTGTTTAGTCCATTTTCATCTGCTTTGACTGACACACGCTCGGCAGGTGCTGCCTTCAAGTCCATACCAGAGGTCTAAGCGGGAGTGTGAGATAAAGAAAAAACAGCGTACCTGGGTCAGACTGTTGATGAAGACATGCTAAATCAATGAGAAAAGACTGGAGGAGATGAGAATATATGAGTGGTCTGTCAGTCTGTGTCTTCCTCCCACTCTTTCTCTCTCCCCTTGCTTTCTGCTTCACACTCAGGCCAGTACAGTTATCAGCCCCAGCAGATAAACAAGTCTGGCTGCCAGATATAACTCCAATATGTGAAACTCAATCATAACTCCGGAAACCGGCTGGGAATATGAACGCAGGAAAGAGGAAAATGAAAGCTGCCATGCCCAGAGGGCGAATTCCAAGGTCCCTTTTGGCAAAGTAAAGCTCCCTCTCTTCCCTCTTTACTATCACTTATTTATCTTAGAAAGTCCAAAAAAATCACCATGCGGCAAACCCTTTTTCTAACCCCCCCCTTTACATTTTGTGTGAACATGTTCTCATTCGTTTTTATAGTATATAGCCGAGAAGAGGTGCCTGGTGTCTTCATTCAAAAGTTCAGGACACCGATAGCTGTAGGGTACACGTTTCTGAAGTCTTCTTCCCCCTCCATCTTTTCCAGCAGGATCTCTCTGATTTCCACTTGTCAGCAAGGGCCAGTCATGCAGAGGGGATGGGACCTGTGCATCAGAGGGAAAGAGAAAACTTAAAGGCAAAAAGGAAAAAAAACAACAAGTGTGTGTGTGTGTGTGTTGAAAGGGGAGCGACTAGCTTTGACTGGACTCACTCATGCTTTGACATTGACGGCCCTGGGAGAGGAGAAGAGGACCGGCTACCCCAGAGGACCATAGAGAGGGAGGGAGGAAGAGGAGGGGGGGGAACTGCCAGAGGCTGCGCTCGTCTTTGAAGCGGGGACTAGAAAGGGCTGAGGGCACTGTTAGCCCCCTTGAAGTGGTTTCAGCACTTGTCACTCTTTCGGGCATCGCCTGGAGCTGCGGACAGCTCTTCTCTTTCAGGATGAGGTCCCACCATGGACTGTGCAGCACTGATGCTCACCTTGATGTGGTGACTTGGATCAATAGTCAGACCAGTGAGCCAATAGCTGAAGTGCTTCTCAATGCCTGTGCGCCCGGCAAGTGAGAGGAAGCGGTTCCTGTCAAGATCATCTCAGCACCACACTGCAGGCTACAAAGTACTGGGAAGCCACAATGGATCAAGCCGTACAAAGATGCTGTAAATGAAGAAAAAAAACAGATACAAATAACTTTGAGTCACATCTGTGCAGTTTTAGAAGTGGAAGAAGTGTACTGTTACTGCACATGGGTAAAAACATGAACTGGGTTATACATCCTTAAACCTGCAATAACTGATTTATTTTTGACATTTGTATGCAGCAGAAGCAGGCTGTACACAACAGTGACATGTAATCAATCACCTTATAATGACAATATGGAAAAAACATTTTAAAATAGGTCACTATACTATATACACATCCAGCAGATACAAAGCTACATTAGGATCACATTAAACAAGAGACATAGTCAGGACAACATGACCGTTAGCCTTGGTTTCACTTACTTTTACTGTATCAACACAATCTGTCATCTAAGATTTTTGTTATTGATGTTTTTGAATAAATTAAAGCATATTTCCATAATTATACTTACTTTTTGTGAGAGCATACAAAAACCCTTAGCTCCCAACATATGTTCATTTCATATATTTCATTGCACACATTTTCATATCAATAATTATCATTTACTCTCATTTCTAAAATATATTTATTTGAAATACAATAGCTGTTATCTCTGCTTCAGCATTCAGCTTTTTCTGATGGGAAATGTCTTCAGCCACTTGACGTTATCTTTTCCTGCACAGTTACAGTATGTTTGTTGAACTTTTTGTTTTAAACAGCTGCCTGCATCTGGAAACGGCACTGCTGAGGGTGGAGAGAGTGAATTAAAACAGTAAAGTTGTTGGCTGTAAAACGAATAACAAAGGCACTCCATGATCCTCAGGGAAACTACAGAAACATGTGATGACTCTCTTTTAACTAGTCTGTGTTCAAATACAAGTCATTATGTAATCCATAAATAGTAAATATATATAGAAAATATTGATAACATGCTGCTTTAAATAGTTCTTTATACTGTGTTGCATCCTTATGTATTATATATTTCTCTCTATAAAAACCTGTATCTTTGCTTAGTAGCCCAGCTCAATAAATTGCCTGAAATACTCCTGCTCCCAAAGTACCCACTAAGTACTATTAGTATTTACTGCCTGTGTTTCCTCTGGCCCCTCGTTCGGCCTCTCCTTTCCCCAAAGATAGATTACATCCAAGACAGCCTATGACCGATGGATAGGGGGCACAATGCCTGAGCCTTTGGAGAAATATGTGCTTATGAAATCATAAATATTATCTCAAACACTAATTAGCATTAAGAGCACCGGTGATTTTATTTATCAACTTTAGCCACAATTAATAACCACAGCCTTGAGAAGAGCAGGAGGCAGATAGGCAGGACATGTTTGCCGCGTCAAGGCCGTAAACCCATTACACACATAGACTGATTGAGGCAGCCCCACTGGGGGAATAAGTAATTGTGCCTGAGAAATTTTAATTGCCCTGAAATGCATTCTAAATTACACCACCTTGTTTTCAGACAGAAGTAACATGTCTGAAGGGCTGGGATAATGGTGGAGTGTCGTGGGTCCAGTAATAGGTTGCTAAACACCAGACGACCTTGCTTTTCTTTTACTGATTTTGCTCTGTGTTTCAAACAAAGCTTAAATTGAGGGATGCGTGTTTAATGTGTAATGTTCTACACCGTTTTATTTGAAGCTTAAAGCAACAGTTTGACATTTTGGGAAATTCACTTATTTGCTTTCTTGCTCAGAGCTAGATGAGAAGATTAATACCTCTCTTGACATGTCTGTCCGATAAATATAAAGTTACAGCCAGCAGCTGGTTAGCTTAGCTTAGCATACAGACAGGAGGACAAAAGGTTACAAAACCACCTACCAGCACCTTAGACTTACAAATAAAAAAAGCTTTCCTTTCTTTATGCTAAGCTATATCTGCTAGCTCTAGTATTTTATTTGTTTGTGAGGGACAATGCAAATACAATTGTGCAGATAAAAACTCTTTCAATCTGAAACAGACACAATTAAATAGGAAATTAGAGGGGATACAGATGTCAGAGTTGTATCCATCCTCCCCAAGAAGGCCAATAAGCAGTTTCCCCAAAATGTCAAACTAATTCCTTCAACAGTAACCTGTAAACTTCACCACTAGCTGGAGACATTACTCCTCTCCATTTATGAGATGCTTATTGGACTGACAGAGAGTGATCGTGGTTAAATGGAGGAGATGAGATGGGGATGAGTTAAGCACAGTTTGAGGATGAAGGGGGTGAGATATCAAGGGAATCGGGGGCTGCTGCTGCCGGCGGGGCCACGGGCGGCTAGTGGTCTCATTGCTAATTATCTTTATTGTGCTTCTCTGGCAGTTTTTCTGTGCAGGGCCTGTCGCTGGCTCTTGTGTGGGAAGCTCTCCAGAGCTCTCCTTAGTGGCCCCTGGCTAATAACTGCTGAAGGAATCACTCCGAGGTCACAAGCCTTTCTCTGTTGTGTTTTAATCCCCATGGGGTTTGTTGAAAGCCAGGAATAGGTGAACACACAAGGAACAATTCTTCCACTACATGCTTGACAACAGTATCTTTTGGTAGTTTGTTGAGGCTCAAAAGGGATGGACATTCAAAATGTACACAAGATTTGGCTTAGACCTGCAGAGGTCCTGCCTGAAAGCAAAGGGAGCAACAGTCAGGGCCTAAAGGTGATCCTCTGCCCCACCTGCTTCACACACCAAACCTCCTCTCGGATTCTCACCCTCACTGTGGGGGGGCTTATAGACAAGCTCTCTGCCTTGAAAAGTGGAGTGACCACTGGGCAAAAACTAAAAAGGCTCAGACAGCTCTTTTGCTGCAGGGGGCTATTGCACTATGTTGTTTTTCTTTGCCATCCATGACAAGCATCGTGTTGAATTACCTTTCATTCAAATGTTCACATGCACGCTCTTTGTCCAGTACTCACAGTGGACACGTCTGGGAGATTTCTGATGATTTATGTTCTTGTGAGATATCACAACTCTCTTTTAACCCTGTGGTTGTTGCCAGAGTTTGCATCACCTCAAAATATTTGGGTGAAATTCAAGAGGGGAAACCTATCAGATGGATGAACATTGGACTGATGTGTTTGCAGAAAATGAGTAAACAACATTAATTTCATATGAATGAACAAGAAAGTAGGAAGTGGAAATCCTCACAAGGGTTTCTTATGTGATACTCTCATCAAGCTGATAAAAGATTAAGATATAAAAGATATTGATCAAAGTGTTGTGGTGATGAATCAAAGTCATTTGACAAGACAAGCTCCCGTATGACTTTGTTGTATTAATTGAATAAATGTTTGTGAAAGATGCACTTTGTCATTCTAGTTTTTGGGAGACTTTATTCAGGCTGCGTTCAGAGCTGTGAAGCGCTGATAGGGGAGCTGTATAGCCTACCAACTCTGTAGAGAAGACCTCTGTACTGTACACTTCTGCAGAATTAACACAAGAGTCAGTTGATCTTTGTCGCTTCAGGGGAAAACAGACACCAGAAGTAAAGCCAGATATAGTTTGAAAGCATGCCTAAGATCATACTTACCATCAAAAAAGTGTCCAGATGGATATTCTTAACCGGTTTAACTTGGATGAATTATTTAAATCTTCCCCCAATGCCTCTCTGGCAAGTGAATCCACAACACACAAATGGTCATAGCTAAATGTTATCACTCTTCTTAATTTTTACAACTCAGTACAATCTGTCTTCTGGAAGTTCATCCAAATGTTCTATTACTAAATGGACTATTGAGAGTCAAGAGTTCAGAGTTTTGCAAACTATTTTCCTCGCTGAATTGTTACAACAGACCTACATTTTCTCTTGAAATTAAAAGTGCACTCAGCTTGCTGGTAGGATGGGACACAGAGAAAATGTCAATCTTTAAAACCTGTTAGAAAAAAAAAAGATTGTTTAAATTTGAATGTATGTTAAAAAAATATCTTAAAACCTTCCTGTTTACACTTAAAGATACATTTATATGAATGAACGTGTCTGTAATTCACTGATAAGGGTCATATCTTATTCCCTTTATCACTCAACTTCACACAGTATAAAGCGCATACTACGAATCTGGGCTTGAATTATTACATCATGAATATTTTCATGTGCTCGTTGGCAAATTCAATTTGAAGCAGAGAGCTTTGCAAAATGGTAGAGAAACAGTTAAGAATTGGTCTCAGAAATGAGCAACACGGCAGATTGCTGTGAACTGTCAAGTCGTCCAGATTGCTTGACTTTTTGAAGATCTTGCCACATGTGGTCCGCTTTTTGAGGCCAATAAAGAGGGAGCTCTGCTAATGCTCGGTGGGGCGCCCACTTTGAAACCCATGGCTTACTGTGACAACACATCACAGGGGGTCTCTGTGAAGATAATCTCTAATAAGGGATGAAACGCTGCTGCTGATGAAGCGGCTGAATGCCAGGTTGATCTTTGCAGAACTGCTTTAAGATTGACTGTTAATGACGATGTCTTAAGATGGTTGAAGCAGAAGCCTTAATGATGGACCTCCACCCTTGGATCTGCTTCTGTTTGCTGAGATATTCTGCTATTATTTATTCATCTATGTTTTACGATTTATGTTTAATGAAACTCTTAATTGATTTATTTATGAGAAACACAATATGACCTAATGTCTTTATTAATGAGAAGCTGTTTCATATATCAACAATAATGAGCCATTATAATTAGATAAAAAGCAATGATGAAAAACAAGTGACGCAGTAGCTTGTTTAATTACTTTTTACAAAAAAGTGACTGGCTGCTTGTTTCTTTAGACCAAAGAAAAGGCCAATTAGAGCTTTTATGTAAGACAATGTTTAATAAATAAAGTGTTTTTCCTTATGGTTCTTTGATATAAGTATAGCCTATCATTTCAATGTAAGAAGAAAGTTTTGTATACAAATATAAATATTAGTTCTGTTCAGTTTTTTTTTATTTAGAAAGATTTTGTTAGAAAAAAGAAGTTTCATAACATCAAAAGAAAATCAGCTTGAGTAAAACAGACGTTGGAAATGCATTTAGAAAAACAACAACAGCTTGAATTAAATAAAAATAACTCAATACATGTGTATGAATGTTATGGTTATATCATATATTTTGTCAGTATTTGTTTATCTGTTTATTTGATATTAAACACGTTGAGTCTACAGACCATGTATAGAAGCAATACAACGCATACTTGCCATTACTTTTTTTCATTTTCAGTAAAAAAACTGTCCACAAAAAAAGGAAGCTTTTATTTTGGTGAATAAATTACGATACTACGTCGTTTACGCAAAGCTCTTACGTCAAACAACTAGTTCTCATTTTGAGCACGACGTTTGAGGACGCCGTCGTGATTAGCAACACGTCCATCAACAGCAAACATTTAAAAATGAAAATAAATGGACTCATACACTTCTACAAGACAAGAGATAAGTTCTGTGTGACATCAAAGTGGAGTGGAGGCAACAACTGACACGGAGTTTGCGTTATATTTGCTGGACAGGTACAGTAAGCTACCTGTGATGAAACATAACACTAATGTTTGGAAAATAAGCTAGCTTCCTCACTGATGTACAATCAAGCTAATGCTGGGGAAGTAGGCTAACTATTAACTGAGCTAAGTTGAAATTACACTTGATAACTTGTGTTTATAAAACCTAAGTTTCAAAAAGTGTACTAGCCTTAACACTGCTTTCATATTGCCTCATCACCTGTCACTTAGGTTACACAGAGGAAGCTAACTTAATGTTTTATTCCAATAGTGCTGCACCACCTCACTTTTAATTGTCATGTCCTTTATATCTCTATAGTAAACGGTTGCCATGTAAAAGGTTAGAAAGCCATTATTTTACATACAGCTACCTTAAAATATTTTAGGATTTCTAAAAAAGATTTGGGGCCATACAATTATTTGGTACCACTTTACAATAAGACTACCCTTATAAAGGGTTTACAAATAGTTTGTAATTCATTTATTAATTAGGTTGTGAACACTTTATAAATCATTAATAAGCTTTTATAAGACATATAAACAGGGCAACTGTGACCGGCTTGCCAAATAGTGAGCCCACATTTATCTGTACTGCTAAGCCTTATATTGGCTACTTAGCTTACTTCGTCTTCTTCATCAGCCAGCATCCTTGGTATCTGTTGTTCACTGAGTTGATTCTCCCCCCCATCCATCTTGATGTTTCTTGGCATCTCTTATGACCATTTATGAATAAGTTACTACCATTTATAACTGGTAAAAGGGAGCCTTATTGTAAAGATTGAAACACATCACCATCTATTGATGAGTCACTAACATTTATAACTACTGAAAGGGTGCGTTGTTTTTAAGTTTAATACACATGTCCATTTATGAATGAGTTATAACATTCACGTTTACCTAATACACATTTTTCACATGAAATGCAAAGTAAGATGCAACAGAACCAAGCAAAACATTTTATTCACACATTACTTTTTAATTTGTTCATAGTTTAAAGGCTTTTCTCAGACATAAATGAAGACTTGGTAAGACATAATGGTACTCAGACTGGAAAGGCTTTGTGTATATCCTTGAACAAGCGTCCAAGCAGTCCATCAGGGTGAGCAGAGCCAAGCCAAGATGACCTTTCAAGAGCCTTGAGGTGTTCCTCCAACAAACTCTCTGTACGGTTTCCTCTCAGTCTACGGACATGTCCTTTCACGGTCGACCAAGCTCTTTCTATATGTTGGGTATGACTGCCAGCTGGGGGTTCACAAACCACGTGCTGTGGTTTATGGTGTAGTGGTTGTACCCCATGTTACTCAGCACTCTCCTGTATGCCCTCCACTCATCACTCATAATGCTATTTCCTGACTTAACATGCCATCTAATCAGAGGGACAAGGTGGAAACTTGATCGTTTCTCCACTAGTTTCAACAATAGTCTCCGCCTTTTGTCTTTAACTCCCATCATTCCGAAGACCCATTTCTTCCTTCTCCAAGTATGTCCAAAGCGTCCACGTGCATACTAACACAAAATAAGTCATAACATCATCTTAGTTAACAACAAAATGCACACAAATTACAGTAAAAATGGTTGCACATCATGTTTCAAAATGCCATACTTGTTTATTAGGTGCATTGTATAAAATAATTTAAGGATAATTATACAGTAATGGTCCATATTGATGATTTTTTAAAATTCTCTTGTACAAGAAAGCCCAGTCTATAACTTCCGAACATAGGAACTGGGTACAGTACCTTCTCCCAGACACAAATACTCAAATAAAATAGTTTACTTTATCAGCCTTGGTATTATCAAGGCTGATAAAGCTTACTATTGATTTGATACCAATTTGGTAATACAATTAATAAAAAGAACAAGGTTTGGGTTCGTTCTTCAGATGACTGTGACGTTAACGTGTAAGCTCAATAATGAACTCCAGCTCAACCAACCATATTGTAATATCTAAGTAATCATCTTGAAATATGACATTATTATTTGTAATGTACATACATCTTATTGTGAGGTTAATTTCACATACACTACGCTGCTCTTCAACACTACTTTGACGTTAGCTTGTCTACATAATCGAGCGTAGCGAATTTAAATTAACTTTAGCAATGCATAAAGTTACCTACTGTAGTGCCGTGAAAAGAGAGTCGGAGGCGGTGTATTAAGAATGGAGTTCCAATCTTTATTATCCATTACTTAAGAGAGAGGTTAACACATGCACTGCTCTGCCTGATGAGCTAGCAGGAATGGCAGCTAAAGCTACAGGTGTTCCCCACTAAAGGGTCCGTGTGGCAACACAATAAGCAAGGTGAATTATGTCCAATAACATGTCACCACACAAGCCCCCCCAGAATTCACACATAAACAAAATCAGCATGGCGGGGAGGAACGACACGCCGACCCCCACGACTCCTGAGCACGGGAGTCGGAAAAGTGACTCCCGCCTGTGCGGCCCCCGGAAGGGGAGGGACCGGAACAACAGGTCTTAAATCCGTGACAGGAGACGAGGCCGGCGGGCGGCCCCGTCGCGGAGGTCGAGCCAGCACCACAGGCTGGTCCAAGTCCAGGTGAGCAGCCTTCACCCGGTCCACCGAGACGTGCTCGGCCTTGCCACCCAGGTCGACCACCAGGTGCTTGTCCCCGTGCTCCAAGACCCGGAAAGGCCCATCATAAGGGGGCTGCAGGGGGCCTCTGTGCGCATCGTGCCGGATGAACACGTGCTCCGCCGAGCGGAGCTCTGCGGGAACCTGGGACACCTGAGTACCGTGCTGAGTAGTAGGGATCGGAACAAAGGCCTCAGCGGCGTCACGCAGGAAAGCCCGCTGGGCCGACGCCGACCAGGGAGCCGATGCATTTGGGAGGAAATCCCCCGGAACTCTCAGCGGCTGACCGTAGACCATCTCCGCTGTAGAACACTGCAGATCTTCCTTAGGTGCGGTCCTCAGGCCCAGCATCACCCAGGGCAGCTTGTCGACCCAGTTACCGTCCATAAGGCCGGCCTTGAGGGCCGCCTTCATGGAGCGATGAAAGCGCTCGCAGAGACCGTTAGCCTGAGGGTGGTAAGCGGTAGTCCTGTGCAGCTTAACCCCCAAACCGCCTGCCACAGCGTTCCAGAGCTCGGACGTGAACTGAGAGCCCCTGTCTGAGGAAATGTCTGACGGGGTGCCAAAACGACACACCCACGTTGCAATGAAGGCCCGGGCAACGTCTGCGGCTGATGTCGAAACGAGCGGAACCGCCTCCGGCCAACGGGTCGTCCTGTCCACCATGGTGAGGAGGTAGGAAAACCCCTGAGAGGAAGGCAACGGACCAACCAGGTCAATGTTGACGTGATCAAACCTCCTCTCAGGCACCAGGAAACGCTCCAACGGGGCCTTCGTGTGGCGGTGCACCTTAGCGCGTTGACAAGCCACGCACTCCCTGGCCCAAGTCCTCACGTCCCTTTTCAGTCCTTGCCAAACGAACTTCGCCGCTACCAAACGGACCGAAGGTTTAACGCCGGGGTGTGACAGGCCGTGCACAGCCTCGAACACAGGACGCCTCCAGCTGGCAGGGACGACAGGCCGCGCCAGGCCCGTAGAGACGTCACACAGGAGAGTAATGCCCGCGTCGCCGAACACCACGTCCTCCAAGCGCAGCCCCGCGCTCTCCACCTTCAGGGCCTGGACGCCGGGATCTGTGACCTGGTCTGCCGCCATGCGAGTATAGTCCAGGCCCAACTGGACGGCACCGATGACGACCCTGGAGAGGCAATCAGCAACCAGGTTCGACTTTCCAGCCACGTGCTTAATGTCCGTAGTGAACTCCGATATGTAGGACAGCTGCCGCTGCTGACGTGCCGACCAAGGCTCCGCCACTTTTGACATGGCAAAGGTGAGCGGCTTGTGGTCGACAAACGCCGTAAATTCACGGCCTTCCAGCATGAAACGGAAGTGCCGCACGGCCAAATAAAGTCCGAGGAGCTCCCGGTCAAAGGCGCTGTATTTGCGTTCTCTAGGCGTCAGCTGGCGGCTGAAAAAGGCGAGCGGCTGCCAAGCGCCCTCCACCCACTGCTCGTGCACTGCGCCGACCGCGTAGTCTGACGCGTCCGTGGTGATGGAGATGGGAGCCGTAGATGATGGGTGTGCCAGCAAAGCCGCCTGAGCCAACGCGGTCTTGACCTCAGCAAAAGCGCCGTCCGCCTCTGCTGTCCAGTCGATCTCCTGGACGGGGGTCTTGCCTTTCAACGCTTCATACAGCGGCCGCATGATGTGTGCGGCCCGGGCGATGAAACGGTGGTAGAAAGTCACCATCCCCAGAAACTCACGGAGCGACCGGGCTATGAGCGGGCGAGGAAACGCCGCAACAGCCTCCACCTTCGCTGGCAGAGGTGTCGCACCGCCCTTGGTGACGCGGTGCCCCAGGAAATCGATGTCCGACACCCCGAACTGGCACTTTGCAGGATTGATGATTAATCCGTGTTCGTTGAGCCGTGTGAAAAGGGCTCGGAGGTGGGACAGGTGCTCCTGCACTGAAGCGCTGGCGACGAGTATGTCGTCGAGGTAAACAAACACAAACGGCAGGTCCCGCAGCACCGAATCCATCAGGCGCTGGAACGTCTGAGCGGCATTCTTGAGTCCAAAAGGCATCCGCAGGAACTCAAAAAGTCCAAAAGGCGTTATCACTGCTGTCTTGGGAATGTCCAGGGGGTGCATGGGCACCTGGTGGTATCCACGCACCAGGTCCACCTTGGAAAACACCCCCGTACCGGCCAGATGCGCCGAAAAGTCCTGAATGTGCGGCACCGGATAGCGGTCAGGCGTAGTGGCGTCGTTGAGTCGGCGGTAATCCCCGCACGGGCGGAACCCGCCGTTCGATTTGGGAACGACGTGCAGGGGGGAAGCCCAAGGACTGTCGGAGCGGCGGACAATGCCCCAGGCGCTCCATGGTTGCGAACTCCGCCCTCGCTACAGCCAGCTTAGAAGGGTTCAACCGCCGGGCCCTGGCGTAGACAGGAGGCCCCCCGGTAGTGACGTGGTGTTCCACGCCATGCTTAGTGGTAAGCGCAGAGAAGGTGGGTAGCGACAGGTCTGGAAACTCGGCCAACAGTCTGAGAAACGTGTCTGCACCTGACAGCGAGCCTGACAGCCCGTCGTACGCTGCGCTGCCAAGTGTGCACACGAGGGAAGAAAACGTTAAGGCATCAACCAAACGCCTATTTTTAACGTCCACTAAGAGTCCATGAGCACACAAAAAATCCGCTCCGAGGAGGGGAAAAGAAATGTCCGCTGTCACAAAATCCCAGCTGAAACGCTGTCCTCCGATGCACAAACACATAGGCCTCACGCCGTACGTGCGAATGGGACTGCCGTTAGCCGTCGTCAATCGCGGTCCGTGCCCCCCACGGGCGACGTCTTCACTCGACGCTGGAACTACGCTCCGTTGAGCGCCCGTGTCACACAGAAACAGGCTCCCCGAAACGCTGTCGCTGACGAAGAGGAGCCTGCACGTGCCGCCGACGCTCAGAGCCACTACTGAGCGCCGGCCCCTCCGTTTCCCGGGGGTTTGTAGCTGCACGGAGCGATGCATCTCTTCGCCCTTGTCCCGAAACGTGCGTGGTAAACGCACTCTCCGGCGTCTCCACGCCGGCTAGCCACAGCCGTGTCCGTCCTCCGCCACGCTTTCTTGACTGCCGGTGGGCCGCTGAGCGTCGCGGCTAACGTCTCTGCCCCGGGCTGTTGCGTAGCCAGGAAAAAACGATCCGCTTCCTCAGCCAAAGCACGGGGCTCCGTGACAGGCGTGTTGGCCAGCGCCGTCTGTACCCGGGGAGGCAAGTGACGCAGGAAAATCTCCGTGAATAAAATACGGGGATCTTCCCCCCCTAGCAGATTTAGCATTTTCTCCATTAGCTGGGATGGCTTGCTGTCTCCTAGGCCTTGAATGTCAAGTATCTGGCGGGCCCTCTCCTTAGCAGATAAGCTAAATGTCTTAAGGAGAAGGGCCTTAATCGCCTCATATTTGCCATGATGTGGGGGGGCTGCGATGAATCCCACCAACCTGGACGACGTGGAGCTCCCCAGCGCTGCTACCACATGGTAGTATTTTAGGTCCCCGTCACGGACCTGTCGGCAGGCGAAATGTGCCTCCACGTGTGCGAACCATGCCTCCGCGGTGTGCTCCCATAATTCCGGCAGCTTTATGAAAACATCGCGCTCAGCCATGTTCGTTAATTTTCCGGAAACTTTCTCGGAAAAGTCAGGGTCACCAGTGTAGTGCCGTGAAAAGAGAGTCGGAGGCGGTGTATTAAGAATGGAGTTCCAATCTTTATTATCCATTACTTAAGAGAGAGGTTAACACATGCACTGCTCTGCCTGATGAGCTAGCAGGAATGGCAGCTAAAGCTACAGGTGTTCCCCACTAAAGGGTCCGTGTGGCAACACAATAAGCAAGGTGAATTATGTCCAATAACATGTCACCACACTACCTAATAAAATATCTCTCTAACTTACAAGGATGACCTTATTTTACCAACCTCAAACAGAAGCCGTTTATTCTACAGTATTATCCCACTTAACACTTCTCTATTACGTTTGAACTTGGAGGCTACGATTAGCATCGTTAGCACAGATCTATCTACCACTTGCTTACATGCTAACCCAAGCCTTAACATTCATTAACGTTAGCTGACTCAAAACATAAGCAACACATACTGTAAATAAAGTACTCGAATTTCACTTACCGCAAAACCGCATTCATGCACCGTCTGTTTTAAACGCAGAGCGAGTCACAATAGTCCGATATAAGCATGTAGAATAGTCCACAAGGCACCAGCACAACAAACACAGCCGAGTTCAAGTTATGTCCCCCGGATGAGCTGAGCAGGCAGAGCCCCTGTAGCATCACGGAGCTGCTAGCAGAGCAGAAAGCTAACCGCAGCAGTCACTGGACAGAGCTGTCACTCAATGTGACCACGCCCTAATTAAAAACTTTAAGGCTTAATATAACTTTAAATACAAAATGGTAGTAACTCATTAATACATGGTGATTTGTTTTACACTTTACAAGGCTCCCTTTTGGCAGTTATAAATGTCCGTAACTCATAAATAAATGGTCATAAAGAGATGTCAAGAAACATCAAGATGGAAGGGGGGGAGGGGTAATCAACTCAGTGAACAACAGATACCAAGGATGCTGGTTGATGAAGAAGACGAAGTAAGCTAGTGCCAATATAAGGCTTAGTCATCTTGCCAAATAGTGAGCCTGTGTCGATGTTCTACGTTAGCACTGGTTTATAAATGGTTCTTAATGATTAATAAAGTGTTTATAACCTAATTATAAACCCTTTATGAATCCTTTCAGGGTAGTCTTATTGTAAAGTGGCACCAATTATTTCTACTACTAACAGGTGTCTATTTATTTGGTACACCTAGCCAAAATTAATGTAATCTATTACAACAGTTCATCATATCTTTATGAATGAAGTTGAAACAATTTAGAGAGATGTTAATTCAACTATGTGGTAATTGTGGTGCTGTTGAATTGTATAATATCAGACTGACAGGTGTGTCTTGTATCTTGTCCACCCTCAATGAGGATATGCTTGATGTCAGTAAGACCTCTGAATATTGAGGTATAGTTATACTCGCAAGATAAATCTGCTGGGTTATGATAGTATTGAAACAAAAGAAAATGGTAAGAACAGGTTAGAAAACGCGGCAAAATGTATTCCCCCCCTTTCTTCCTGTAGTTTTTGCCTTTCTTAGTTTGAAACAATGATCAGGCCTCACACAATTCTTCAAGTTAAACAGGGTACTCTGCTCACAGTCTGTAGACAAACATAACTTCACACAAGGTAAAAAGTGCACGGCTGAGTTAATTGGGCTGCTGATATTGAAACTCTTTATCACAGGTGTTCACTAACGATCGGACCACCTGCTGAGCAAAAAAAAAGTCTGTGTGATTTAGAGCTTTTTTTTCTTTTCATTGCAGGAAAAGCACAGGTGAAAATAATAACCCAAACAATGGCTGCATTCCATTTAGGTGAGATTGTTCCAGGGTCCTGGCATTGTGCATGCTGGTTCACTGTAACTGTTTACTGGGACACCTGAATGGAGCAGAGCCATTGTCAATGTTATGAGTTACACCTGTGCTGTGCGTCAAACTATACAAGAGATTATATTTGGAATAATTTCGGCCTGTTTGATTCATACTCATGTAAGGTTATAGCCTTACATGTTTCTTAGAAAGCAAAACGCTAAATATTCTCCAATTACTACAATACGCCGGCAGTTCATCAACACTGTAGCGAGATTTGTTTTAAGCTTAAAGTATAGCATCAAATACAAAAGGGAAAGTCTCTTTGGCATGACAACTTCCTTAATGTGCTCAAACGATGAGCAAATGGACAATAAACGCTGCTGATGATCCCGCTGTCAGACCCTGCCATTTCATATGTAACAGATCAAATTATGAGAGACCTTGCTGTGCATCGCGGGGCTCAGCATGGGATTAGGGGGCAACTATCTCAAAGCTGTGCTTCTCAGATAACCGCACCTAAAGCAACCTTTTCCCAAACACACAATTACCCGTCCGCTTCCTCCCCCCAATCCCCTTCACCACCTCCCTTTTGAATTTCATCAGGGGCTTAATTAGTATACAAATAAAACTTCCCTTATCTCCCTCTCGCCCTAATTGGCCTGTCTTTAGTTATGCCTGGTGAGTGTGTGAGAGAGCTGGGGCCCCTGTAATTAGGGTGACCGTGTTCACCTTTCCTCTCAGACGCACGGGTGCTCAGGCGGCCCTTGGGGAAGATGGGGCTCATCGTGCTGTATGCTCACATGGACGAGTGTTTGTGTGTTTGAGTGAGTGTTTAGGGTACGTGCGTTCTGTATGGGGGTGTTGAGGAGGAGGTGGGTTGGTTGCGCTCAGGATTATTGCTCTGCAATCATTCTTGGACCGTCCCAACGGTGTTCTCATGAGCCAGGAGGGCTTTGGGTGCTGCTGGTTCCCACTGAATGGAAGGGGCATCTTACTTTTTTCATTCCCTCTCTTCTCACTGTTCCTCCCCCCCTCCACAACTAAAGTGTTTATCGATTATCTCATCCCGCTCTTCTACAACTTAATATTGGATGACAGTGCACCGTAATTAGAGTTCAGCTCTGAGGTGGGGGTGCGGGGTTGCGGGGGGCAATTAGAACCCTTTGTTATTAAACTTGATTCATCTTCCTCCTGCCCTGCTCCGCTCTCCGCTGCTCTCCGATGCTTGCCAAGGGTATCGGGCCATCCAGCCTCCTGAAATTGGCTAACCCGCAAATTATCATGTTTGCTGCTAGACTTTCCCCCCCCATCGGCCCCCTCCAACCTGAACCCTTCCTCCCAGGTCTGCTCTCCTCGCGATGCCAATAAAACACAGTAATAACTGTAAAGATCCCCAGTCAAATCCACTCAGATGCCTGGACTTACAATCACAACAGAAGTCCACCAGAGCCACTGAGAGTACTTCATTTACTGTATGGCTGCTCACAGCATTCAGTGTTTAGTGTGTGATCATGTCATTGTATAAATAAACAGTGTTATTTTCAGTTTTGTATAAAACATCTAATATTTCCCGATACATTTTGAAATACTTGAGTCATGAATGCTGTAATTTTTATATTTGCCAAGTGGGTTCTGTAGTTCTGTTTGTTTGTTTTTCTGTAAAAACATCTATAAATGGATGTCAATGGAATTTGGATGGAGGTTAGGCCATGAGCCAGGAAGCAGTGATTCGATGCAGGTGCAAATCCAACATTTTTGCTGAAGGATTTTCTAACTTTGCACAATGGCCGTTTTTGAACATTCATTCTACTTAATCGAGACTGCATTTTATAAAATGGAAAACAAATCAGGCACTTGTATCTGTATTCTTTATATTATCAATCTCATAACAATTTATGCCAGAGTTTAGTTTTGGTTTAAAGGATGCTAGTGGAGCCTCACAGATGGGGGTGCTGCAGCCCCCTCAGCACCCCCCCCTTCCCGCGTCCATTCGCGATGTCTCTCTGTCTCGCAGATCCCACGCAGCAAGCAGGAAATGAACCCAGCTCACACTGTCCGCTCCTCACAGCAGCGAGCCGCGCAACGTCCCGCCAACACGGCACCCAGACCCCACGCAGCATTCTCATCTGTTTGTCATTACTGGTGTCATTTTCTGGTTGCTAACGCCATGGTAACACATAATCACTGATGTTCCGCTGTAACGGTGGTGGACTCATCAGAACAGAGTGGGCGAGCTGACCAATCAGAGCACACTGGGCTCACAGGGAGGGGGGGGGCAGGAGCTCCAACAAGCCGTTTAGGACAGAGAGTGAATACACATACTATACAGAGATGCTGTATGAGAAACCAATGTGAGTTTGGAAAATTGCACAATATAAATCTATTCTAGTCGACCTCAACAATGGAATTATGATCAGTAGAAATGGCCATGACATGGGACCTTTAAGGAAAGGTCAGACATCATTTCTGCCAATAACTTCTGCGTTTCAAAGAGTATTAAAACCCTGTCGACTACTTTATAATCTGGTAAATTAATCGCTGGTTCATTGAACACATCTGAAATGAATTAATCAATTTAGACACTGACTGAGAAACGCTGATATACGGATTATCGGATTATATATATATAAAAAAAAGTTATGTATTTTGTTGTAACTAAGAAATAGAAAAGCTCCTTACTAGGGTATTTCAATCCAAGCAAGTAGCACCTTAAAGGAAAGCTACAAACAATGTAAACGAGACCTCAACGTTATATTTATTGCGTACTTGCTCCAATAAAGCTTGATGATTCTAGTTGAACTTTTGTGTATTTTTCCTGCCATACATTAGCTCTACCTACATTATCAGCAAGACGCGGTAAATGCATAAAATCACTTTTCTTAAAAATCTATTACATGAAAGTAGTTTAACTTGTATAAAGTAGAAATCAATACAAAATAAATATAATCAAAGTGAGCTAACAGTGAAAGTAGTGCTACTCTTCACATAAGTCACAATTGTGCTGAATTTGTTTGTGCGACCTCCAAATCTTCTTGTGTGCACAGCAATCCAAGTTTGACGTCTGGGTAGCACACACTGATGTCGAGCATTTCTGATGTAAAACTGTTGTGTGATAATCCTGGCAATTATTGAGTGCTATTATTTGCAGGTTGATACCTACCTAATTTCCAATACTTCTTACTCGTTTACATAGTTTACCATTTGTAGCCTTAAAGTGAAAACTATCTGCTGTTTGTAGAATTTGAAAATCTAGTTGTTGTAGGGTTTCTTTGAGCCACAATTGAGTAGGAGGAGTGAACTTTACCTCACAAATAAAACTGTCATCCTTGTGTTCTCCATTCCTTCGCTGCACCAAACATTGTTAGTTTGAAGAGGTGATGTGAGTTGACAATATTCTCTCTCCTCTCCCTCCGCCCATTCTTTGTCTCCTCCAGAGTCTCCAGGAGCTTGATATGGAGCTTATGGGGAAAAGGAGGAAGATCAATCTTGGTGTCAACAGCTCAGCGCACATCTCTCCCTGTAACGGCAGGACAAGTGTCAGCTGGAGGAGAGGCAGCCGCCACGCAGAGAGGGAAAGAGAAGAGAGAGATAGTGAGTGAAAGAGGGGGATGAGGGTGGGGGGGTTTGAGAAAGAGAGCCCTCTGCATGGCAGCCAAGCGAGTGAGCAAGCGAGCGGCCCAGCCCAAGGGAGTGCACCTCCAGTAGACAAAAGATCAATTCTCTCCATTTCACTCTCAGCTCCTGATAACAAGCAAAAGTTCAGCAAGCCCAGGAGCTGTCTTTCCTTTGAAATGTGCATTCTGCTGCGCTGCACACATGCAGTTGCACAGTTACACTCTCATACAGATGGCATACGCAGAATCACACTCATCCTTTTTAAGGACCAAAGCGTAGGATATGAGGAGGATCTAGTGGAAGAAATGGAAACCATTTTGACTTGTTATGTTTATATTACTAAGTACATGAAACAAATTGGCTCTAAATTAACTCTAACTCCGGGTAATATTCCAATTAGCCCTCCATGTTACAACATGTTACTTCAGTAGTAAAGAACATAGTCAGTTTTTAGCATAGACTGTATTTGAGGGCCTGCATGCATTACGTTAAAATGGCGTCTCAAATGTAGTGTCGCAAATGCACCTTAAGGCCATTTTAGATACTTCTAAATGCTTGGAAAAGGGTAATGTAGTGCCCCTAAGTCCTTCACGCGTGTCCTTTTGAATTTAGGCGCCTTCTTGTTTTAGGAGTGATTACAAAATATCTAGATTTACATCAATCGATCCAGCCACAGGTTTTAAACGGCCAGTTGTCAGCCGTTCAGCTAATCAGTCTTGTTGTATATTGATATATAGATATATCTAGATCTATTTTGTGATTGAATTTACACACGTGCCGCATTCATACATTTAATTTAATTTTTCCATTAGAGAAAAGATACGAAAATATTTGTTCACGCTTACAATTAAAGTTCTTAAAAAAACATAGACAATTTGAATTGGCAGAAATAAATGTTAATTGTTTAATGAAAACATTGAAATAAAAGGTTATTTCAGGGCATTTTATTCGATTCACTGAGGTTAGAAAGGGTTGATTTCTTTGTTCTGGTCTTTGTTTCCTTGATGAGGATCTGCAGCATCCAACAATTCAGATCTGTTTGTAAATGACCTTTCTGCCGCATCTCATAGCTTGGATTTAGTTCAAGATCATAAAACAGACAGTAAGAGAAAACAGCACCAGACGGGAAGCTGTTGCATTTGGTCAGAATCAAAACATAATTTGTGACAGCGTGCCGAGCCAAGTGTGTGTGGTTTGGATCTTGATTGCGGGTAACATTGTTATTGGCAAAGGGCTACGGTCAGTCAAACCAGAAACATGCATCTTGAAGAGCTTCATTTTGTTTCCCCTGCACACACAAGTGTTATTGATAACGTTCTCATTTGGGGGAGTTTATAGAATATATTGTTTCCTTCCTGTTTGTGCTGGTACTCAAGTCCCAGCACTTGTTTTTGTTAAATGTTAAAGAGTTCCCTCCAAACCACATGTTTGTGGGTGAGCCTTAATGTGTTCCTCATTATGAGTAACAACTTTTTCAAACTCTTGACAATAATTGAAATAAATGTAGGATGAGATGTCACATCTAAACAGGAGGCCATTCATTCTCCAACACTGACACACTCTTTTTAAACTGTTTCTGAGCATCTGAACCTTTTGTACCGTCTCAGGTTCCCATACAACTTTATCTAGGTCAAGTCAAAAGCATAAATATAAAATTATATGGATCTGGTACTTACAATTAAAACACAACATGTCTTGCCAAAGTGTCAAAAGTTCATCTCATTTCCCTGTTTGGTGTTCCCTAATGAGTCCTCATTGTCTATCTGGATCATCTCTGTCTATGAAGGTCTAGAAATCCCCGCTGAATCACAGCGAGGCTGATGGTGTGTGACAGTTCTGGAGCTGGTTCTGTTTAAATAAACCACAAACAGAGAGCAATTCTGCAGAGGTTAAAACCTTGCCACTTCTCATCAGAGTGAGACTCTGGGAGACGGTCACTCTCTGTCGGTCTTCAGGACGGGCACTGACCCCTGCATACACAGGTGCTGCTGGCAGGCTATCCAGCAAATGTTGATAGAGTTTGGAATTCGATTTATTTACATCCCTCCTCACAGTGTTCCTTCGTTTGGAGTCCGAATGTCATAACAATGATTAGGCTTCTCTCAGGGACCCCTATTCACTGCCTCCAACAGATGGCCCCCGCGTCTTTTTATATGCAGATTTATTCACTGCCAATGTTTACAGATAACGTCATTACACAGACATCCATTGCTAAATAGGCAGTAATTGCGGCAAAAGCTGTCATCCAGTCAGTGTTGTTTTTGTCATGTTCAGGCTGAAAGGAACAACTTGCAGAGAGGGACAGCCAGCATCACACAATTGACCTTTTACATGATTTTCAATTACCGCCTAGAGGAGGGAAATTGAGGGGTCCCTGTAGTGCAGCTGTCTCTGCCATCTCCCCTCCAGAACATCTGCCCATCCAACGTGGCAGCGGCTCCTCTCTCTCCCCGTGAGGTCGCCTGCCCCGCGCAGGATGGGCAGGTGTGTGCTGGGCCCGGCCCCTCTGTCATTAAGCGGCCCAGCTGTGCTGTCACGTCTGGCACAGAGGCGGGTGTCATCCATGACCCTGTCTCAGCCCCCTCGGAGGGGCAGACACAGACCTTGACAGGGCAGCTGAGGGTAAAGCCACGCATGGAATATCTATGAAGGACGACCACGCCGTCCCCTCCTCGCACCCTGGTGGGCGCCACCTCTGCACGCTCGCCTACCCTCCTGCCAAAGTGCAGGATGGGCCCTCATCAGCCGTGTCAGTCAATAAAAAGAGAACATCACATCTGCCCTCCTGCTGTGTCCTGTGTGTCTTTTCTAAGGAGAGTTATACAGAAGGACGGAGGGCTGGTAGACATTTGTACACAGGCGCTGAGGAAATAAGTATATTTACTTACAACTAACTTACTATTTTTACTCATCACTTAAAAATACTTTCTGTGATTGCAAATTCTAATAAATTAGATCCAGTATGTGTGAAATTCATGGTGAAAATGGTTCATTATCACAGTAAATTAATTAAATTGGGACTAGCAGTAGGAATTCTGCCAACATCATGCTCCTGTTTTTTAATCTATGTTTTTATTCACTGGCACTTCTGAGGAAGACCTTTGCTACCACATCGAAATGAGTGGGATATGTGAGTTTAACAGTTGAGGGTATAAGTTAATACCAGGAGGTGTTTGCAACTAATTAGAGAAATGTATAAAGGTGGCAATAAAAAGACACAAGCACTGCTCCAGATGATTTACTAATACACTTTGGTGAGCGTGTTGCCTTGGAAACTAGCCCCTAGTTTTGCAACCCAAGCGTTCTTGACAGATTTCAATCAAACCTCAATCAAGTGCTATTTCTGGTGCAGGAAGTATCTTCTCTCAACCGTCCACAGGAACAATATAGAACAACAAATGTGTATATTTTGAAAAAGCTGTAAAGCACAGTTTTGAGTTTGATGTCTTTGCATCACGGTAAAAGTGTCAACCTGTGGTGTGCTCTGTAGTAGGGGTTAAGGAGGGTAATTTGTCTGCATTTATTTCCCTGTGGGCTGATCCAAATATGCTACCAGCTCAGTATATTAGGATATTTTACGAGTCAGCGGCGCCATATTTCATTTACTTCAAGTACCTGTTTTTGCTGTGACTCACATGTTACTAACGACAGAGATACTGACTTCTGTCTCCTCTTTTTATCTCAGCTTCTACACATGCCATGGAAGAAATCCGCCTCTCCAGTGAGCGAGCGGCTCGACGGCCCAGCAGCTCTGCCTGCATTTGAATGTAAGGACCTGTTTCACCTCCGGTCACTGAATTTATTTACTCCATTTTAACTGAGGGGCTGACTCAGCTGTGGAATGGTAATTCCACTCAATAACTTCATGGTTGATAAGCCAGAGGAAGGCACAGACATTCAGGGGAGGAAGAGAAGTACTAGAGATTGTGGGAAACGGAGACGTGGATTTGAGATAGAGGATGCTGAACACAGTGGTCAGCAAACACAAGCAGAGAAATCTCCCCATTAGGTAACCATCAGTGGTTTAGTCTAAGCTTAAATTGTGGGAGGTCTATTCTTGACGCTACACAGAAACATGCAGATAAACAGAGCTATGGTCGGAGCAGGAGAACAGATGAGATGGAAATCACTTATGCTTGGAAAGAGAAGAGGTGCATTTTGAATTTGGGCTGGCCATGTTGCAAAGTCACAGCTGTGCAAGAGACTGAAACCCTTTTAAAGCACGTCAATTTTGCTCAAAAATAAGGGACGAACAAAACTGCCTTTTAGTTTCCTTATCTGAAAAGCAAATTTGAAGTTCCAAATACAGTTTTGTCGGCAATATATTATACGAAAAACAACATACAAAACACAATGTTTTTCCAGATTTTGGACACTGAGCGGTTAAAATGCAAACATTCTCAAAAATAAAAAGGACATTCCTAATCCAATTATTTAGTTTTTTTAAAGAATCTGTATCCGCATTTCATATTTGTGAAATGTATCCCTATCCCCGCTGTAAGTGTGACTTAATGTTATTAATGTCCAAATGCCAATAATGTAATCTCAAGCAAAAGCCAACAAGGCAAATAGTCAAATAAGTGATTATTATATATATATATATATACTATATAATTCGTTTTGGATATTGCATCTCCCCTCTCATCTTGTGTGCTGGCATTTAGGTTAGATGATGAATGTGATAGTTTCATATAAAAAATGCTTCAAAGATTCACATCTTCACCCAAAACATTACGCAATATAACTATGGCTATCTTCTTGGTCAAAATATGCTTTCATGATATGCAGTTTTCACATTCTCAGAAATGGCTCAACCTACAGATGTTGTTTTACCCTCACTAACACATTGATGACATGTCGTTATACTTTTAAAGTATCGGTCCAAATAGCCTGGCTATCTCTAAAGCACTGCTGACACTTGTCAAGTCCTCCTGCATGTCTCCTGCATGAATAATGTTTTCAGCTCAGGGAAAATAACTCTTTGCCCTGCATATTTCAGAGATGAATTCATTATACTGAGGTTAGTTTTTCTCCGGGTGTCAAATAGTGTCCAGAAATGGAGTTGGAGATATTTTATGATGGCAATCTAAGCTTGAATAACTCTTGTATGAATTAGGTTATTATGTCTGTCTAATCTTTTTCAAATCAAAAATAGATTTGAAAACGTTTTCTATTATGCAGCTACCTTTTCTGTTTACATTATTTTCTTGTGTGTGCAAAGGACTTTTTGTCGTATAAAATGTACTGACATTGTGATGAAGGTTTACAAACAGAGATATGCTAACTTTACTTGTTCTTTCAAAGAGGACAAAGTCAGAGTGAATAGTGGAAGAGCTCTTTCCAATTCATGACAGGACACGAGCCACTTCATGATTAAGGGCTGTTAGTCATGTAAACAGATTAAAAGTCTAAACTAATGTAGGACTGCTCAATGAAATACAGCCTACATCTCTATCTACATTGACCCAACACCGCTGTAATAAAGTCCACAAACATTTTAGTGTAATGTGTCATGCATTTTAAAAATCCAAACCCCTGAAGTGCACATTGCTTCATTTTCCTTTGACTGATAATACATCAAGGTGGTGATGTTTGTTTGGTCCATTTTGAGTTATTGGATTTTTTTGGTATCAGTAGTATAATTTCCAGCCTCACCTACAGTGTATACACACGTCTGGGGTTATTGGCAGCGCGCCTTCATCCGCCGACACCTCCAGCGTCCCTGGTGGCCTTTGTCACAGAAGAAAGAGAATGATCAATATCGCAGTTAAACTTTCAAAGCTGATCGCAGGGCCTCGTTCTGGGGCCATCTTCTTTAATGAATTTTCTTTCATTCCACACAAGTTTTTAAACATCAAACAATAAATCGGCCAGGGCAAAGTAAAATATTTAGATCTATTGACTGTGTTTGAAAAATGTAGAGGGCAAAAACTCTCGTGGGTTGACGCTGATTCTTTCTGAACACTTTAATCCACCCGAGTGTTTCTTTTTATCTGCCTGGGTTTCTCCAAAAGAGGCGAAAAAGGCCTCAAGAATGTTCTCAAAGATCCAGCAACACTTTCTTAAAAGCTCCTTACCTTCAATAGCTCTTTTATATCAACGTGAGTCTCCATGTTCTCGGTATCAAGGTACCTTTTTAAAAATGTATACGGCACACAAAATGATTGATTCAGTCAAATACTTGAGTGATTGTTCACCGGAGATGGCTGTGGGACCAGGGCCTATTCCACAAAAAAGAATAATTGTGAATGTATGAAAGAAAAAACAGTCAAAATGTCCCTTTTTTTCTTCAGTAATATGTTAGAGAGTAGGGTGCTAGGTTACAAAGGTGGAAAACATCAGTTCATTTGAGTAGCATTTCATTTAGTTATCCCTTCCCCAAAACAAACCCTAAAAAAAATACATCAGTAGTTTTTTGAGGATATTAGTTTTGATAAAATATCTGAATTCTGCCATAAAAGATCTCACAAAAGAATCTACGAGGTGTTTGAGTGATCTAAAATCTTTCCATATTGACGGATTGTGTTCAGATGGTATGAGACGGATCAAAAAGAGTATATTATGTTGTAGAAATGTTTCATTAGACTCCCTGAAATTGAACAAAGCTACATTTTACTCAGTGTGCTTTGTGTATTCAGTGCTCATCCCAGGACTTCTGTATAGGTTTAGGAATGTCTCTTGTTATTTTTGGTCAAAGTCACATCAAGGTGAACATGAGCGCCTTGATCTGACCCCTTGTGGAGCCACTCTTCCTAATGTAGTGATAAATTGTACCGCGTGTATGCATATTCTGCGTGGTCGGTGTGTGCATGTGTGCGTTTGGCTGGCGTGACAGCCTGGCCTTGACGTTAAACATCTGTTTGGTGATTCATTCGGCTGCGGATGTAGAGTGACACCGAGGCACATCTGCCGAGGTGCGGACGATCCCTGCAACCTGCCCCCTCGTAAGGCCCCTGCTTCACCACCCAAACCACTTTTCTGATGATTGCGTCATTTTCCCCCTCCTCTCCGCCGCTGCTAGTTCACAGAAGTGACATCCGGCTCTCGTGCCGGCTGGAGAGCAGCAGATGCACAGCCTTGGGGAGATTTAGAAATGGCAAACACAATGAAACTCAAGAACCTGGGAAAAAAAAAGCCATCCCAGAAAAATCTAGTTCTGTCCTTTTTCTTTTGTGCCATGGCAGAGTTAACATGATGCTAAACATATGCTAAGCTTTTTGAAACACATAATAATAATAATATATTAATTTTATATAGCGCTTTTCTGGACCCAAAGACGCTTTACATTTGGGAGGGGGGGTATACAAACAAAACAAAACAAAAAAACATCAGGCTAATGTAGTACAATTAATTGATGAAGAAAACAACTAAATAAATAAAATACAATTGAATAAAATAGTAATTGTACAAGTCATTAAACAAGGAAAGAATGAATATATGGAGGATTTGCTGCTCTCCATGTTTCATATTACTTTTGGGACAAAAACAAGCATCCTGAGACTTGTTATGGTCATTTATCACTTGCTTCTAATATTTTGAAGTCAAAATCATAAATGTTATCGATTAATACAAAAAAAGGAGGGACTGATTGAAATCAAAATATTTCTTAGTGGCAGCCCTAGACAAGATTATATTATATTTTGGCACAAAATCATCACCAGAATGTATTTCATACACCTTATTCTACAGAGTGGAAAGATTGAGAAATCATTTGAGTTTAAGTGACAGATGCTTCTCTTCACTACTGTGCAGGGCATTGTAATCACTTGAATGAATACAGCTTGACTAATTAAGGTTATGCAGTTGGCTGGCTCTCTCCAAACAAAGCCCAAGTAATGTGGATTGTGTTGTAGCGCAGCCCCCGTAGTATAGAGAGAGCCGAGTTGATATGCTGCTCAGCCTGACGTGTCAGTTGGAAAATAAATGCTAGAGAGATCAATCAGTCCACCACTTGATTTCCAACATCACAGTCATGTTTCCACTTAGCTAACGATATCATTTCGTTGTGGGATAATAAGCTCATAAATTGATTTAATGTATTGTCGAGCAGCTCTCGGCCCTGCTGTTACCATGACGAAAACACTGAGGAATATCACTGTAACAAATTAGGTAGAAATAGCTGATGACTAACAAACAGATGATGATGACGGAAGTGCGCAGGTTAGCCGTTCCTGAGCTTGCCGTGCACGTTTGGCACAGATAGAGTCCAAGGACGCGCTTTGATCCTGTCTCTGGGGCGTCCCAGATGTTCCGGCGCAGGGCAATGTCAAGTCTGGTTTATTTGTAGAGGTAATGCCCGGCCATTATCTGTACAAGTCATCCATCAAACAAAAAGGAACATTTCAGGAACAGCTTTTTTCTTTGCACGACTGAGCAATTGAGGTTTGTCAGTGAAGAGGGAGTCTTGATAGACCGTAACCACATCGTCAGTTACAGTATGTGCTTTAAAGGGCCCCCAGCTCCCTGTTTAGTCAGGGCACCCGAGGGACACTTCCTCTCCTTCTCAATGCAGATGTCTGAGGATATTATCTATCATACGAGGTAAAAACTAAACGTAATATTTCATTTCCATAGATGTCACTGAAGTAGAAGTTGTCATTTTAATCATCAGGAACTCATTTCACGCTGACTGACTGAACATCCTTAAAAAAAAGGCTCAACCAGTAGGTGGCAGTATGATACCTGAATCTACAACTCCTCAAATCAAGACTCCTCAATCATTACCAACACCAAGAAGAAGCACCCAGCCTACTGTATAGCAATTGACATTTTTAAATATACAATAAAATATGCCTATTATATAAAGTTATATAGTTTACCATTATTATTATTATTATTATACACTATTACAAATTATCCAATTGTAGAATATGACTTATATTTGATCAGAGCATACAATAAAAGCATTCACATTTTATCCACAAAGCTATGACATGTTACTGAGCGTTATGTTAAGCTGTAGCAACCCTTTTTTTTTTTTAAAGGAAACAACTTCTTATATCAAATATTTTTTTTTAGCATTTCACAAAAAATCTGCCTCAACTTGTATTGATTCAACCGCTGACTCCTGAGTGTTTATAATCAGCTTTGTATCTAACTGAAATGATTGCTTTGCTAAAATCACCTTACCTGTCCTGGGGCTAACAAGCCTTAAGCTTTTAAATATAGCTTAATGAGAAACGTAAAGTTGAAATACTGATAATCCTTTTTTTAAATGTAGTCTTAAATCTTAGGAGATTTATTCCATTGATTTCATAGTAAACAATAATTTTACGCACACAAATGTATTTTAGTTTTAGTTGTTTGTAGGATCAAAAACAGTAGGGCAGTTTTTTTTAAAGCTTACTGTAAAATATAGAAATGGTCACCGATTTTTAACAATTTTCCTTTTATCGATTTGAATAAGACCTCTTCGGCTTCACGAGAGCACATTTTCAACATCTTCTTCCCCTTTGTAAACGCAGCGCAGGATTGACATGCGTGGAATCTTTTGTAAATGCTTTCTTCCCATATTGACGTTATCACTCTTCCAGCTGGCAGAAGGCATAGGGAGATTTAGTAAATGCATATGTGACACCGTTTCCGCTCCAACTGTAACTCCAATCCCCACTGAAAGCAATTAAAAGGTAGCTAAAATCCACGGGACCATAATGGGTTAATTTCTGGGCTTGTTGCTTCGGCTATTCCAACACACAGAATTGTCTTTGTTTAGAAACTGAACTCAAGGTGGACTTTTTTATTAACTCTGGTCAAGTCACAAAATGATCAAACTTCAGGTCCAGGTTATGAGAGGACGCTGAAAATGTTGGTTCCTCATTAAGTTCGTTCTCAAAATGTATTTCCTGGTGATAAAATCAAGGTGGTTGCACAATCTGCTACATTCACTGCCTCTACTCAGAATTAGAGATTTATTTTCTGAGCAGGGAAAAAAATCAATTAGTGCTAAATTTATTCATGGATTTCTGCGATCAATGCGAGTCCACTCAGAGGAGCTCGGTGGGACCCAGTTCATCCCAGTTAATGTGTTTGAAGGGGAATTACCATTGATGTTGTTTTCCCTTCCTCTCAGGTCAAAGAGCATCTCGGAGCTGTCACGGCACCGCTGCCACACGGGAGGAACTTCCCTCTCAGTCCTCACTGTTACCCACAAGGCACCTGCACAGCACAGACGATAACGGTGAGTGGCGGTTGATGTGAGGTTAAGAAATCAGGGTTGGTTGGATGTACTGAATCTAACGAGCCCATTGTCTCTTACCCGAGCTAATTGTGAATCCAATCAAGGCTGGGAATACTGCCTATTGATTTACCCCACTAAACACACACAATAAACAAATACAGAGGGAATACATTACGTAAATCCACTCACAAATGGCTTTAGCGACCACACAATATTCATATTCTCTACCGTCGCCGAGTGTACTCCTATTATCCTGGTCTGCTAGGTGGGAAAACAGCTGTTCCTCACTCTCTTAATCTGCTGCAACCGCTGTAATTTTAATTCACACGACCTTTAATGACTTTCATGATTGTTTTTCATATTTCTTGCATACTTCATAATTCTTCCTTGAAAGACATGCGGTGGGATCTTCTGAAATGTTCCTTCAAGGATATTCTTTTCGTATTGATTTCCAACAGTTTCTGCACACAGGCGATATTTCAGGTCAATTAGACACATTTGGGCATTTGCAAATCATTTTTTCCTCTCAGATCCTGGGGCTCTAAAACTGCACTTTTGGCCCCAACAGCACCGCTCAGATTCTCTGGAGCTTGACATTTTGATCCGCAACAGAGACTAAATGATAACCGTTTCCTTGTAAATACTGTAGCCTGCGGGGGAGGGTTTTAAATAGACCTTTTCACTCACTCACTTGTTTGTATTCACAACTCATCTGAATATGGACAGCTAAAGCGTCTATTATATATTGCATCGCATGCTGCAGAGTGAGCGGTGCAAAGGGGAGACCCATAATTACACCAAATTATTGTTTGTAATTTTTCTTAATTCCTCACTTACAAATTAGGTGGTTATGACCAATTCTCTGAAAGCTAGTAAATAGGCTTTGATTCTCCAGATTGGCCTTTCTTCACCATGTAATATCATTCCACAATCTCTTTCTGTCACTCTTTGTTTTCTCTTTAAAGAGAATATCTTTAAAATGATTGTTTTTCTCGTGTTCATGTATGAAGAACAAGCTGCCTTTGTTTGAAGTGTTTGGTCTTGGCATCTGTGGTCACACTCATTAGAGCTCTCCTTTCACTGAGAGCAAAAACACTCCAATTCATTTATTTTTATTTCACAGACATCATTGACTGCTGTCTGAGATCGCATCCACATCTAAGAGAAAGAATTCATTTGAACCTAACAAACGCCCCACGATTCAACAGTTTTAAATATAAATGGAGAAGGAATCGATGAGTCATCAGCATATCTCTGTATGCTTTTCCACTATATAACAAAAACCAAAGGAGTACATAAGTCCTCCAATGAGTGCGGAGATTTGATGGCTTATTTATTTTGCCTGGAGACAAAGTCATCGCTGAAGTTTGACTCCTATTATCGTGACAACATAAGGTCTCTGACTTTATTCATATATAAGTACAGTCCATTTACCATTTATTTACCATTTTATGACAACATCCCCCCGCTGCAGTGTACATGGTGAAGAGGCAGCGCCCAAACAGGGGAAGATTGACATAAACACTTTTTAATTGAGCTGCAAATGTTGTCAAAAGATGAAGTCATTATTTTAGCATCCCTAAGGGGAGAATCTACTCATGCAAACAGAAAAAGAAAAATGTCGGCCTATCATTAACACTGCCAGTCGCATTATGCCCAATGTGAGGCTGCACAGATAATATTACATTTTTCACTGTGGCGCTCTGAGCCTTTTCCCCAGATTGCAGATAGTGTTCAGTGCTCGGCGGCTGGCTCCAGGGGAAGATTGCTCCTTGTCACATCCTTATCAAAGCAGCGTTTAGTTCCTTCTTGCACACACGCAGTTCTTATTCCAGAAGAAGGCCTGTGATCTCCTATACGAGTGTAGGTCTTTCTTCAGCTTCCCCCCTCTCTCAATGCTGACGATCAATTGTGTTTGTACCGTATGTGAATGTGTATCAAAGAGTCCCCACAGTCAATGCCTCCACTTATAAGGTAATGTACTGACACGGGAGATTCCACGGGGACTGTGCAGAGGCTGAGCAGCGGAGGGAAGGCTTTGGAGGAGGGGGAACACAGCCGTCATATCGCGTGGGAGGAGGAAGCTGGATTGATAACAAACATCGCTTACACAATACTATCTTCACACGGAAAGAAAATGTATACCTACAATGCAAACTAGTATGCACAAACAATGTTGTCAGTGGATGGTTTCATCATGAAGGCCTCGTGACCTGAGCGTTAGCCTTGCTGGTAAATCTCCCATCGAACACCTATTCTGTTTCACGGAGCCTCGAGGGGATTCGCTGTCAGTGAGAACTTTCATAGCGGCAAAAAACACTCACCCTGTTGTTTTTATTAATCCTTCAGATTTATGAAGGTATGCAGAAGGGGAATTATTCCCATGCTTTCCAATATTATATTGACCTTCTAAGTAGCCAAGTTTAAGTCAGAAATCCATAGTTGCTCTTGTCTGAGAAGTGGAAAGCCTGGTTGCTCCTCCTTTCTGCACTCGCTCTCTCACAGCTGAGGTGGGAGGCAGGTCAAAAACAAGGCTGGGGTTTTGCTGGATTTAACCCCGCCAAAGGAGAGAAGTGGGAGGATGCAAGTGATGGTCTGTGCCTGTGTGTGTGTGTGTGTGTGTGTGTGTGTGTGTGTGTGTGTGTGTGTGTGTGTGTGTGTGTGTGAGTGAGTGTATGGGTATTTAATAGCATAGGATGCAGGGTGCATTGTGCAATGATGTGTATGTTCTTTTCCATGTGTGTGTATGAACGAGTGGATACATAGGCAGTGACAGAAGGTGACCCCTCTGTCAGTGGTTCATTATGTGTGGTTCATTTGCTAGGCCAGACTCCATTGGTTGTCAGTTTTACTGCCCGACTGTGTCAGCTGGACACTGTTAGTCTGATGGAGTGTTTTTGCCTCCGAAGCCATCCTGAACAGGAAGACAGCGAGAGCTATATAACAGGCTCGGTGACAGGTTCTCAAAACACGCGGGTCATGAATATGCAAGCTCTTCCACAAACAGCTAGGAGAAAAAAACTGCTTGATATGGCTGAATGTGAAAATAAGCAATTTTGCCATATTCAAGCAGCCACATTGACACTTTCAGCACATTTCTCAGAGTCTCACCGTCTCTGGAATATTATTTCTGAAGTTAGAGGAGAGAGTTTCTTGCCCGTTTCATCACTAAATATTAAATAATGTTTCACTTTACTGTCATAATGAAAATAGGAGAGGCATGTGCTTTGGGATAAAAAGAAATCATAATTAGATCTCTTTGAGAAGTTATGATATTTGTGCATTTTTTAATTATGTGATTTTGCAAAAGTAACATGTCTTTGAGTGATTGGGATAAGGACCTCCTCTTAGCTCCAAATGTGCTTCCACCCTCCCCTGTTTAATGCAAATTAAGCGAACATGTGCCTTTGATATTGAAATGATCTCACTGCTTTCCTACAAACATTTCAGCAGATGAAATGTGTGTGCACTTTCTTACTGTAAATTACATTTACCTCACCACGGCCATGAGCTTCACTGGGACTCAGAATTCATGTTTTTCATTTAGTATAAAAACAATTTGATCTCCAAATCATTTGAATACAATAAAACAAATGTGTCCTGAAATGTTAAAACAAATCCCTTACATTAGATCAGAATGTAACCATTTTTTGTTCTCAATGTACATGCACGCAAAAATACATGAAGCTAAAAACATGGATTGCAAAGCTAGGTAAAAACATAAATATTTAACTTCTATGTAAGCCTATAAATGTATATAAAAAGTATACAAAACACAACAGCAAAAAGCAACACCATTTATAGAAAGAACAATAGGTCAATGGAGCTGAGTACAAGGGGTGCCTGTCATACATATGGGAGGATAAAGCTACCTTTTTAAGCGGATAATGCTGTATATACAGTATATGCGAGTTGTGCTTTGATTTATACTTGACAAATAATTACATATTTTAAAGAAACCTGTATGTAAATAAAAAATAAATAATGGATGCTTAGTGTTACGGGTTGTTCCCTACATGACTGGTGTGTGCATCAAAAAATTGTATTAGTGAAATGTCACGCCCAGCCGAATGAAGCAGTGGATATTACTGTAGTAAAGACCAGTTGTGCTTTGATTGATATTTGACAAAAATTAACATGTTAAAAGAAAACTGTATGTAAAATAAAATGTATATGTGCTGGTAAAGAGGATGCTTAGTGTTACGTGTTGTAGGGGTTTTTCCTGACCCTAATACGCGACTGGTGTGTGCTTAAAAAAAGTGTTTTAGTGTTATGTCTGCGTACACTGTTCTGTCGCGCCTACCAGAAGCGAGCAGTTGGACAAGGTGGTGTCCAGGGTGTGAAGGGTCTGCAGCGATGTTTCCTGCCTGTTTCCTGACTCTGGAGGTGTTTGAGTCCTGAGACGAGGGCAGGTTGACACCAATGATTCTTTCTGCACTCCTGACTTTCCATTGTAGTCTTTTCCTGTCCCGTGGCTTATTCATGCCACACAGTGATTGATGTATGTTCAATAGACTTGATAGTTTTATTGGTTCAGCATCCAGTATGTTTTCAGGTATATCCTCTTCTTGGCCCTTTTTTTAGATGGTGTCTCAGGTGTCTACTTAAGGGTCTTGTAGAATGTGGATCACAGAAATCTGAAGGTTTGCAAATAAGACACCGTTTTATTGAGTTTAGTAATGGGGGTAGCTGCAGTGATCTGTTGAAGACCTGTGTAACGATTGGGTCAAGATGGTCAGCACAAACGTTCAGACGGGTGGCGCCTACGCTGCCTGGGCCTGGTTCCCTCCTGGTCATCTCTCCCTTAAAGAGCCGAGTCATTTTCACGGCAGTTAATCATTATTTTTATTACGGTTTTATCCTACAGTTACTCATTGATTCATCGTTTTTTATAAAAACTCTAAAAATAGTTTTCCAAAGCCCAGATGTCTGCCTTTGTCCAACAAACAGTACAGCACTATCTATTCAATTAATAGTCTGATTGTTTCAGCTAGAACAACTATAGTTTACGTAGGAATATGAAGATTAGATTTCGATGTAAATCCCATTTTCCCCAAGATTCTCACATTTTGAATTTTCAAGACATATCCCTAAATAAGGTCCAGTCTTTCTAATCAGAAACAATATAATCGCAAAAGAAAGTAAGAATCTCGACAAACATTTGATTACAGCATTTAATACTCTCTTGGAGATCTATTGAGTATATTTCTAAAAGCATGAACCAATTAATATTTGTTGGTGCACTTAAACAAAACAAATACAGTGATTACACTGTTCATGTAATCATTGTGGGATTCCTAGAAGTCACATCATGTATGTTTTTTAAAATTTCTAGCGGTTTTGGGACCCTTGGTATTACGCTTTGAGGAGATAACAGGATGTGTGTGTGTGTGGATATACATTTTTTTGAATAACTAACATGTTAAATGCGTACTGTCTCAGTGAGAGTCCCACTGCAACAGTCACAGCAGCCTTGACCTCATGGCCCAGCTCTCCTGAAGAAACAACACACCGACTCACTAATTACTGTACCTGCTATTGCCGAGATAAGCAGGGGTAGAGTTATGGCTCGTCTGTCCAACAACTGTCTGCTACTTCTGTTTTCTTTTGCCGTGTTCATATATCTTGTAGATAACAGGCAAATTGTTCACAAAAAGATTGATAGGGATACTTTCATGTCTCCTGCCAGGTGCTTTAAAGGCGGCAAATTGGGATACATCTCAGGAAGTCCGACGTTTTGTGGGCTATTACTGTGAGAAGTGATCAAGGCAAGGTAAGTTTATTTATATAGTACCTTTCAACACAAGGCAATTCAAGGTGCTTTACAAAAAGGGCATTTAAAACAGTAAAAGATAATAAAAGAAACATTAAAAGAAAAAAGACATGAATAAAAAGTACATGAATAAAAAGTTACAGTGCAGTTTAAGATATGAATAGTTCACACAGAAGTTCCACTTTACTGATGAACACAACGGCTCAGTTTCAATTAAAAGCAGCGGCAAAAAGAAAAGTCTTCAGTCTGGATTTAAAAGTAGTCAGAGTTGCAGCGGACCTGCAGGTTTCTGGGAGTTTGTTCCAGATATTTGGAGCATAATAACTGAACGCTGCTTCTCCATGTTTAGTTCTGACTCTGGGGACAGAAAGCTGACCAGTCCCTGAAGACCTGAGAGATCTGGATGGTTCATCATTTAGCAGGAGGTCAGAAATGTATTTTGGGCCTAAACCATTCAGTGCTTTATAAACCAGCAGCAGTATTTTGAAATCTATTCTTTGACACACAGGAAGCCAGTGTAAAGACTTCAGAACAGGAGTGATGATCAGGGTCAGATTGGCTCACAGTTAAAGTTTGCTCTGGCCACCGTTCTGAGGAAAGGGTGGCCATGCTATTAGCTGTACTCCTTTCCTGTTTAGAGGAAGGGGCTGCACATTCCAGGACACACACTCACACTTGGGTACTTATGAACACATTCTTGTTCATGAGCACAAATACTTTAATGCGCACCTCCTAAAACAAACTTTACACTTAGTATACATTTGACAGCACATACACGTGAGCGTGCACTCACACATCTAAATGCATTCACATGCCTTCCTGTTCCGACACACTCGCTCACTCAATGACTCTATCATCCTCCCTTGCTCCATCTCTCTCCATTTCCCTCTCACTCCCTTTACTGGAAGGCCACTCTGATAGGCCCCCTCATAAGGAGAGACACACCATCCCAGCTGATTCCAGGGGGAGTCCTTCAGAGGGAGCACTTCCAGTGGCTTCAGTGCATTAAAGCTTTTACCTTTTGCTTCTAAAGGCATCGGGACAAAAACAGGCCAAGCTCTTTCTCTCCACCAGGGAGCGAGGGAATGCATTGTCTTGTGAGGACACTGATTACTTAGGAATCAGTCATCAATTATTCAAACGATGGCATACTGTATTGCCTCCACCTTTAGTGACAAGACGGCCTTTCGAGGCTGGGAAGTGCAGAGACACACCCTGCTCAGTCCACAAGAATCAATATGGGCCGTCCTGGTTTGCTTCCTCACTTTTATTTCAATGTCTCACTCTTCATACCAATGTCAATTTGGGGCCTTTGCATACACATTTGGGAAACCTTGAAATGCCAGCTGCTGAGAAGGCCACAGGGACAGGCCACCATGGAGGCCTGCAGGGTTGGAAACACGCCCTTGGCATGTGCCTGAGTTCACTCCACCGCCTTTTTGTCAAGTTCTGCCCACTGCCTTTGGTCTCTCCAGTGCCTGTTGTCTTTACTCAGCTGATTAGCTGTATGTGAGCCTGATGAATGTCTGCCGTTCATCCACAACACCTGGTTCTCAGGAGAGTGGATGTTGAAGTTGTCTCAAGGACGGAGACAGACGTAAAAAGGGGACTTTCTTTACACCAGTCCAAAGATGGGACCACCCAGAATTTGCATACTTGAGGTTTTGACTTTGCTTTTCTTCCTCGCCTCCACTCAACGGTGTTGCAGAGTTTTCCCTGGACCAGACTGCTGGCATGCTCCACACTCCCGCTCTTGAGTCACTGTCACTGAAACACAAAGAGCCCAACACACAGCCTTATATCCTGTCCCAGACTGTCGGACCTTCCTTCTCTGGAAGCCGTCACCGCCTTGCAATGTTTGCTAATATAATATCATCTTACTCTGCCGCACAGCCAGAGCGCTTATTTTGAACATCCACAGACCACTAAAAAAGGTCAAGCATCCCAGGCCAAAAAGCCAATCAAACAAATGAAGTGTAATTCACACCTGACCTGCTGCAGTTAACGGTGTTTTCCTTTTTACGTTGTTTTATTGTCATGTGTTTCCAACATGTCGGTATTTCTCTGACTTTCCTGGCTGTGTCAAGGTCAACGCCTGGGCATCCCACTGCTGTTTATTTGCGGGCCATTTGGCCTCTGTTGCAGCTTGTGACATGAAAGAGTGAAGAACATGTGGAGGGGAGAGGGAAAAAGTCATAAGGGTGAGGGAAAGCATGGGAGGAGCCAGAGGGAGGGAGGGTTGCTGGAGGAGTTGGATAACAATGGCTGGGGTCCAAGGTTGGCTAATAGTATCTGACACACTGCAATTTTGAGGCTTATATCAACATTGTTTTTACAGCTGTAATTAAGCCACCTAATCAGAAGCACATTGGTCGGGACAGTCTGGGGCTGGAGGGGGGGGGGGGGGGGGGGGCGACACACAGTGAGCTGTGTTCAGCCCTGCGGCGAGGCAGCAGCACCGGGCTTAACTGGGTGGAGGCCAGCCAAGGGAACTGTGGGGGGGAGAGCATCCTGAGTGGTGACACACACACACACACACACACACACACACACCACACACACACACACACACACACACACACACACACACACACACACACACACACCACACACACACACACACACACACACACACACACACACACACACACACATAACTACACAAGGGCTGTGCATTGTGAACCAAGGCCACAGTGACTGATATTGGGAGTTGTTCAGCATGTATGTGTTCAACTATATGTATACGTGTGAGTGTCTGTGAATTTTTGTGGTTACACATCTGCTCAAATTGTTTTTTTGAGGCTATGTGTGTGTTGCAATATTCTCTGAGTGGCGTATCTTTGTTTATCAAGTGCTCAATTATGCCCAAATCTTACTTTCTGCACGCATGTGTGCTCAAGTGCATTTCCATGTTTGTTCAGTGGACATTTTATGGTGTGTGCCTTTGTACAAAAAAGAACAGCCTGCAAGTGTGTATGTATGAGAGCAAGGGGATCATGTGCATGTGTGCGGTCGCCGCAGTCCCACAGACGTTCACCCCACCCCTGTCAGGGCCCAGTGCCGAGTCACCCAAGTCTCAAATGGCAACAGTACACACACACACACACACACACACACACACACACACACACACACACACCACACACACACACACACACACACACACACACACACACACCACACACACACAGAGCAGGACGTGGAGCTCAGCTGGGGCCAAAGTCAACAGATGAGCTGGTCTGAACCGGCTCGCTGTGTGTTCTGATTGTAAATTGCGCTGGTGATGATTAGAGAACTCCAGCACAGGATGTCGACTCTTAAAACTGTCCAGAGAAAATAATTTTCTACTATGTTCAGGAAACTTTTTTTTCTTTCTATCCTTTACACTGCTCCCCACTCCTCTCCCCCCGCCTCCCTCCCTCTTTAATTTAAACATCATGGGGCTGTATGTGTGGAGGTGGAAGGAGTCGGTGTGTAAATTGGTTTAAGGCCTCCTGAGTAAAAAAAGCCAGACAACAGAGGCTGTTTAAAGTTTCATCTTATCTATGCAAGTCCACACACAGACTTATATATTTCTATGCACATACAAACTCATGCATACACTTACAAATATCCCTAAAAGTGTATCACTTTTTTGTGTCCTCTATCTGTGTATGCGTGAGGACATTACCAAGCAATATTTCAGTGTATCCAGGTATGTGTGCATTGACAGCATTACCTAGTTGTTTATTCCAGTGTGGCTGTCAGAAAGTGGGCAGTAAGATCAATGAGTGTTTATGTAACACAGCCAGAAAGTGATGGGGATGAATGATTATTGTTCTGCTCTTTACCGCCTACTCACTGTGTCATGATGTCATCATCCTGAGACGCACTATATCGGTCTAGCGCATGTTGTTGTTATTTCTTCGCAAAAAACACAGAATTATGAATTCATCCCTCACATCTGCATTACTGTACAGAGAAACAAACCTATTGGATTATTGACCTCAGTGCCTCTGAGGTTGCATTACAGACTTGTATAGCTTTTAAAAACATGTTTGTATTAGTAAATACACCTTAAGCAACTAAAGTCAGTATATTGGCGAAGTTGCTTGAGCAGAGTTTTCTGAACGTCCTGCCTTCTGTATTCAGCTGGTGGATGTTGTCCCGCATTCCTCACCCCCGCTGCGTCGCCCAGCCTGGCGACCATGAATGTGTTAGCAACTACTGAGTCCTCTCACCACGTGCTTCGGACTAATTTAGATTTATGTCCTTTTTAAAGACTTTGCCATTCCCTTCCTATACAGATGACATTCTTCCTTCTCTGCTTCATTTGGTACGTACATTGATATCATTCCAAACATGGAACCTTTAGAAAGAAAAGATAGAGGCAAAGGGAGGGAAAGATGGACGGGGAAAGAAGGACGTTTGTGTGACTTGTCTGCGTCGCTGCTTTCCTAACATTTGGCAGTAGTTCCTTTCTCCCTCCCTTGTTACTCTTTTCCACCTCCTCAGAAATGTCCAGCTTGATTTAATCAGGGAGGCGAAGGGGAAATCAAACTGGGCGTGGGACCAAAAACCTCCATATGGGGACAGGCCTGGTCCTGCGACCTAATTGACCCCGGGGGCAGGCAACAAAGACAGTCAGTGAGTTTGTGAAAGAGAGTCTGTTTATATTTGTGTAATCGTGTCTCTGTGTGCACGAGTGTGACTCGAGGAGGGGAATGTCGGGGAGCGGGGAGGATGTTAATGTGTCCCTCAGGTGGCAGCAACAGCACAGTCACACACAGACTTGTGTTTGACATGAAGAAGGTGGGGAGAGTATTTCCTATCCCACTACTCCCCCCTCCTCCTTTTCCTGCTGTGCGGTTCAGACGTTAGAGCCGACATTAAATTCCTGTCGACAAGCTCCAGGTGGGGAATAAGCCACGTATGCCGTCGCTGTGCCCCGAGGCCTCGCAGCAGAGTGACTTTCTCAAACATGCTCCACCTCCGTATTCCTTTTGTTCCTCTAATTCTTTTTAACCCCCCTTTTTCTCTCTCTTCTCCCCGTTCCCCTCCCTCGTTGTGACTGTTTACGCAAAATGACGGTTCTCCCTCAGCTCGCCGGCTTGTGGTTGACCGAAACAAATAAATAAATCCAGGAAGACCCGCATTCATTCACAAACAGTCCGTTTCCATAACAAGATGAGAGATGGAGAGAAAATGTAAGCTGTGGGAAGAGAAAGTAAATGAAAAGCAAATCATGGCATGACTTATGGAATGCAACTGGCAAACAGCGGAGACAACTCACTAAACAACGGTCATGGGATTCTCTGGCCCCCTCATCTGTGTTCAACAAAAATCAGGAATAGTCCAGATTTACCCCTCATGAATATCTGAGAGCTGCTGAGGCTACAGAGGACATGAGACTCCTAATTTCATTTGATAACGGGACAATTTAAAGGGGACAAACACCATGTCGTACTGAAAGCATGTTATTATATTCTTCATACAAACTAGCTAAGGCTGGTTTAGACGTAGTGTGCAGTGTGTATTCAATCTGCAGTCATAGACCATGAGGGACTTTGTCTCAGTGTGTGTGTTTGTGCGTGTGTGTGTTCAGGAGTGGGACTTGGATGTGGAAAGACCCAGATTTATACGTTTTGCTCTTGGAATATCCCTGAGATATGTTGGAGGCAGCCGGGGGATTTTCTAAAAGTCTTCTCCGGTTTCTCTGCTTCAGCATTTTGTCGTAGTGAGGACATTACGTGGTGACAACCGGCATTAAAATACTGCCCCCTCCTCCTCTTTTCCCATTCACACCCGTCAGCCTCTGATTCTCCCTCTCTTGCTTAATACTTTTCCAGACTGCTATTTCTTCCTTGAAAACAGGGTCACAGACAAGTTGAATTTAGCTGTATAGATGCTCATATGTCTTGAAGTGAGAGGAAACAATGAATGCAGCCAGACTAAAATGGCGTTTAACGCATAGATGACCTGAACAATGTGATTGTTGGGAAACACTGGGATAGCAGACTTATAGTCGCTGTTTAACGTCTTTCCTAAAAGTGTCTCAGCCACATCCCGCTCCAACAAATAATGAGTCTTCCCCTCTCTGATATGTTGCTCCTGCTACTATAACGGCGAGGGCTTCATTTCAAAGGCTTTTTCCTTGAAGCTAAATACGTATCTTATTCTAATGGTACTCCTGAGAACAGACCACTTATCCTGATATGAATTGAAAATTCACTAAAGGAAGCAGCCATGGCATGAATATGAAGCGTAAAACGGGTCGTAATACTGGAAGGGTCGATGCAGAAATATTTACGCTAAGTTCCAGTTTTATTATTGATAAACATATGGGCAAGGTTTACTCACATTGTGTGTTCGAATGTGAGAAAAGCTACAGGGCAAAGGCACTCAAAACTCACATGCAAAGCCTGTCAGCATCTCGCATTATGCAGCTACAATATGTGCCATTAAATACATTAATGTCTGTATGTTTGTGTCTGTGTGTTTTGCTAAAGACACTATGACATCCCGTCAGATGAAAACCCAATTCATGACTCCGGTTGCCGTTTCCACGGCACCATAAATAAGTCATTTAGGTCAGAGGAAATGATTAAGTGTTGATAATATTGTGCCAGTGCTCTTTTTGTGGATATTGATGTCAAAGTGAACTGGAAGACCAAAATGGTCTGTTTGGGTGGTTGACTAGATGTGAAACCGCATGAGTGTCCTTGAGACCAGCAGTTCTTTAGTGTGTGTGTGGGCATGGGCGTGTGTGTCTGGGCAAGTGTGTGTCTGGACGAGCTCTGGCAGGAACTTGGGAAATCACTGGCAGTTTCTCCAATAGAACCCAGTGTGGACCTGTTTGTTGACTCAGTGATGGTTGGAGGGGCAAGTGTTGCCATCTTAACACAAGCACAGCCGAGTGGGAGACATGTACACACACACACACACACACACACACACACACACACACACACACACACACACACACACACACACACACACACACACACACACACACACACACTGAGAAAACAACATCAAGTAGAGGGTACAGTGTATAGCCTGAGTGCAGTTTGCCTCCTCCTTATGTTAATCCACAGTAGATGCATACAATTTGAATGACAAACTTCACTTGCAGCCAAAGGGATGCATTTGGTTTGGGATAGGAGACTTGGAACTGCTTCACTGCAGCTCAGGTGTGCCAACAAACTCTGGATGAAACCACATATCTATTCTCCAGTTTCTTTCTTTATTTTCCCTTACCTAAAATGGTGTGGGGTGCAAAAGAAGCTTTGATTTACACATGGCTGGCTGTGTTATTTTTAATTTATTGGACAAAGCCTCAGCAGGGGAAGTCACCAGAGAGAATCTGGTGGTTTAAGCAGACTCTATTGCCGCCTGGACTTTGTATTAATAGTGAGAGCTCCAAAGCACAATCAGATCACCAAAGCAAACAACACACAGTAAAAGTCAGCTCTCACTGTTTTTATCAATTGTTGTAGTGGTTGTCTACAGTGACCGGGATGCCTAGAGGCGCAGCATTGAAAATGTAAAGGTTCAGGAGCATTAAGTATTACAAAATCCGTACAAAACGAGGTGTTGATAATGCATGGAATAGTTCTCTTGTTTAACATTTGAGTAATTTCCTTTTGGGTATTGCAAGCGATACAAATGTATTCATGTCTAATAGTTATTAATGTTAATTTTAACCTCTCATATTTGTTTATACTTATCATGAGGTAATGGGGACCACTGGGGAGCCAATTGTTTAATAGGAAGGGCAGATATAATTTCAGCACACTGTTAACACACGGGGAGTTGCATCTGGTGAATGGTCAATATCCTCAATCGATGCTGTTCAAATTTGGGATGCCATAGGGCCTGACAGCAATGAATTGTATTATTTTGGGCAGAGTGAAGAATAGGTCGAGTGGGATTGTTATGTTTTGGGAATATAAGCCCAATATTTATTTTCTGTACACATTGGAGTTTGGGGCATGAGGCATTTGTTTTGGTTCAAATCACTGCAGGCGCATGAAACTTGGCTACTAGATTCTATAGCAACTCCATAATTGATTTAGAAACATACAATGGCTGCTCAATCAGGGTTCTCTTTAAGCTTTGATCACTGAAAACAGCAGCACATGTTTGATAAGGCTTTTTCATTAGAGATTGATTAGCAGCATATTACAACAATATTCCCTCCGTCTTCAGGAACGAGTTAATCTCCTTAAAAAGGGAAATAAGATTGAAGCGTTGTGGTGTTCTCTAAATTGGAAAAGAAGACAATTAGGCCGTCTCGTGGCTGTCAGTCAACCCACTGTTGCAAGGTGTTCTATGAGGTGAAATCAAGCAGGCGGACTAGGGGAGAGGTGGTGTAGTGAGATGGAGAGGCCAGGCAGCCGAGGGGCTACACTAGAGCAGCCGAGTGCTGGGGAGGGAAACACTATCGCACTGTTCGTTTGGAGACATTCTGTCAAAGCCGGCCCGGGCTGACACCTCGGATCACAGTTTGATAGACGGAAGAGTAGCTCTCTCTGACTAGGTCCTATTAAGGTGGATGTTTTCAAAGTTTGGGCCTGGCACTAGGGAAAAAATAGGAAGGACACAGAGGGGAAGTGGAGCCTGAGCAGAGCTGACATGCTTCAAGGCCCTCTTCCCCAAACACGCAGTCGGGGGTCAAATCGCTTTCCTTACTTTCGCGCATTCTGGCTTGGTGTCCAACTTAGTGAATGTCCGATAAAAGAAGAGACACACACACACACACACACACACACACACACACACACACACACACACACACACACACACACACCACACACCACACACACACACACACACACACACACACATTTGTTTTTAATTTGCAATTTTAATTTGATTACTATTTTAAGACATTTTGTCATTCTTGTACATTGACTGTCAACATTCTGCTGTGACAAAACAATTTCCCAACTTTGGATGAATAAAGTATTTATCTATTTATCTATCTTGCAATGTCACATTTTAGAATACACAATGACGCAAATGCTCCATCCTGCAAAGCATGCATGGACGCGTGTAAACACATGTTTGCAAGCATTCATGCAGGCCAGCAGCCGTGCATATCTGTATATGTAGTTGTATATCCTATAGCGAGCAGACTGAGTTGTGTCCAGTAGGATTAGTGTTCGTAGGTTTTCGTGCAAGACCGTTTGTACCCCACTGCACCCCCCCTCTCCTGGATCAATGCTCTCCCGCTGTCACAGTGCAGTGAACAGGCAGAGGCAGCCAAGAGAGGCCTGCTGGACCTACAGAGGCACAACAGCATTGAGAGGTAGTAGAGGGGGGTGGATGGTGGGGGTAACGCTTGAGTGTGTGTGTGTGTGTGTGTGTGTGTGTGTGTGTGTGTGTGCGCACTGCTAGTCGTCAGAGAAGGGCGAAAGCAGAAACACTGCACCTTGACCACCTATTATGAAGCTCTTTGCCGCGATGTCAAGTGAAAGCAAGTTAATTGGGTGAAGCTGTAGAGCATGTTAGGGCGGTGGTTGAGGGCTCGCCGGCTTGACAGTTGAGTGTCAGCGGGACCCAGTGAAGTGTGGCTGAGAGACAGAGCCCTGTCACCGGCCTAAAGCAGGGCCGCTGGGGCTGTTAGGGAGAGAGGCACACCCCTCCCTGCACACACACACACACACACACACATTGACACACACACTCAATTACACTCACCAATCTTCTCTGGTGTCCGCCCACACTCTGTCACAAATTAAGATTATTTAGGAAAAAGTTAAATGATTTTCTTAAGTTAAAGAATTAACTTCATTTTGCAAAGGTATCACAAATTGCAGTGATAATAAAGTGTAATAATTAGCTGTTGACTTATGACAGGAAAGTAGTTGTTTACTTGTTTGGAAACATTTAAATTAAAAAACATTTAAAAAAAGATTTGTGCCTAGTGCAGTTCATCTTTGAACTAAGTGAGATAAATTAAGCACATTGTCAGCATGGTTTTGTTAAGTTGTTTTGAATCCTTTGTGGAAGATTTTGTATAATAATTACATTTAAATAGAAAGATCTGTTTGGACATCGCCAATGACAAAATCTCATAGTTGTTTATTTTTCAAGAGAATTGTACCCTTTGAAAGTATTTACATTTCCTCTTAATGTAGTCAGATAATTACTGACAATACGAACTTAAAACTGTGACTCAAACTGCTATTTAATGTAGTGATCTGATTAATGTTGTATTATTGTGGTTTTATTATGCAACGTACCTGCCAAACACTTTTTTCTGCGATTCCACAAATCGAATTAAATATTAGTAATATGCGATATTAAACCCCATCCCCATTTTTGCTGGTTTGATTTCCTCCTTTCCCTCAATGTATTCACTCATTTAAGAGCAATGAGTGGGGGACCTGACAAGTTATTGACTAACCTAAGCAGAACTTAGCGAAAGAGGCCCCAAATCTCCAGCGTTAAGCGATTCCCCGGGGAGGGTTGTAGAGCGGCGCTGCAGATAGTGTCGGAGGGTTGCAGGGGTGCCCATTTATCTTCCTAAAGCTCACATTCAATCTCCATCACACTGTCAGATGGAAATGAGACCCTCTCTTTTGTACCATTCACACCCCCAGAAGTGCTACTCAGTGCCCCTCTCTCAGTATGACAAAAAAACCCTAATTAGAGAAGATTGAATGATAGATGAGAGGACGATGGCCGTGGCCCCGAGATCATTGTGTTTTACACAATGTTCTGTCCGTGGCTGTAATACGTGTGCTGAGCAGTGTGGGAATCAAGCATGGCAGCGGATCCCCTGCTATGGGTGTCTCAACATACTCAACGATCCATAATGTAGGCCTTATGAAACTGATGGGCCAGAACACAGTCTCTATTCTGAAAGGCACAAAGCATTTGACAAGGTTGTTAGGACTTTTTTCCGGCCACAGTCACCGATTAGGCTAATCCGCTCGATTTGTGTTTGTATCAAGCAGTGCAGAAGCGTATAAAAGACACTCGGAGCTCTGCCCCCACGTTTAAATCCACATGCTCTGTGCCAAAGCATTCCTACATTTTCAATTTAGTCAAAATGTAATGTATTTTTTACGAGTTGACTTTAGTATAAGGATGTTTGGGATACAACAGATCGAATCCACCCCTGCAGCCAGACACAAGCCCTTTGACACTGAATGGACCACTTGCCTCAGGCAGCTCTGAAATAATTATGTTAATTTGATTATCCTGCAGTACAATATTTAAAAAGTAACACATCTCACTGAGCTGCATTTCAAAGGTTAGACGTTAGAGTGATCCTTCAAATAAAATGTGAAACAAAATAGTGGGATAAGCTTCAGTGGAGAAATCCTCTAATTGGTCTTTAGCACTTACTGAGCGTTTCATATAAACCGGCGGGTTGTCCTTACAGTCCTAACCTCACGAGTATCACCTAAAACCTGAGCATCAGCTTAATGCGATCAGATACACTTTTAAAATCTAATTCCTCAAACATTTCTACCATTGTCCAAATGTCTGATTTCACTTCACGACTCTCTACTCCTCTACTAACAGCTTTGTAAACTGCTTAAAGGACCATTACGTCTCCTTACTTCCTCTATCGGGTTAAATGTACTATCAGAAGTGGAGTCGAGCAGTTCAAGTTAAAAGGCAATAAGCAGTCAAGTAGTGAACAGTACCTCTGTGATGAAATACTTTTTCATTGCCGTCTCCTTATTCTATTCATCTTTTATAACCCAGATATTAATAGACATATCTATACTTCAACATCATGAAAAAGTAAATTCAGCGTACCATTCAGAATATCTATTAAGACTCTGCATGGAATATTTGAGTCACCATCAAACAGTATTCACAGAAGTTAATAATGTCAAGTGAGTAAAGCTCATTATCAGATAAAACCACATATTGCAAAGGGTTATTCTAACTTCGACAGATGGCCTTGCTGCTCAGTTTCTCTTTTAATTCATTTTTGTTGCAACTCATGGCATACTTGAAAACTCGTCGTGTTTTTGTGATATAACATATTATGGCATAAGAAAACAAACATGATTAATGACTCCTATGTTTGATAAAACTGAAACCAATTGTCAGTTTATCAAATGAATGAAACGTTGTTTTGAAATGTTCAGGTCTCCATAATTGAACATACAAAATGTTGAATCGTTTTGTTTTTTTAAATGTTAATTTACCAAACCACAATTATTAATAATCAGTTATACTATGTTAATTCATAATACTGCCCAACTTTTAATTTGATATATTTTGCTGTAAATACATAATAATCCGTAGTGAGCTGTGGTATTTCCTTAATTACATAACAATTTAAGCAATTCAATAAATTCAATTACGCAGAAGCTGTGATGTCACAAGAGAACACTTCTCTTATTTTCTCAATCTATTGCAATTAAAAAAAAAAAGAGAGATAAGTTTGGGGTCTAATTTTTAAAAGTTCCTAACAACGAAAAAAGGGCGAGAAAATCAATAAGCCATTTTAGTCTCTATCTATCAAAGCGGATTCCTTCTTGTCGGTTTCAAAGTGGGGATGTGGCACTTTAATAGGATAGCGCGAGGCTGTTTGAAATGTATGCCAATGATTCCTGTCATTTCATGGCAGCCCGGCCATGGTTCACTGAGCGCCCACTTCTCCCCTGTCAGCTCGACTGAAGACAAGCATTTAGTTGCAAACTTTGAGCAGGTTGCGCAAACCAGAAATGATGTGACTGCTACTTCCAATCCCCATCCTTCTCTTTCATGCTGCAATGCCACTGGCGGTCAAAGGAAAGGGAGAGGAGTGCGCTCTCCCTCATTTAACTGAAGAACATGCTGATTTAGTAAAAACCTGAAAGGTGAATAGACTAGAGGGGGGGTTTAAGTGACAAGAAAAGAGAGGATGGGTAGGAGAGGAGAAATACATGGAGGCAGATGTGCAGAGGAAGTCAAAGGTTATCAGTTGACCTTTTGTGTCAAATGTCTTGTTTGTTTGTTGTCGTCAAATTAATTTGATAATTTAGGCTTGAACAGTTTACACTCTTAACTTTGGCTGTTACACTCACAGGACTACGGCGTTCATTTCTAATGCATGGCCACCATCATTTCCAGATATCGATATAATGTCGCAGTCACACGTTTTTTTCTGTGTCTTAACACTTGGCCAGTAAGTCCGTATCAAGTAGCCCCGCTGGCTAGCTGACAGTTTGTGTGCGTCAAGGCCACGGCCCTGTATTTTCTGCCTTGTAGCACACCAAAGTAAAATCGCTTGTCAGGCCGAGGTGTCTGTGAGCTGACAAGATGCCCCAGTGACATTTCAGCTCGAAAGAGCAAGTGTCTTGCAACCGAGTGGTCAAATATCAGAGAATAGGTCAAGCAGGGCGGAGCTGAGTGCTATCCGGAAGGCCAGTCTCTACCAAACGCCAAACGCCCCCTTGACTTTGACAAGTGGGACTGCTGGGGGGTCAGTGAGGGCAGCGAAGGGGCGGCTGTGCGACGGAACAAAGTGATGTTCTGTTGGGCATGGCCAGACAGTGTGCACCTTATTGGCTTCAAAAGGGAAAAGACATTGACATTGATTAATCTTCTTAACCCTCTTGAACATGAAGAGAGTGGTGGGAGCTTAGAGTGGAGGGGGTTTGGCAGCCCCATAAGATGGGCCACTCCAGTGGTTTGTACGGAGCATGGCCCCCTGAAATGTACTCTGACATTCATTAGAATATCTTTGACACCTATCATGGGGGAACCGGCAGAGGCTAGAGGAGGAGAGCGCGGTCTCCAGTGATCGCAGTCACCCCCAAACCTTTTACATCGGGTCATGTGAGTGAATCTCTGCTAGCTAAAGAATGTGAGGTAATCAAGCGTGAACACAACGCCATCTGATGGTTTTGCATACATAGTTCATTTGATGGTAGTTTTTACATGGGGACAGTAATAATTAGAAGACAAACGTAAAAGGAGTCTGTTGCATCCTGCATGAATATGGCTGGAAAGAACGTTCCATTTACTTTTGGACAGTCTGAAATTGTAATTTGGGTATTGGTATATACACAGAGTTGTAAGTGACACAAAGAAGCGCCTGAATAAAGTGCAAGCCTTTGCATATACAGTAAGGTGTCAATTCTAACGTCCAGTTGCTGTTATAAAAACATGAAAGCTGCTACCTTTAGCTTAGGCCTTTGTGTTTTTGTGTTTTTATGCTGTTTTCCTGTTTTTGATGAATTTTAATGGAAACAGATAGAGAAAGAGAGAGAGAGATAGAGAAGAGAGAGAGCATGTGTCAAAGTCTTGACAGCCATCAAGGCAATACGGCTGTGCTGACATAAATATTTAACACTGAGGGGCAACCTACAGCATGTCATGTCACGGCCGTGATTAGGGTGAACGGTGACCCCCTCTCATATAACATGGTTTCATGTAGGAGGGTGGCGGGGGGGCATGTGTCAGCGCTTCATAGGCTCCCTATCAGAGGGCGGACGATGCTCCCTTTAACCCTCATTTCCATAAAGCCATTCCTTTGGAACAGTGTTCCCCGAAGGTCTCGACTCCCTACCTGCTTATTCTCCATCTGCAGGTGGTGCAGAATCCTTGCAGAACGAGCCGCCTCTGAGACCACACGATCAGGCCTGTTTGAGTGTGTGTGTGTGTGTGTGTGTGTGTGTGTGTGTGTGTGTGTGTGTGTGTGTGTGTGTGTGTGTGTGTATGTGTGGCCTAGCATTACTATACTTGTGGGGACCTAAATCTGTTTACACAGTCACGTGTGGGGACCCGCCTGCCTTATTGGGACAAAATGGAGGTCCCCATGAGGGGAATCATTAATTTTAGGGTGAAGACTTGGTTAGGTTAAGGGTTAGGGTTAGGTTTAGGCATGTGTTGGTTATGGTTAAGGTTAGGATAAGTCTCCAGGAAATGCATGAAAGTCAATGTAATGTCCCCTGAAGTGATGTATACATGGTATGTGTGTGTGTGTGTGTTACTCCACTTGACATCAGACCTCTTAAGAGCCTGATGGTGTAGGTCCAGGAGCTGTTTATCATTCAGCCAACATCATTTGGTTGTTTCTCATCGATTGGTTCAAAAATGTTTTTCCAATGTTATGTCATTGTTTGCGGGCCGTCAAGGCTGAGCCCTCTGTGAATAATTCCAACCTTAATTGGAAAGAAATCCATATGTGGAACTTCACTTGCGCATTGGATCACAGTTCCTTGAAGAAACAATTACAAACCATAGAGGGGTAATCAATGGCTTCGCATCGCCATGAAATGTCACCAGAATGCAACTGATATAGCCCTGTAGTATCTGCATTTATTGTTTTTTTCCAAAAGTATGGAGAGAATAAAGAACAAGAAACGGTTGCAAAAAGATAGTGAAAAGCAGCACATTCTACATTAGCTAAAATACATACATGCATGTGAATTCAACCTCATTTTTGAGTTCAGAATCTCAGTTAATGAACCACCAATTCACATTAGCAGCTAGTGTCTTACAGCACTTTCTTTTTCAGCCTTTAACCCGTCGGGTGTTAATATAGAGTTTCTTCTAATCATCCTTCTTAAACAGAAAAATGATAATGAACTGTGGGACACAATCATATAATAATGCATAATGTTAGAATGTATTCAAGGTTTATTGGGGTCAGGCCTCCCTACTGTAAGTCAACACGTTAATCATACTAATAAGTTAACCTCCACTATTGATTCGTTGACCTAGTTTCTCCAGAAGAAAATGGATGATGCTTAATAACTAATAAGGTAAAATAGTATTAATTACAAAAGGGTCTGAAAAATGCAACATTCGGAAATAATGTTACTTTTAATGCTCGGATAAAAAAAGTTGTTATCTCAGTCTGCCTTTAATAGTAATTCTGGGACTCTCTGAAGTGTATACAAACTGCACAACAACAGTTCTCTCTAACAAGACGAAAGCATTGTGATTTGATGACAAAAAAAACATGTTTTTGTCTCGGCCACAAAAGTAGGAGAGAAGCACTTGACACTATATAATTTACCTTCAGCACTTGGGAGATCCTCCTTTTCCAGTAGGCTGAGCTGATAGCTCTTCCGGTAGATGACATATTACACCCGGCCTGTGGTCATGCCCAGGCTCCATCTCTCCAGTTCTTTGTTCAGTCACAAATCATTCTGTGGGCTCCCTTAAGTGCATCTGTGTTTGTTAAGTGCCCAGACCATAGACCGTGGTGTTAATCCAATTTGCCCTTAACATTTTCTCCAGCAGTTGCCATGTGGTTGGGTGGTTAAAGGAGGATAGTGACACACCTGGGAGAAAATGAAATAACTCTCCCAAGGTACAGGAGAGGGATGAACTTGAAACAAACAACACGAGAGGGGAGGAAGATGGGCTGTGAGTGCTGCTACCTGTCCCTGTAGTCGTTTAGTCTCACACACACACACGCACGCACGCAAGCACACACACACACACACACACACACACACACACACACACACACACACACACACACACACACACACACACACACACACACACTCATCGTCACATATAGTGAGACAAAAGTCTCTGATTAAATTTTAATGGGAAGCCTTTTTAGGCCAGCCCTATTGTCTTTCCCATTAAAGTCCCGGGGATACTGGTATCTCTCTAGTGAGCGGTGACAATAGAAGGCCCTCATATACTCTCCTCCCCTCCTCTCTAGCAGGGAGACGGAAGTGGGATGTTATTATTATTTCATGCCTCAGAAGAGTCCCGCGCTCACTTTAGGGCTCGGTCACAGCAGTGGAGCATCCTGCTCGGGGAATGCTCTGAGAGGTGCTCTGAGTGCACACACTATTGTTCACTTCAGGTTGTGTGCCATTTTCTTACATGCCCCCTGAGCGGAAGAGAAGCGTTGTTATTTCAGCCTTGTTTCGCATGGTAAGACAAGAAAAGCATTTAGCGCTCCAGAACAGGTCAAAGGTGACAGGCAGAGTAATGGACAAGCAAACTGTAAAGTCCTGTTCACAAGGCCGACCCACAATAAGCTAAATAAAAGTCAAAATAATTACAGTGGCCATATGAAAACAGTAAATGTCCAGGAAATGTAACAACTGTTTTCACAAGATTTTAACTATTATCGAAGCCAAACGTTTTGTTCGAGAGGGCCCAAGGAATTACACAGAAAAACAGGTGAAGCAGTACTATTACATTTACACCCCCAGCTGCTGGTGGGTAAATTAATCTAAATACTAATGAACAGTTATGTCTGGGTTTAGGCCGCAGCAAGAAACACAGAAAACAGACACAAAAACAAGTGTTGAGTTTTACCAGTTCAAGTCAGAACCCAGTTCATTTACAGCACTGAGATGTTGTGTGTCACTATCTCTAAAATTTAAAAAATAAAGGTTTTAATTGAAGCCATACATGCCATTGTTTTCCTTTTACTGCGACAAATACCTTTCTAAAATCTAGGCATTACAGAAATGTCAGTAAACACCTAAAACTATATACATTTCAATTAAAGAGTTAAAAAAACATCTGTTTGCCTTCAAAACATTTCTCCTGAGATTTATGTTGTACAATAACAACGCTGAGAGCATCTGATTCAAGTGTATTGATGCCTACATCTGATTACTTGGGAGGCATTCGGTTCATTAGACCCCCCTGATAATTGAATTTTTGAAACCATTGTTTGTTTTATAGTTCTGCTGTATGGGCTAATGGCTTCTGGTAGATGGCAGTTGATATTGTTATAGATCCAGCATCATGTCAAAGTTATCAAATATCTTTGTCTCTCTTCAAATGTGTATTCATTCAGAGGTATACAACTGACTCATCAGACGGTCAGCTTGTTTAATTACAACTACAATTTATAAAACAATATGACCATCAGGATGAAAACAGCTTCTTCCCCTTTTTATAATCACAAAGAAAGTGACAGAATGGCAGAGTTCAGAATGATGACTAAGGCATTTTAAGTATTTATTTGAAATGATCCTCTTATAATATAGATACAGTTGAATTTGACCACTGTCATTTTTAATTGCAGTGAGCAAATACAAATCATTGCCTGAAATCAAATGTGACCAGCCTTCAGTGTAAATGTTGAATTATACATTTATGTATGTATTCCTCTCTTACAACCTTTCAGCGGCCGTTGTTTAGGGAGTTGGGATTGTTAGGTGTCTGTGCATCCCGAAGACATCTGAGGGTATAATTAATGAAAAATAGACTAGCTGTGACCTTTGAGCCGAGTGATTGACGCAGATGGACAGTTACAATCTTTTAACCTTCAGAAATGTCAAGATGAACCTAAACTCTGTGGCTGGGCCCGCTGACACCTGTCCTCCTTCCTCTCCCACTCTGCGTGCCACAGTATGAGTCTCCTTATGTTTACTATCACCATATTGATTTGTTTGTGAAGAAGGCTGTGGTGCCCATTAAATATTCACAGCTTGTTTTTTCCCTTTCACCATCACTTTATTCGAAAAAGCAATTTGTCTCCTTTACTCTTTATAAGTTGTGTTCTGCTCACGAGTTCTAGGAACATGAAGGCAAACCCTTTCCACCATTAATTTTTAAATCTCTATTCTTTTGAATCTCTAAATCCCCTTATCTCCTTTGGCAGTTAGCTCGTTTTGTCTGGTTGTGAAAAGAGCTCCCTCACACCTACAGTTCTGATCACTGTCTGTGCGTTTACTCGGCACACTGAGGTAGTTCATAGGACGGACCATCCCGTCCACCCTTGTAATTGATTCGTAGGATCATGCTTGGATTTTTCCACCGAAAAAAGATATCAAAGACTGAAGATATCACAGCCAGAGTCAACCTGATCCACACTTCTGTCAACCAACTCAAAGTTTCCTCATATTTATTTCAGAGGGCGGCGAAACCTTCTCCTTTCGTAGTTTGTTGTTTTGTTCCAGCAGAACATTGTTTAAAACACTGGAAAAGTAGCTGAGGCAGATTAAAGCACTCTTTCCCTTCTCATTCTTATTTTCCGATGTTCCCAGTGGAGCAGAGACTGAAGTCTTTGCTGCCGTCAGAGTGATTAGGTGTGGCTGCGGAGGCCAGCTTCCTACCCCCGTTTTCAGCAGGTCCTAATTTCATGTGAGTAGCTGAAAGGATGTGTTTGCGTTTATTTGCGCCTTTTATGTCGGAAAACTTCAAAGGCGCCTTCTCCTCTTCACCTATCAGCAATGACAGATAGCGCACCCTGGGAGAGAGGGCGAATACACATGCGCCACACCCCCTCCTCAAAGAAATAAAAGAGCTTGGAAGTGATATTAGGAGGGCTGCAGGTGAGAGGCGTCCGTTAATATGTTAATGTGATCCTCCTGTTAGGTGTCTCCAATCCCCTGAAGATGGGCAGTAATCAGTTTGTTCCTGTCTGCTGGCTTTCTGGGAGGGAAAGGCGGCACTAATCAGAAGTGGCGTAGCTCTCGCAGATGCCTGGCAAAGGGGAGGGGAGAGAGATGACACCTCACGGATTTATTACCTCCCCATCTTCATCCTGAGCTGGGTGAATCCTGCATAAAATGGGCAAAATAAATAAAGCTAACCACCATGTTAACCAAACATGGCAATTGCAAGCCTGGAAATCCTAAATCAAAGACGCCTCTTGAGTTTTACCTTTGTGTTTTTGTCTCCTTTGCATATATGAATTATTATTCTCAACTCATTGTTACCATTATCTTCATTTTCTCCACTGTGCCACTTCAGATTGTGATAGACTTTTTGTAAAAGGAGTAAATGTGACGCAGTTAAGTAGGTTAAATGTAACTTCTTTCACAATATTTGGACAATTATTAATGATTATTTTCATCATTGATCTGCAGACAACCTTTTCTCAAAATGTAATTTATTGCGATGAATAATTAAAAGATTTTTAGTGTACGATCATGTAAGAAAAATTGAAGGGAAAGCAGAAAATAACAACAACTGAAAAGCAGGAATTCAGTTAATATTTGTATTTTTGTTTAAAATAATTAAATCAGCTCCTAATTAATATATTATAATTAGCAGTCTAAGTTGTACAGTATAAGCTTATTACAATCGTTTCAGCTTTGAATAAAATATATTTTTCTATTGATTTTAAAATGGCTGGTAAGAATGAAAAACATATAAATTAGACTGGGTTTCTAAAAAAGAAAAAAAACATTTTTCATCCCTCCTACACTTGACTCCTCAGCCTTGGGGCTTTTTAATTAAAAATCTTCCCTCTTTTGTTCCATTGTCTATGTTTACTTTGCATTTTGGAAAGTGATACAACCCCACTTTGTAGTCGGGCTGTTAGGCCATGCCCCTAATAAGTTTGGAAATCGAGCATCACATTAAGGGTTTGACCTTTCGATGTAACTAAACTGGCCTTTTCACCCACAGACATTCACCTTTGACCCCTGTCATTCTCAATACTCTGTGCACAGGTTATCAGTTAAGTATTGATTAAATATCTTGTCTTAAAGATGCTCAGGTATTGAGCCCTATTTATTTTTAATGAGAGATAACATATTCGTTGAATTATCAGTGGAATACATTTCTGAACAGGAAATAATAACACAAGTGCGTTAGGTCTGTCGTGGTTTAGTGGTGTCATCACTCTTCAGCCAAATTCATTTTCAGGGGAACATTTGTGAAAAGTGATTTTGAATGAATATAGAACATTTTCACAGATCATTTTTGGTTGAAGTGGTAGTTCTTTTTTGTCTTTATCTGTCGCTGTAAGTCTCACTTTTTTTCTTTCTGTGGTAAGGTAGTGAACAGTGGAGTCATATGTGTGTGTAAATGTGTGTGTCCATGTGTGCACACACAGTGCGTGGCAGGACAAGACGGTAAAGGTCAGCACGATGAGTTCAGGAATGACAGGAAACAATGAACCTTCCCAGGTCCAGTAAATTAACCCATGTCACGGGCTGCTCATTCCTACTGATCAATACTGAACACTTTGCTTTCAGAAAATGAGGGTCATCCTCCTCGGGCCCCAGCCTCCTGGGGGACACACAGGAACGCTGATAAAACAATCACCATAAAGAGGTTCCAGACTCACAGCAAAGAGCGAGTGCTGGAGGCTCCTTCAGTGTCAGCGTGTGTGCTAAAAGCCACTCGCTCTCGTCCAATCCCCCCTACCACCGCTGCTAGCTCCGCTCTGACAGGGCCGCGGTCGATAAAGTGGATTTGAGATATAAATGTTTTCCAGAGCCCTCTCCATCACTTGGAGACACCTGCAGGACAGAGCACAGTGACACACAGGGAGGCTCTATTCCACCGTCTGCGTCCCCCCCCCCATTTAGAAAGTTAGTCCCAGAACGTGGCGTGAACGCTGCTACCAGTATGTCTCGTAATCTGTGACAGCTTTGGTACTTACTTTTATCTCTCTGAATTTCCTGAAGTAATTGAAGAGCTACAAAAAAAGTCCTCTGAGAGTTATATGCTTGGGAGACACAGGAGTTAGATAAAATACCTTAAAAACTAAAGTATACACAGCATCCCAAGTGGCAGGAGCAGTTTCATCCAGCAGTACCTTGTTTGTTATTGTACGCTTGTGGCATGGGAATGTATGGCAGTTTATTGGTTAATGTTTTCCTGCGTTGGTTCAACCGTCCAGAATGAATGACCTAATGGATTACATTTAAATATAAAACATTAATGGTCCATAAAGGATGATACTATTAATTTTGAGCGTTTTAAGTGACACTACCAGGAAGACATTTTTTCAATTTTCCACACTCAGGATACCAACGATGTAGATTTAATCAAACTGTAGTTAAATGCCAACTTTAACCCTCCAGGTTTATCATTTGGTGGTGTTGAGGTAGGAAAGGTTGAACGAGCAGCGATGGTAAATGTTATCCTCAATAGATATTATAGGGATAGGGTTGTGGCGGTATTTAACATTCACACATCAGGAATGTTTTACTCAGTATTGAAGGTTAGTGTTATCAAGCATTCACCCTTATTATGGCATTAGGATGTACGCTTACTCAATGAAGAGAGTTTTAATTTCCCTCTGACAACATTTTCCCTTATGATCCCATACTTGTAAGTATATAAGAACAGCCTGGTTAACATGTCTTTTTTGGTTTTCTGTTGTTTTAATGAACTCAGCCTCACAGGGACTGCAGCATGCCAGGCTTTCATTCTTGTTTAATTTTGAATCAATCTGCTATTCTTTCCTACTTTTTTAATTTCAGTAGCTGGTGTTGACATCTTCTTTTTTATCCATGTACCTCGCCTAGTATTGATAGTATTTTCTGCTGTCGTCTACCTTCACAGCACACAAACAGCGCACACACACTTAAATGTGTAGACTAGACACACACACACCCAGCCAGCTAGCGATGCCTCCTGACCTCAGCTTGCGGTCGCTGCTGGCTGCCCAGAGAATATTAAAGGCTTAGATAAAGGGAGCTGGAAACCGGTTGGGGCTGGCCCATCGGCCCGGAGAAAGTGCTTGGAGCAGCAGTTGCAGTGGCGGCTCAGGGAGCCCTTTTTCCATTAGGAGTCATTTCCAGGTCCACCCTCAGCCGGTGACAAAGTGGTCTCTGCGTCTTCATTTTCTGCTGATCGCGTGTGAGCCGGAGGGAGGGAGGGACTGTCATCAGTTACTGCTGCCGCCGCCCCCTAATTGCAGCCAACTGTCGATGCGTGCATTTGGACCTTTTTCAGGTCTACATTATTTATTGGGAGAAAAATATTGTATTGATTTTGGATGGCACGCTGAGGTATAAGTGATGTTGCTAAAGAGCTGACAAGACACTCTATAAACTTTTATAACAGTGTCGTCGTCGTGCTTTGCTGACTGATAATTAACACGTCTGAATTCAACGTAGGACAGAATACGGCTGCATTGCAGGAATCACAAGTGTTTAACTTGAGTACTGCCGCCAGACCGTCAGCAACAGTACATGTTCTGTCTTTGTCTAAATTCAATACATAGAAGAAAGAAAAGGAAAATCTACAATATTTCTGTAAAAGTCATAGCTTTTATTCATTTTATTTAGACTTTCTTTTTTAAGAAAATACCAATGACAACCAAATCAGCGATATATTTACCCAATCAGATATAAAAACGGATAATGCTCATGTCTCTGCCATTTATAAAAGTGGTTCATTCTACACTCTAATTGATAATTTATGCGTTTGCTTAAAAAATACTCACATTTCCACCTTTGAACGTTTTGTTAATCAATTAGAGAGTATTAGTGTTTTAGGTTGACTTTTAAAATCTGTCCAGGGACTACAGATGAAAAATAGCCTCTTGGCTAACTCTGGCACATTTACAGAAATGTTCATTAATGTGCACTGTCCCTGTTAAATAAATAAAATAAATAAATACTAGCTGGTTGCAATTTAGTGTTTCACCCAGCAGCAAACTCCTCATCTGTGTATGAATAGTTCAAACAGTTGGTTTTAGTCTTCTTTTGGTCTGCATATTAAGGTGACCCTGGCCTACACAGCATGGAAATTGAGAGTAATGTTTGAGCAGCGGGGAGTATTCTTGACTTTGGCATGTATTTCATTCCACAGACAGTCCAAGTTAATGTATTACACTTAAACTTTATTTGTTTGTTAATTTCATCTTGCTTCATAGGGCATATCAGTTACCTCTGCTCATTTTAGACTAACAACATCATTTGTCTTGCAGATTGTTACATTAGATTGGCTTCGAGAACACATAGCATTTTAACTGTATGTGCTAGCAGTCTCACCACCTTATCATAAACCTGTCTGCCATTTTTATATCTTATGAAACTCCTAAGCTTTGCACCTTACCCTCTATGTGAGTTTAAGTTTCTTGTTTTTCAGTGGAGCGCCTTGCCATGCCATCTAATTCCCTCCAGTTGGGTCACATTATAAAAATGTGTTCATGATCCCTTTCCAATGCAGTGACCTCATTACCTGTAAAGACGTGTAGTAGATGTGTGAGCACATTAGAGCTGTTTAGTGGTGCAGGGGCAGGAAGGTTCAATGCCTCGTTTTGGCACCAGCTGTGGGCACTCCAGGAGTCCCGAGAACCACGCAAACAGCCCCAATGCTGCTCTGCATATAGGATCAGTCCAAGGTTCATAATGAAACACATACATGTGGGGAGTGACACGTATAATCCTACTCTAATCTTTTCAGACGTTTTAACAAGGCTGACAAGTCACATAAAATCAAAGGAACCTGACTATAAAACTGCACATAATAGTTAGCACAGCTTTGGTAAAGGAAAAGAGGAAAGAAATCACATTGTTACTGAAAACACAACTGTTTGCCAAACTACCACTTTCTTTTGTTTTACAATAGTTTTCAAATAAAAACAAGGCCGCCTTTCACAGGCGAGGGAGGGCAAGGGCTTTGTAAACCACTTTCTCCCTCCCCTTCCCTCTTTCAATAAAGGCCCTGTGCCTAGCATACCTGCAATGTTTGATTCCATGTAATTGAAACAAGGCGAGAGTGGGTCCTTGCCAGCACATGGCCTCACCATTTAAGGTAATGTTTGCGCTGCTAAAGCGGCTAATGAATCCAAGTCTTGGGAGCTGGCACTGTGACTCCGCTCACAGTGCCTGAGAGCGCCTCAGGATGCTGTCCCCTTCCCCTGCACACAGCTGTGAAAAGTTTAAAAAGCCCGACCCCATAACATGAAACGGTGAGGGCGAATACAACTACAATTAAAAAGGGGGGGGAAATATTACTTTGGCATCCTGAGGTCATTATCCGCAGTTTATTGGCATTTGTACAGTGCTTTTATTTTTGCTTTATATGAGGGGAATTGGCCTTTAATTGCAGCGTTTGCTTGTTTTTCCTTGCAGTGTTTTTAATTTCTGAATGCTTGTATGCGTCAGGGGAAAAAGCTGGTGTACCTTCGATGACCCCATGAGATTCCCCCAAAGAATAAATCGTCCCATCTTAAACCCTCTGCTCCTGGGATCCTCCACAAAGCTCATTATAAGGGAAGAGTAGGCAATAAGTTTATCGCAATGTTATAATCCTAATTGGTATTTATTTCATTTGGATGGACTAATCGTTGGACTGTGTTAACTTCCTGAGTCTTAAAAAATGAGATACATTATTAATGCTATAGTTAAATGCAGCAGACAGTGTCAATTGTAATTTCATATAATAGAATCATCAGGAATGAGGATATGGTTCAAGGGGTCACCCAAGAATATTTGAGTTGTCTGTGGTTTATTTGCATGAACTATGGAGAATGTTTGGAATTCCACACATTTCTTTAACGCGATAATGTCCAAGAGCGGCTACATTTTAAACACAACAGCTTTCCTGTGACAAAGTGTAACACAACACAGACTCGCTGAACTCTGGACCAAACCACAGTACATCTGTCCTAGGAATTAAGAGCACATTGGAGACCACAAGCCACAAATACGTTACAGAGGAAAAGACTACATTTCGGCTATGCTACCTTTCCTGTGTGGCTCGCTGTATTGAGCCTTTTGAGCGAGGGGCTTAATCCACTAACTAGACTAGAGAGCACCCTAACTGGCCTAATCCAGAGGCTCTCTGGGGCTCTCCAGGTACTGATTGACTGATTGGTGGAGATGGATGCTATCTGGTGTAGTGCAGCTCCGTTGGGCATTTAAACAACATTAACGTTGGTGGATAGGCAGGCAGAGGGAGAGCATTATGAACTATGAATGATGGTCTCCTGACAAATCACTACGTGCCATGACAAATGCACATTTTATGATACTCTCCAGTTGCTTCTGTCAGCTGGGATGACTAATGTGGCTACTCTGTTTGTTTGTTTGGATGTGCAGCGGTTGATGCATGAATGTCGTTCCCGGTAACTTCCTGTAAGTTGGTAAATGTAATGGTGTTGATCTTTTTTAAGCCCAAACAGTATATTTTTTAGTCTTAAAATAATACATGTATGCCTCCTCATTCCTTCTGCTATCCAAAGGTTTGTCCTATACTGTAAAGATTTGTATTTAAGTAAACTGATTTTGTTATTTAAATGATCTATCATTACATTACATTACATTGCATTTAGCTGACGCTTTTATCCAAAGCGACTTACAATAAGTACATTCGACCAGGAAGACACAACCTTGAAGAAAACAGAATCATATAAGTACATCAGGTTTCATAGAGCCAAACATTTCAAGTGCTACTCAACTGGCTTTAGATAAGCCAGTCCTTTATTAGTATATAAGTGCTTTGTTAATAGTTCTATTGCTCGAAGTGGAGTCGAAAGAGATGAGTTTTCAGTTTAATGGGGAGCTCATTCCACCATCTTGGAGCCAGGATAGCAAACCCACGTGTTTTTGCTGATGGGAACTTGGGTCCCCCTCGCAGCGAGGGTGCAGCGAGTCGTTTGGCTGATGCAGAGCGTAGTGCACGCGCTGGGGTGTACGGTTTAACCATGTCCTGGATGTAGGAAGGGCCAGATCCATTCGCAGCATGGTAAGCAAGTACCAGTGTCTTGAAGTGGATTCTAGCAGTTACCGGAAGCCAGTGAAGGGAGCGGAGGAGCGGTGTGGGAGAATTTAGGAAGGTTGAAGACCAGACGAGCCACTGCATTCTGGATGAGCTGCAGAGGTCGGATGGCACATGCAGGTAGACCAGCCAGGAGGGAGTTGCAGTAGTCTAGGCGTGAGATGACGAGAGCCTGGACCAGAACCTGAGTCGCTTTCTGTGTCAGCTGGGGACGCATCCTCCTGATGTTGTAAAGCGTGTATCTGCAGCAACGGGTTGTAGCAGCGATGTTTGCAGTGAAGGACAGGTTGTTATCTAGGGTCACACCCAGATTCCTTGCAGTCTGAGTCGGGGAAACAACTGAGGTGCCGATGTTGATTGTTAGGTCAAGAGTGGGACAATCTTTTCCCGGGAGGAAGAGCAGCTCAGTCTCATGACCATACAGTATGGAATCTTGCAGTATGCAGACGATGTATTTAGTAGACATAAGTATTTTTAAGTCAAGCTTATCTAAATGTTTTGTTACTTCCCATTGTAAAGCGTCCTTGGGTTTCGTGAAAGGCGCTATAGAAATTGAAATTATTATTATTATTAAATCTAAACTGATGTTTTTGGCGACTAATCAAAGATTTTCATCCACCTGAAAAATGTAAAACAACATTTTGTCATTATCTAAATACGCCTATTGTCTTAAGCTCGAGGAACGATACTACAGCAGTGGTTTTGAGCACTAAAAACCCTTTTCCAGTCGATATGTCACCCAGGTATTCGCAGCATTAAACAAATCCAAGATGGGTGGGATTATATCCAAGAATTCCTCCCTCCAAGGTTTCAGCTCCTTGTAAAATATGTCTATATCCTGTGCTCGGAACTCATTAGAAGAGTGTGTACCCACCGGAGAGTGTGAGCCCTCGCAGTGCTCAAATCTGAGGAGCACCGCTGATGTAATTAGAGATCGGTTCACACAGCACATTATATTGGCCTTTCCTTTGTGCGCCAAGCAGCAAAAACAACTTAATCTGACAATAAAATCCAAGTAATTTTTCTCCCATTTTTCGACTGTATTGAAACAACAATTGAGATAATAAAAAGGAACACGCACCATAATTGCGCCAAGCAATATTGGACCCCTAATTAAATTACACCCCTCCCCTTTCATAACTAAATGATAATCATCACAAAGATTCACATGCCCATTTGCTAATAGATATGTTGAAGTTATTAAAGTAATCAGCAGCAAAGGAAATCCATTCAGAATTGATTGTGGAATATGCTGATTGAGGCACGGTATTATTCGGAGGTTGGGTCCAGTGTGGGAGTGATCATTAAGAGATCCTCCAAATGAATGGGAATCATCCTTATTCTGAAGAGGGGGCTTATAGGGGCGAGGGCTTCTCACTGAAACAGACCTTAATTAAGAGCTCTGATGTTATTATCAAGCAATAGCACAGAGGCTCTGCTACTGGATTCCTCTCCAACACAAGTTACTGTAATAGATAAATACACGCTGGGCTTTATTGGTTTGAACAAAGGAACAATTTCACTAACACTTGAAACCTCAAGAGCAAGCTGTCCTTCACATTCCCTTTGTACACTGTGGTTAAAATGCCTTTCATTTTATTGGCATGCAACCCTTTTTCTTTGGTCTTGATTTGAGTAAAAATCTATGCCGATTAGCCCGGTAATATGATTATGTGCATTTGGAATTGATGTTTACTCTTAAAGCAGTCGATGCCAGTTAGGTATGAAACCATGCAATCCTTCACGCTAAATCGCATTAATACCTAATCATCCAGAATGAGGCAGAAATTCAAATGGTGACAAACTCAGTTTAAATAAATTACTATTTGACTTTCCAATTTGTTTAGAAACTTAATCGCATGTTGAACCTAGGCGGATATTTTTCAAATAATGAGACTCTGTGAAACTGCATGTTAAAAAAAGAAAAGGGAATAGCATTTTTTTGATTGAAATGTTTCTGTACTGTAATTGAAGTGTATCTTTCTCTTTTATTAATACAATATTTGGTTAAATGTGTTTGTCAGTTCAATTCCATCACAAATCACATTTGTTATTTTAGATAGTGACCTTTTTTATTGAAAAAAAGCACAATTTACAAAATTGTAATTCCTAATTTAACCTCCAAATGATTTCAACTTATTAGAAGTCTGAAACACTCTATTCATAGCATTTAAAATCTTTATTAAATCAGAGGGAAAACACGGTTCTAACCCATCGAAGCAACAGCACATCTTCTGTGTCTGTGCCTCGTTTTTATTTCTTACTGTACGAGCCCTCGGAGAGCACCGGAGAATAGGATACAACATCATTTCAGACCGTTCTGCTTTGCATTACAGTACCAACAAGCACACATGCCTTTTTAAAATTCACAGGAAGTCCAGACGAGTAAAATACTCAGGAAGGGGGAAAAAAAAGCCAGGATAGGCATAGAGTCCAGTATAATGAGATCTGTTATTCTGGCCCATTTTATACCCACCTAATCACACGCTCAAATAGATTCTGTGAAACCCCATCTCCCTTTGAAGACACTCCCACCACTCATGTGATCTGATTAGTATTTTACATGAGATACCAGCCCAGGCCAATTATGAGAGCTGACCACAATGTTCCAGTCATTTGATGGGGTGGAGATTCAGTGAGGTGGAATCATAATTTAGGGCAGTTAAAGACAGACCGCTGGATCAGTGGCTCCCATAATGCACTGAAAAAAGGGTGGCCCAATTAGTGCCTGCCCAGGAGCGAGTTCAGTCAAACCTGGCTTTGAGTATGGCAGCAATTAGTCGCCAAATCCTATACGGGAGTTTCCTAATCTTACATAGCCCTTCAGAATTTAATGTTATGTTGCAATTTTACAAGATGACTGCTACAGTACACGTTGCACATATAAAAACAGAGTAGGAAATCTCCTTGTAATTTAATCACAGCAAAGACGCGGTCATGTTTACAAGGTCTTTGTTGGCTGTCATACAAAGGATCACACTGCACATTATCCAACATTAATAGTGGGCCTGGATCTCAATATATCAGAATTTATTCTTGGTTAAAAATATTTTTGAGATATATACTAAACAGCTTTTAATGTGGAAAAAAAAGCAATGCAGATGATCAAGTTTGGTTGTTTTCTCTGTGGGGAGGATAGTGAGAGATAGTGGGTCCAGAAGAGGGTGCCATAGATCAGAATCCAACACGCTCTGCCTTTTCTTTTGCCTTCTTTTCTATCAGCCGTCTGGTAACACACACAGATCTGATCAAGTGGAGTAGCACGCTCCTAGGTAGCTGCCTATTATTCTGCAGAGTTCATAACTGTCAGCTCCTAATTCAGTACAGTAGAGCAGTGTTAATTATCATCCAGCAAGGCTGCAGGAAGGGAGGCAGGGGACCACCAAAATAAGAGCTATTCGGGAAATAAGACAAATGTATTTGAGCTGTGAGGGAAGTAATTATGCTTTTATCCTCAACAATATTTCTTCCTTTTCTCATTCTCTCCTCTGCGTCTCTCTCCCGGTCTCTCTTTCTCCAAACCAGTGTGCGTACCCTCCCGCAGGACCTAGGTGAGGAGTTATTTCTGCATCTGGCTTGAGGTTCCACCAGGCTTTTACATAATCAAATCAATATTGCTATGATTCACCCTCTGGCAACGACTGCCTCGTGCAAGTTTCACTGGTGATGTTTGGCAGCTTACGAGATAAAAAAAGACAGAGTGAGAGGAAAAAAAAACCTTAGTTAAAAATCTCTGGGCTATTGATTTCTTGCCTTGTTGGTCCTCTCACTACCACCCGGCTTCTCAGCGCCCTGTTTCCCCCCTTCCCTGTCTCCCCCCTTCCCTGTCTCCTTTGTTGTGTCCTCCATGTTCAGATTTTTCCGTCAGGTAAATAAGAAGTGGTCCAACAGAGAGGTGGAGCTCCGGGCCGAGGAGGGGCCCGAGGTGTGGCGAGGTGTTTCTGTCAGAAAGGAGCGGCAAACACACTGTGATCCGTCTTGATAGGTTGACGGGCTATAGACAGGAGCTGCACACCACACGGAATCTTCAATAAAAGCAAATATGACGAAGAGAAGAGAAGAGAAGAAAAAAAACACACCCACCAATATCTAAAAACACAAAGCCCTTGAAAATACTACAGCGAGAGGCACCAGTGTTTCACTCGTTATCGAACTCGGGTAGTTGAAAAGAGTTGCAGAATGCTAGATATCGTTACAAAGCGCTCGAATGACATGATGAAAAGCAACAGAATCCTCGCTACGCTCCCAACAATCAGCACCGAGCATCAGAGACATACAAATCCACAGTAGAAACAATGCACACTAAAGTGTGATTAAGTTTGCAGTGTATCCTCACAAGCACAAAAAACAGATCTTATCAAAGCCAACATCTGAGTGCTGGAACCCAGATAAAGTGTGTTATGGTTTAGGAGAGTGTAGCGAGCACATTCCCATATCCTCCAAGATGATTCTCCGTTTTTTTACTCTCTTCTATCTTCATAAATCCTGCCCAAATATGACTTATTTAAAGGGTCGTTGAGAGCTTGAAGCCCCGCCAGCCTTTTCATCTTTATACACTTGTGCTGTCTGGACAAGTTCAGCGCGGCCCTGTTAGTTGCCGCACCAGAGCATAAATCCTTCCTCTTTGTCACTTTGATCAGCCTCCCTTTCCTTTCCTCAAGTGTCCATGAGGAATGTGATAGGGTGGGGGACAGCGGGTGCACGGGGTGAGGTGACAGGAGGCGAGAGCTGGAGGGATGGGAGAGTGTGTGTGTGTGTGAGTGGGGGGGTGTGTATAGCACATATCGCATTGATTCGGTCCATTTGGTGGACTGAACATGAACCCAATAATCAGATCTTGCTTAAGCACGCGCTTCCTCAGTAATTGACTCTCGCATATTGATTAAGATGTTGATGTGTCCCAGTCCTGCTCCTGTGCTAATGCAACTGAGAATGAGCCTGACCCCCCACACCCCCCCCCACACCCCACTTGCAACACTGACACACACGACACACACGACACACACACACACACGCGTACATGCATGAACAGGCACACACACACGCAGCCGGAACAAGGCTGTCATTGGGCTCAGTCTAATAGATAAAGCTGTCATGCCGATGCTGCAGTGTCTCACAGGGCCAGCAGACCAAATTAGCCAGTCAATAATTTATGTAGAATAAGCAAAGAGAAAGAAACATGGACAGAGAAAAGTGAAGAACACTGGGTGGAAGTGGCAGCGACATAGACATTATTGGTTTTGCTTTAAAAAGGTCAGTCACTTAGTCCAGGTTTTTTTTTTTTATTCTTTCCCGCTATCCATAAGGAGCTTGTTAAAAAGATTTTATTTCAACAGAAAATATGTACATATCTTCCCATGAATATTGGAGATTTAAGAAGCAAACTTGACATGTTGATTTGTCTACTGAAACTGTGCATATGCAGTTCATACGTAGACGATTTGATGAGCTGATCAGGTTCATGGTGAAAAAATCAAATCAAATATATGAATTGAAGTCATAACCCCTTCCCCCCAATAGCCTTAGTCCTTTTTATAATTTGGTACTTTAGGTGGTCAATATGTCTCATTTATATTGTTGTTTATGTCTGCTTTTATTATAGCTTTAGGTTTATCAAATGATTCTTCATATAAAAAACAAAAACAGATTAGAAATCAACCATTTATTTTAATGTTATATTTTGCCAATGTTGTGCTTTAGCAGCGATGATATGTTTAAATAATGTTGCAGTCCTTATTTGTACTTGTTGTCTCCCTTGTATTGGCTTCCTTAAACTGAAACATTTTTTTTCTCCAACCCCCGCGGAAATCGCAACATATGTATTTTTTTACATCTGTCCACCTTTATAAAAAAGCCCTTATATGTGGCAACTCTGATCCTGCTCCTATTGTGATACAGCTTCGCGTTGTGTTGTGTGTACTAGCGAAAGTGCATCCAGAGGTTACACTAGTGCCCTAAGATATTCCACCTCTGAAACACTTATTCTCTGTAGTGTTGCATCCCATAACACGCTTCTTTTAAATGTAAGCCACTACCATTACTTCAATGAACACCCTCTTTACACATTGATAATCAACCTCATCCATTGTCTCACTAAATCATATACAATTGGAATGATGTTATTATCTGTATACTGGGATGGATAGTACTTAGTGGTTCAGAAAACAAGTCTTGAAAATGTTATATTTGTGTAAATGTCTGATTTCCCCTTATATTTAATAAAGCATACAAAATAATATTTGTAATTCACATCTGTCAGGTTACATTTCTTGTTCAAGGACAAATTATAAATATTGTTTTCCTGCTTTTCTTGTAGCATTCACAGGAGACCAAAGTTATCCTTTTTATATTAGCTTTGGCGTTAATGTGTTGTCTTTTATTGTTTCTCTTTTTTTGACAATTAGATTTCTTTCAGATCAGTTTCAACAAATGGAGTTGAACATATTTAATTTTGTACACACATAGAGTTAGGCATTAACCACATACTATCATGCACAACATTTAATGTGAAGCAGTTTGACTCTTTCGCACATAAAGATTCTTCCTTGCAGATAACGGAATACATTACCCTCACTCTGACATAGTTTATACAAATATTCCATGTTGATGCCCTTTAGATTTTACATATCTCCCATATGGCCATTTTGAGCTCTTGAATGACAGTACTGTAGTATCTGTTTTTACATTGTGTTATTAGACAGCTAGGATCACACACACACACACATACACACACACACACACACACACACACACACACACACACACACACACACACACACACACACACACACACACACACACACACACACACACACACACACACACACACACACCAATACAGTTACTCAGACTTAACTATTCAACAATGCAGGGTTACAGTGGCAAACCATGCGAGTAATCTTGTTTGATATTAACCCTTATCTTGTTGGGACTTCAAGTCCCATGACAAGAACAAATGTTGCCAAGGAACTGGTAGAAAAGATCATTGTGTGTTTGTGTCTTTTGAAAAGCAGAATGCAAGTGTGTATTTCTGTGTGTGTGTGTGGCCTTCAGGCCTCTCCTAGCCTGCTCCTGCCCCAATGGGAGGGCTGCCTGTAGCGAGGTGAACCATCACTCTGAACCACCCACCCCCTCCCTCCTCTCTCCCTTACTCCTCCATGTCTCCCAGGAGTGGACCGACACCTCTCCGCTGGCCAGAGGGAAGACCAGCGCCTCTCCTGGGCCTCCTTCCATGTCTCCAATCAGCCTGTGCTGCCATGGCCCTAGGGCTGCTGCAATGTGATAATCTCTGCCTTTTGCGTTATGCATTGCCCTGATGAATTCATCTTGTGACCACCTGGCACTCGCTGTTAGGAATCCAAGTGTTGTTTTTGCAGCAGAGGCTGGGGCGAACGCTGTGAGGGACGGTTTTCTGACTGTCAGAGAGACCCTCTCCTCCTCCCTCCCCCTTCTCTTCATCTCTCCTCCTCCAACATCGGCAGAATGTGTTAACCTCTCAGAAGACCCTGGCGTATCTGCTGTTGTGGTGGCAGGAGTGGGATTCTTCACCTCAGCAGGACCTGTGTGGGAAAAAGCCCTGCTTGGTATTTAAAAACGGAAGGGCTTTTTGCTGTAAGACAAATTGAAACGCAGGAGGCTAGAGAGGAATGTGGCTGTCAGAGTCAACAGCTGCTAGTTTTTCGCTGTGAATAATCATGGAGGTTGACCCATGGAAGCTGAGGATTGTGTAACACATATTTCTCAAAATTAAAGGTCAATGCAAACATATGGCGAAGCTTTTGCCCCATGACTTTCTACAAAGCTGCTTTTGTGACCTCAATTAAATTATGGAAATAGAAACTTGAGGCAGACAGAATCACTGTTGTGTTTCAGTGTCGGGTTTTATAATACAGGTTCAATCGAAATAATGAATTAATAGATGCATTTTTCAAAAACCTTCAGCAAAAATGTGCGCCCCAATGCTAAAGAGTCCACATTTGAATACGGTCTCACATGTACACTCTGCAGTCACACTGCACTTGAAATAGCTTGTGGCTCAAAACATTAGAATTTCATATTTTCTTCTTGGTTGCTTCTGTGTGTGCATGCGAAAGAGAAAAAGAGAGGCAGTGTGAGCAAGAGAGCAATAGAGTGTCCATGTCCCTGGCATCACACCAAATCTATAATTTACACTTTTACATAATTGGACTTTGCCTTTGCTGCTTATTGATTGTGCATCCTCGTCTCCTCATTTTCTCCAAGTGACAGAGCAGCATGTGTAAATATTTTAATAAACCATTCGCAAAAAAAAATGCTTCACCAAGACATGTCCTTGAAGCAGAGACACAATGAGAGACCGCCAGGTGACGGCACACACGCCGCAGACCCCAGCCATATGTCAGGGCTTTTGATTTCACACTCATTTAATCATTTCTACTGAGCCAGGCCAGGACGCTAAACAGACACACTCTTCACACCACTGTGACCGTGAACAGGACATATTTTGAACCCACGGAAATGTAATTTTTTCACAAGAAGAAAATAATCAAATGAGGGTTCGCCTTGTTTATTATGCCTCATTATGTTGTGCTGTAAGTGGATATGATAAATTGTGCTATACACCAGGCGTGCCTGCCAGGAAAATCTGATAAGAGAAATATTTACCCCCTTAGAGTTCTGCCAGTAAACCACCAATGATAAATGAGCAAACGGCAGAAGGCAACTTTGATTTGCCAGACACGCACTTTTTGGCAAAGAACATAAATGTCCTTTTTCTCAACATTTGAAATTGTTTGAATTTTGAGATTTGTCATTTTTTTCTCTAGAATTTTGCCTTATTTGATTTTTTTTTCAAACGACCAACAACATTAAGGACAAATGTCTTAAATTGTGCATTTAATGGACAGTAACTTTAAACTAAAAATAAATATGCGTTATGCCCATGAGGTTTAGTGGCCACAGCAACAAAAGCTGTTTTCTTTGTTGTTGAAAATGTTTTACATGCTGTCAAAGAAAAGTTGCTGAGACAGATTTTAAATAGTGTTGAAGTCCCTAGTTGTGTAGTCTCAGCACTAAGTCATCTAAGACTCAGACAACTACGATACATCTTTGGGCCAAAGTTCCAGGATGAAATATTAATCAGAGAGAAGTAGCTTGCCAGGCTGCTGTCACTCTGCTCTCATCCACAGGACTCTGGACTTGTTAGCCAGGCAGCTACAGGCCGCGCCCCGTGGCTGAAACTCAACGAGGAGTTGCTGAGTGGGCAGGTGCCTTTGTGTGAAACCTCTCTCTTGTTTTCCTGGACTAACTGTTTGTATTGCTCTGCCTCTGATCATGAAGGGTAACCTTAATCGCGGTGGGTGAAGCCAATCTTTGTGAGCTGTCATTAAAATGGCCCCCACGGGCATGGTAGTGCGGTAGTAATCTTGCACTCAGGGCTATTGAAGTCGCCATTTTTTCTTCTTCTTCTTTTCAACAAGCTGGCTTCAAATCTCTCCCATCTTAATCCTCGTCTGATTGAACATGACAGCGCTGTAACTAAACTTGAAAGGGGTCTGAGAATGCATTCTGCTGTTGTGACTTTTCTTTGGAAGTAGCATCAGCTACATTTTCAGGAGGCTTTAGGAACCAACATTTGCTGAAATCCTTGATGTGGAAAATCCCTTCTTCTCTCCTGCGTGTTATGCAAAAAATAGACACGTATAAGTGTATCAAACAGAACAGCAAAGGCCACCATATTGTGCAGTTTTTTGTTGAATTAAGTAGCTTCTATTTTCATTTGGTACCTTGAGGTGGTGGGGAAAACAAAAGTAGAAGCTTCACACCAAACTGTGATGGACTTGGGGCAATTATTCTTAATTGGGTCCGATTGGTTCCCTTTCAGCTTGTCCGGTCATTTCCCAGGTGAGAGTGACTTGGCTGAGAGTCAGGACTGGAGTGATGCCATTGCTCCTGGCATCTAGTGAACTTTCACTGAGCACTGGCTCGCATGGTTTCTCCTTAACCAACACCTAGACTCACTGCGACTCCCGCCTTTAAGCTGCCTGGTTCACAGTTACAGCTGCGTACCTTTGGAAAGGACCGGGTTGAATAAGGACTATAAATGGCAGGAACATTTCATAAAATAAACTGTTTATATCTATGATAGTGATCTTTTATTTAGGTTAAAGTATACATTTCCAACCATTGAATGTGTTAAGAATGTACCCTATCTGTGTATTAGATCAAAGTAGTACAATTCAAGTGTGCTGCTCACTTCTAGCAATCGCCCACTATATTGTGTGTTCTCATTTAGGGTCTTCCTCCTGCTCCTCGATGCTGCTGCAGACTAATAAGCTTGTCCTGTAATCACATTAGCCGCCCTGTCGGCCCCAGCCAAGGGACCTAATTGGGACAGAGCCTTGGACAAAGTGAAAATTAATAACTTTTGTCAAGCTCCTGGCGCATTGTCTTATGAAGCAGCGCAGGTCAATTAGAAAGCGTGATACGATAAGGTCCAAGCAGCAGAGGAGAGCTGACTCAATTAGGACAGGGACTGGACTGGTGAGCCCGCAGTCAGAGAGAGATTTCATCCCTAAACTGCAGGTTAATGTGCTGCAGAAATAGACTGTTAGTTGCATTTAAATGTCTTTTGTGAGTTAAGAGGACATGGCATCATACAGATCCACTGGAAACATTTTTCCCCTCCAAATGAGATGTAATGGATTTAAGCAGCTACCGTACTCAGTGTGTGTGCATGGACTTGTGTGCCAATGTGTGTGTGTGTGTTTGTAGGGAGCTTGTGGAGCTGTCACTTAGATAGACTGTTCCCAAGCAGTACAAGCCCCCGAAGCTCGTATCAGTGATGCGCATCAAAGGAACTGTGAAAGCCTTTATACTTAAAATGGATGGGCAGACAGCAAACTGGAAAACTCTTGATGTTTTCCCATTCCCTTTTTCTATTTCTCCCTCTTGAAAATGATGAGTGGGACCAACTCCAGGAAGATTATCAGAGAGTCAGTGGCACGGATTACTAGAATCACCAACTTCCTCTACGTTTTACACCATCTTAAGGCTTTGTTTGTCGCTAAGCTTTATTACCTATCCCCCCCGATGCAAACACTTCAAACTTGATCTGATCATGCAGCTGTCTCTTCCTCCTTCCTCCCCCTACATGTGCTAATGATTCAGAGTATCCCAGGACTGCCACAACACTTGTAATTTAATTATCAGCTTTACTTTGTGTCAATAGTGTCTCTGCAAAACACAACCGCCGCAGCAGCAGCCAAGAAAAAAAGGCCTGCAGATCGTTTTTTTCTTCTGGAAAGGAAGAGCGTACTTATCTTTTATTCAACATATTGTCCCTGTGTTTCCTCTCATCGCACTACCTGCCTCCCTTGATGCTTCCTTTTGTTTAGAAACCGATCGTAGCCTGTCCAGATTTTGCTCTGAATGTGGAGCGATCTACTGTCGTGTTGCAGTATTGTTGTAGGGTAAGGGTTTATTATGGATGACAGTATCTGGACCCCAATCTTTATTTTATCTTTAAATCTTTAGCAAACTCACTTCATGCATGACCAAACCATTGTTTGACAAATTGAAAAAAACAGTTACATATTACATACAGTGATTATTTTATTCTGTGACACTTCCACTTCTATTTGAAGGTAGTGGAGTGTAATAAATAAGCACTGGAGCCGATATGTTGTTGGATTATTTTAAAGTTCACCTCCTTTGCCAAAAACTGATGTGGCATTTCATTTGATGAACCCTCCAAGCCAACATGCAAACAGTGGCAAAGCGTGAATGGCAAGGCCAAGTGGCAGGAATGAGATTTAGCCCATAATTAAGGGTTTTCATTTGAATGTGCATTTAGGAGGTGAAACCACCTTTGACAGAATTAAGTGAATTGTTCTGAATTGAAGTTAATTCACCTGAATTCAAAATACTCCTTGACATGCATGATATGCTATTCTGAGCAGTAACTGGTGATAAGGTGCAATTGCTTGACAGAACCACGAGTATGTTGTTCAGAAGTCCCGATGCTTGAGGCTCCGCTGCCGCTCCTACTCCAGCTCCATGAAACCGATCAAATAACCAGTACATGATCAAATAATGTGATACTGTACGCATCACGCTGTAACATGAGGCAGATGTCTCAATCTGTACTTTGCGAGTGTCCCAATTCAATCTTGGGCTTCATCCGTGTGTAACCTAGTAAGCAGTCCCTCCTGCCACCACATTATTGTTCTCTCCCATCACCGTTCCTTCTGGTGGAAGTCTCAACTCCCCGCCATACAGGTAATGCAGACAAATGGGGCTTTAATGCTATTCACAGTCCCATCCTACATTCCCTCGCTTTGTCATCAGTTTGCCTTCTCGTTTAAACGCATTTCTCGACCTTAAGCAGCACTTTATTGTGGCGTGTTATTTTGTCCAATTGGATTAAATAGACAGTAACTAGGAATCCATTTGAACCTGATCCTTGCTCAGGCTTCTCCAGCCGACTCCATTAACTGTCATTCTTGTCCAGAAGGCCTCCTGTGCAATGGCCAAATGTGTAAGTTGATGCATCGTCAATAACCATGGTGAGAGAATTGCACAGTCTTTAAAAAGTAAAACCTTATATTTGACGTCTTTCCTCTGAGGCAGAAGATCGAATCAGCAACAGCGCAGGCCCCACTCTAATATGTTTAAACACTGATGAGACGCAACTCTAGACTCCCCTGAATGGGACCACGGCACTCTCACTCTCTGTGTCTCAGCGTAAAGTGGTCTCATCCATGAAGTTATGAGCGTAGACACAGACACCGGTGCTAGTTTACCCACATTAGAGGCTCCTTATCAGGGCTTTCGAGACCCATCCCCTTCTCAAATCTCTATCATGAAATACTCCTCTCCTATGGAGTGGTCTCCCTGGTGGAGTTTTTAGAGGGGAGCATCATCTCGGCTCGTTGAATCCCCGCAGTGAGCACTCTTTGGGCTTATTCAACGGATCTCCTCCTGCTGCCTGCTGGGACTCTCTCTTGATGCTGTGGAGTAAGAGGACACAAATGCCCCGAGCAGCCTCTCAGATTTATTGAAACTTCATGTCCTGTCCCGTTAGCTCATTTGTCAGGAGACCTAATTTACACTGGCCCTTAAGACTAATTGCAAATTTGCGAAGAAAATGCTGATGTCGTTGGAACTGAGGAAGCTTTTTTGCCCCTCCCTCAGTGTCCCTTGCCATGCATTCGCTAATGCGTTTCATCTGTAGAGCATAACATAGACAGTGTGTGTGTGTGCGTGTGTGTGTGTGTGAGGGAGAGTGCAAAGAGAGACAGAGCAGCAGGGTATGTGAGAGAGAAAACGCTCCAAGATAAACCCCTGATGGGACTACTAACAAACAGGAAATCGTGACAAAAACACAAACATTATTTACTGTTTAATCCAATTCTGGGAGACCAATGCCCTCTCATCTTCCCTATCACGTTATGAAGGCCAGAAACAAACCCCAAGACACATCAGGGCCACATGGCACTGTCTATTCTTGGCAACCAGCAGACACCACATGACAATTAGCAGTACAATTATCCCAGCCACTGGGTAGCTCTATGCAGATGGCAATTGCTCCTAATGAGATGACTTCTATAAAGCGGAATATATGCATATGCAATACAGAGGGATCTGTATTAAACTGCTGTTATACACGTTTTTGCATTGAATCCTGTTTTTCTCAAGTACTTTGCAGCTGCATCCACACAGACCCTGACTGCATAAAGTTGTATGGAAATGTCTTAATCATAGGAGGGCAGATTCCTGAGGTTTCTGCAAATGTTCTCCATATAACATAATGATTCAGACGGTAAATACATCTGAGGAGAAGCAGGGTCTGTTGTTAAAGACAGATCATGGTTTCACCCTGACCATTAGATTACATTTCATTTAAACATCTTCCAACAATAATATTTATATCTTTGAGAGGGTGTGAAGTATTTTGGACTTAATGGCAGAGCTGTGGTGTGCCGTAGATTTCGGTGTTCGCTGCAGATGTGGATGCACAGCACATGCTGCTTGATTTGAGGGATAATATGCAACCACATGACTCAATCAGGAGATCTCCTCCCTTCATCAGTGTTCTGACACATTCAGCATACTTTGTGGCCTGTTTCACATGCAAGTATTTAGAAACTGACAGATTCTTGTCATGGAGAACAAGTTTGCAGGAAATCTCCTCTGCATGTGTGCGCAATTTTGAAAGTGGTACCGTGTAACATTTTGACTTGAGGGTTTCCAGTAATTATTATTTTTTCGTCTGTCATCTATTCCTTGTATTCCTTGAATAGTCATGAATACTGTCCTGAAAAACATGTTGCTTGAATACAGAAAGAAAACCCTCCCTCCTCTTCTCCTAACATGTTTTGATAAAGCTGTTTTGGCACGGTATTTCAGCGGCAACACACATGCAGAGAGGGAGAAAAAACCCTGCATAGGGGGAGTTTGAAGGGTAGAGCAATTATCTGATTACGAAAAACATTATATGTCAAAAAGAACAACAACATGTAATTGGCTCGGTGTGTTGGAGCTGCAGAAGGCCAGATGTAGAAACGTGTGCATGCCTGTCAATGTAATGGCTTACAGCTTGACCACATAGTCCATAAGGCATGCACCAGGAGGGCTTGAGCAGCAATAAAATCCAATGCTAGCATTTGTTAGTACTAGACACTCCGATTTGATTGGTAAAATTCACACTATAATGGGCTTATAAAGGATTTCTTGGGCCCAGAACAATGAGCTGGAGGGCTAGAGCAGTGCCAGGTCATGGACACCCAGTGATTCACAACATCCCCCCCTTCTGGGCATGCTTAGTTTCCTCCATATCCACCAGTTACCCTCTGCAGCTCTGTTTAAAAGCCAGTCGGGATGTTCCAAAGGTATTTAATAGTAGTGCTGGTGGAGGTGGTAGGGGGGATTTCTGGACCTCCCACACTCAGGTTCAACCAAAGAGCCATGGCTTTCTGTTTCGCCACACCCCATCTCTTCCCTTTCTGTCTTTTTACTCTCTCCGACCATATGTGTAAAAACATCTCTTTAACCAGAGGCACCTTTCTGCTGCACCTTGCCCAGTTGCTCCCCTCTCTGGTGAAGACAACACAGAGGGATAGAAAGCCCACACATAGGGAACACATTTACCCAGGCAACGGGCCAGAGCATAGCATTCCCATGGACCTGCTAGGGGAGAGAACTGCAGAGCACATCTTACACGTAAATACTCAGCATTGGATGTGGCACATCCTCCCCATTTCTCATGTCTCATCCCCTTCACTCAAATCAGCCTTCCATGTTTTGACTGGCCATGTTGTGGCCAAGACAGGAGTAAAACAAAAGCAGAGATTGGCTTTGGAGTCATTTGATATGTATTGTATAAGGAATTCAGAGTTACATTGTACGCCTGTTGTTCAACGAAAAACAGCCAGCTTTACCTCACTGCTCAGATATTTGTAGATGGAGAGCATGTTCATAACTCCCTCTTTGAAACCATGTGTTCTGTATGTATTTGTTTGTCTATATTTGAATATATGTCTATCCAACTGTCAGTGTGACTTTAAGGGCTTGTTGTCGTTGTGTGAATGTACACAGGCCTTGTTTCCTCCGGAGACCAGTGTGTGTAGCCCCTTCTCCCGTTCCCCTTTGTGATACTGATCTCTGTCTTTAACACATGTAACTGGCACTCTCCATCAGCACCTTGCATCAGCACCTTGTTTGTTGTGGCTGTCGGTCCTTTTGCTGCAAACCAAATAGGACCAATAAAGTGGACCTTGTAGCTAGTGCTGTTTTAGGAAAATGTCTGTTTATGTAAAAGCAATTTAGTGTATAGCGTTTATTTGATTTCAGTGTGGTTTTCTTTCTCCTCCCCAGTGGTGGTGATGGTGGCAGTGGTGGGATTATGGAGTGGGTGTTTGCTCCCTTTCAACAGTCTCTCCACATGGCCTCCTGCCTCCTTTGTCTTTTTATAGCCTCCTTCTGGGAGACGCTTCACTCTCCCCGAATGCAACACAAGCCAAAACACCTCTCAGTTCCTTCGCCAGAGCCTGTTACCCAGGGAATACTGCTATTCCTCCCCTACTTTTCTACACACACCTTCTCTCATATCTCACACCCCCCCTCCAGTCCCTCTCTCCTCAGCCTGGACTGGACACAGATTTTTGTTTTTGGAGCACGAGGGTGAGATGTGAGTCATAGCGTTACAATTGAAGCGTTGGGTTTCAAGTATGACAAGTTTAACCTTATGTGTTCATGAAATAGTACAGTCACCTTTCAGTCACAATCGTTTCATCACTTTGATTTTGCTGTGGAAAGTATGCGTATCATTCTTTGCACTATGAAATCAGTCGGACAACTTTGCCGATCTAATGTGAGAGTACGCTGAGCTGTATGTGCTGTATACTGAAATGTGATTTAGTCAGCTCTGCATCGTCTCGTGTCTGCATTGCATCTCCAAATTCCCGTTGAGATTGTAAGCATATATAAAATCAATGTAAGTCTAAAGGCCTTTTTTACGTTACCTTCCAGGTGTACTGCATGTGCCAGTGGAGTTCATTGCTTTACATCAATAGTACAGTACCACACCTCATGATTCTACATTGATTTCCTACTGTCCAGGCACACTGGTTGTTTTCATTACAAAACAATAGTAACAACAATGGTTTGGTAATCCATCCCAGTTCATTATTTGCAGCGTTTATTTTCTATTTGACAAGGCTAAATTATGTTTTTGTTGTAGCATACTTGATAGCAAGGAAAGCTCTTTGGAGCACCTGAATGCATTTGAGAGATACTGTACTTATGTGTTGAAGGTAGGGATGGGAATTTGAAAGCAAATGTATATTCGAATATTCGACCCCCAAAAAACGGTTAACCGAAAAGTATATATGCTATAAAAAATAAATAAATGTGGACCTTTTTTTTTTTACAAAAAAATTCATTAATTTAAAAAAATAAATAAATGCATGTTCAAATAAGTATAGAAACCAAGTCGAATTTGTAAAAAAGTATTGAACTGGTGATCACAGTTTGAACAGTTGACAGCTATAGGCCTACAGCTTTCATGCTTAAAACATAACTTGGTTTTCTGATGGATTTGGACATAAACGCGAGCGAAGTATAACCGGACGCAAGAGAGAGAGAGATCAGCAGCTCTGGGACCGGTGAGCGGAGCAAAACACACCTTTAGACCTAACACACGTAGCTATGGCACTGTCATATACATTGAATTATTCCATTGGATAATATGTAATCAACTTAGGCACCCCTCCCAAAAAAATAAATAAAATAAAATTACAATAAAAATATTCATAACTCATATTCTCATACCTGAATAATTTCGAATATTCGATTAATCGTTCCCATCCCTAGTTGAAGGGTGTTACATTTAAAGCAATGCTCTCCACAGAACAAGCATTACTGTATGCTCAAACATGTAGTTGTTCCTTGCATTACAAATACAGCTAGAACAACAAATGGTCCAAGCAATACCACATCTGATATTAGCTCATTGCAGAAACATCAGTGTCCGTGTGTTGGCCATTAACTATACAATTCCAGTCCAATCCAAACTAGGCATTTTATAAACAGTGTTATATTACAAAGTCAGATTATTTTTCATTTGTGAAATATCTTTATTTTTTAATCTTAATACATTGATATCAGTATTGGCCTCAGAACATCTAATGATTTCTTTTTTGTAAAGCACTTGTGTCCTTGTGTTGAAAGGTGCTAAACTTAGTGTGTTTATTCTCCAACATGGACAGTTTTCAGGAAGGGCCCTATTGCAACTGTATAATAATTAATACATTCTAATTCTGTGTTTACTTTGGACTGCTTTGTACTTAATTCACTTAAGACTAGTTCATTTACTCAACAGCTAAATGAATGGAAACAAGTTGCCCAGTTGCTGATTGAAAAGGCTCCAGCCCACTGGACACAGTATAAGCAGAAATACAACATGGATGGAAAGGTGGCAGGAAAGTAGAACATTACTCAAAAGGTTTGATGTGCTTTTGGAAGTGGTGAGTATGTTGTAATAAAACGTGTTCTTAGTTAATGGGCCATCACCGACCGAAACGCCTCTGTGGCGTCCGGACTGCAAGTGTTTAAGGTGTTTCTCTTTGTTTTCCACACAGGCCTTATTGACCACATAAGCCATTACTTAGTTCTGGTATTTCATGTGTCTACAGTTTAGATAACTTATTGGCCCCTTCCTGGCTGCTTTGCACACCCAGCCCATTCTGAAACGGCCCTGGCCTTTTTCCTGTGTCTGTCCCTCACCACACCCTCCCTGCACCCCTGTGTGGCATCAGACATACAGGCGTGCCACTGCACTGACACGGTCGTTTGTCTTCTGACCGCCGTGGCATATGGAGAGGGCTGGCACTGCACAGATGTCCGCTAAGTGCTGATGAAGGGAGTGAGGAATGGATGGGCTGGGGCTAAGAGGTGCTGCTGGAGCCTGGTACAGCTCTGCCCTGCTGCTCTTATTAACTTTACTGTACTGAAGAGGGAGGCAATGAGGCTATTCAATAAACTATGTGTTTCCAGATATCTAGGAACTTGACTGAGCATGTGTTTGCCTTTGCTCTCTACCCGCTGTGTGTCTGTATCTATCTACCACTATCTATAATGTGTGTGTGCAGGCTAGTGGGTGCTGCCTGCTGGAGCTATGCTGTACTGAGGAGAAGGAGGGTGTGGATTAAAGCCGAAGGTAGAGCAGAGAGAGCCTGAAAAGAATAATTTGCAGCTTAAGGGCAATAGCTTCAAAGTCATGAATCCTCATGGGTGAGCCAGCCAGGCTCTGAACCTGTCAATGGTAACTTACTCCTCGGATAGCACGCCAAAGACTTCAATAATGACATCACCCAGGCATGGGGGGTAGTGGGTAGGAGCCGGGGTGGGGTAAGGGAGAGCTGAGAGACGGACCAGCTTTCAGGGGTGCGAGTGTACCCTTTCGGAGTACTTTGGAGTCCCGCTTGACGAGGGATTTGCAGCTGCCTGATACCGGCCATGTTGTTCTCGGCACGGATTGGCCACAGGAGCCACCAGGGCGGCTTATCAGATTTATTGAGGCTTAGCAGTTGACGTTCAGAGTGTGTATGTGTGATGAAGTGTGTGTGAAGGGAGAACCGGGTGAATAGGGAAAGGGTCATCCTCTAACAATCCACTCGTCCCAGTTAATTTAGACAGCACCCTGGGGTCTGACAGTGAAGAGGCAAGACTTTGCACCACCTCTCACTGGAGTCCTTCAGCCTGAGCCCCGCAAAGCACTTATGTAGCTTCTGATGGAATCCACCTTTTTTTCCTCTTTCGATAATTCTGTTGTGGTCATCGTCGTGAGGTGAAATTCATTTGGACAGAGCTGTAGTTGTCTCACCATGTAGATTGTAGACCTTCTGTATTTTTTACTGCATCACATTCTGTACTGCTTAATACCACAGTCTGTCTGCATCCAATTGGTAAGTGTACCACAAACTAATAGGATGTGGATATGTTACCTTGAGTCGTGGTGTTCTTGGAGAAGTGAGTGCGCACCGCAGTCTTGTCTCTGTCAGATTTCCCAAGCTTAGGTTTCAGACACACACTTCAAAGTCCTTCTAATGAGTGGAAAAACATTGCCGGCTCCTGCACGACATTAAAGAGTGCCATTTATTTTCTTGTGTGTTGTTCCTGCATTATTTTTCACAAGCTTTCCCCTTCTAAATGTTAGCAACTAATTTTCACCTCCAGCACAAACAAACAGTAAAGTATCACCCATTGTAGCCAGTATCAAAGGCAGCATTTGTTAGCAATAAAATGCTGGTTTGAAATCGCTCCAACACAGATTTTTGTGCTCAAACACTTGCCAACATTTTTCATGCCATAGAAATCAAAAGGGAAGGGATGGCTGGGAGAAAAGAAAGCAGTATACAAAGCATGTAAGGGAAGTTCCAGATAAACTACACATAACATACTTCAGTTTTATTTAATTGCTCAATTGGAAAGGCTTAGTTCTTGCTGCCGTCATCTTTTCGTTTCTTTCCCATTTTGATCGGCACAATGTTGTTTGGAGAACTTGGCCCCTATTAAAAGCATATCGAATTTGGGACGTGCTTTCCAGCCTCCGTAACAGATATGGAGAATCGATAAGAGCATTACAAGGCTGTGACAGAATGCCCCCCCCCCGCTGCTCTCATGTCTAAAAGGATGGCCGTGTGACAATGGGTTTCGCTCGCGCTCCTGAGATCCTATCCGGGACAGATCACATTATCTGTGGCATAAACGGTCATTAACCCTTTGGTGACACTGTGCGCACGGAGCAAAGTGACTGAAGAGAGTGTTTTATTAAAACTTTAAACAGTTCCAGTCGGTGCATGTTTTAAACACACCAACATCTGGATGCACTGCGAGTGTTGTGTTTCTGTTACAAGCTATTTTGACAGCAAGTTTCTGGCCTCATCAGTATCTGTTTCTCCACGGTATTGGTCGCCTGAGCCACATTTAGCTCCCTCAGCATCAGTACCAATTCCATTTAGGGGTAAAAATGTTAAAACTCTCCCTTGACTCATTCCCAGGTGGTGTTTGTGAGGGAAAGAGAGTAATAGTTCAGAGAGACATGAGGAGAGAAGGAGAGGATAACAAATGAGCAGTGGGGTTTGTTCAGGTTCAAGATGCATTGTGTCTGTTGGCAGCTTGTAGGGCCAACATTGTTTGACGTTCTACCCCTAGTGCGTTTGTGAGCCTTTGAGGGCTTTATGGCTCGGTGTGACTCTGCCGCCAATAGGTTCCAGATGCCGCCGGTGTGGGAACTGGGGAGTGGAGCGAGAGGGGAGACAGGGAAGAAGCATAACCAGGTGTGACCCATTGCAATCTGGGATGTTCTCCACGGATATTCAGACTAATATGCATCTGTGCACTCGTGTTGAAGAAAAAGTGGGATCCAATGTGTTCTCAATTTGACACTGGACGGACAGGTAGACAGACTTGTGGACACACAAAAACACTTATAGTTTTATACACAATCTTTTTTGGGGAACTGTGTATTTCTTCACTCCTGCGAGTAGACTGTGCACCCTCCTTCTGCCAAGGCACGGAGTTCATGGTTTAAGTCGCGTTGTTCAGCACATTTGCTGCTGGCACCGCTGAGGTCCAACATATGGCAGCACTCTGCGCCTTCGAGCCCAGCGTTGGGGCTCCGAAACAGAACCTGCCAGCTCCACAGTGGCCCACTGTAAGGGAAAATTGTCAGCAGGACCATTTAAAGTCCCAAACCACAAGCACTGATAAATGTCTGCATTTCTCTCTGTAATTACCTACAATCCGGTGTCCCTTTTCCAAGGGGCCCAGGAAGGAAAAACAACACAGTTTAAAACAGAAACAAAGCTTAACTGTTAAAAAAAGAACAGAAATGCTCCAAACACTGGCTCAATTAAGTGTCTGCTGTGTGTGATTAAGAAAAAGACTGGAAAAAGATGGGGGTGGGAAGAGGTGGTTCAGCCAATGTGTTTTTCATTTAACATTGTGGTCACGACATATAGACCTCAAATGGAAAAAGACAACAAATGGATGAAATCGACCAAAAAAAGGGATGGATGAATTAGCGTCTCATTATCCTAACATGAACCCAGTCAGCACATGTGTCGATTAAAATAAGAGGTATTAATGAATATGACAATAAATGTGTGACGATTTGGACATACTGACATAATGACTGTACATTTTTTTTATAGTAAGTATGTGTAATGTTGTTCAGCATCAAGCCAAGCGTGTCCCTAAATAAATAACAATATTTCATTACATTTATAAAATAAAAAAAATGGAAAACTCTTCTGCATCACTTCCCCATCTTTTACTTATAAGCTTAGTTTATTTAAACATTTTAAAAGGTTTCAGGGATTTTGCACTGCAATTGTTTTACTACACTGTTCCTTCTGAAAATGTTAAAGCTGTGTTAATGGGCCATAATTAAACTGATTATTAAAAAAAAATCCTCAGCCTTCAGTCACATTTCTTTAAAGCTGCAGTAAGCTATTGGAGAATAAAATGTTCCTGTAAAGGGATTTTTATAGCAAAATATTACCTACTACTGTTCTCAGAGGGCTGCTACTGTTGTCGATAACCCCTTCCTCTTCAATCCATCATCTGCTAAATAAACACAGGCTACCCCCACCTGTGTCTGTCTGAGAGGGGTGAGGGCCCGTTAACCTGCGCTCACAGGCCACCGGTGAGGGCTGCCGACTCCCCGCCTCTCTGTTTAGATTATTTCCACGGAGGCGGGTGACTCTCTTGTGTCACTGATAAGAGCGCAGTAGGCTGGTGGCAAGAGGGTCAAACCACAAGGGGAATAGAAACTGAGGAAAACAGCGGGAAAAAATATATCTTTATCCCCTAGGAAAAGTAGTTTTCCCCCAAACTTCTTCACCATGGCGCAAGGCTATTACACTGATAGAAATTCTTCTCCCTACTCGACAGTCTGGCCCTGAGTACGCAAGGGGCCAGAGTCTTAGCCACATCTCAAGCTAATTTACAAAGATCCCGAATTATTCTCTTATCTTGGGCTTTAAAGGTTGTAAGGTTGATTAACAAGGCTCTGTCCTGTTTATCAGTTTGGGGCTTGGTGTGGAAAATAGCCTGCGATAAGTGCACAGACCATTAAACATTCTATTTCCCCTAATATTTGTCGGCAACCATCTGCTTAACTGATCTCCCTTCACTTTAATTAAAAGGGATTCCCGTCTTGTTGGGGTCATTATGTGCTGGCGGACGCCAGGAGAGGGGTTTGTGATGAGTTCAGCGTTCCCTCTGTCCCTGGGTTGCCAGAGGGCTTTTTTTCATCCTCCCTTCCAGCCTCTTCAGAGTTAACCCCTTCCTGTCCTGCTGCACTTCCACCTTGTTTTGCAGCGGGTGAAGTAAACTAAAGAGTTAGTAAGTCCAACCATTTCTAAAAGAGATGCAGTGTGTGCTGGTGCAAACTTTTCTCTTCACTAGGGCAGTGTGTAGATATTCACACTATCTCCCCCAACTCCGGGGCATGAGACTCTGGCTGTAATGGTTTGATTTGCCAAACACTAGTTGGATCGATGCGGCTGTTTACAGTTTCTCCCTCTCTCATCCCTTTTGTCTTTTTTCTAATTTAGTGTTCCCAAACCATGGACAGGGGTCTGAGTCTGTCTGCTGTGCTTGCATCTTCGCTCTCCTCCCCACTCTCCATCACTGTCCATTGATGTTTTTCCCCTCTCTTTCTTTCCTCCTCTTCCTCTCTCCTTCCTTGGTTGGTCTTGGAAAAAGGGCTGCATGCCTCCACACTTCTGGACAAGACTGATGGCTCGTCAATAGCATTAGCCAGCATTGCAGGCCTCACTGGTGTAGAACCAAATCAATATGGCCCAGTAAAAAGTCGTATATGTGTATGCGGTCCATCCCAGCCAAGGCTCATGTTACCACAGATGAGTTTTTATAAGAATTCAGAAGTGACCATCTATTTTATTCCATTTAATCCCACATTTCCTCAGCAATGCACTGACATGCTGCTGCTCAGGGTCAACCATCTCTTTTAGTATAATTATGTATTCCACCCAAAAAAAGATGAATGCCTCTGTTCATTGTTACAATAAATGTGGATATTTAAATGTAGAAGCTTGAGGATAAAGCTCTGAATTATAAAATCTTTCTGCTCTTTCCCCTAAAATCTGGTAATTTGCCTTCTAATTATAGTGTGCAATTACAATCAATTTGTCCTCAATGAAAATTGATTTTTACTTTCAGTGTCGTGGCGCTGGTGGATAGTGTGTGGGTATATTTCTGTGAGAGTGTCAGAAACACTTTGGTTGGACATAGATTTCCAATGCGGGAAGAAGCAAAAAATCAGAACTCATTTTTGCTTTTCTTAAAGACCCTCAATATTCACCAATCACAGAATATGTTATACAGAAACACATACTGATCTTCCTCAGCCTTGAGAAATTCACACAGTTGAATATTGCAGAGTGTTGCAGCTTCTGGTCATTTTCACATGCCCTTCACTGACCGATATCTACTATTGATACGGCTTATAAAAATACATTATTTCAGAAGGTGAAGTGTTGCTAAATAAATCGGCCAACTATGTGAGTGTTACATCTTAAAGAGTCCTTCCCTAGCAGCTGCTTCGCTTCCTTTCTGCAGACTTGTTGTTATGCAATTCCATACCTTTTAATTTGCTTTAAATCACATTGACAATGAATGTTAAGCAGCTGACTGGTCCATTGTTTTTAATGTTATTTTAAATATTGCCTTTAATTGTAACTATTTGGAAAAGTCAGGAATGGTTGATAGTGCCGAGCCTCCTTTTAACTAGCAGTGTCTCGCCAGAACAGTATCAGTCTTCAGATACTGCACCTAAAATGTATTTTGTCTTTATTGACCTAATAGCCTTAGCTAACATCTGTAGAAACTGTCTATTGCTCTGCTTGCTCTGACAATGACTGCAGTCACTTTGCACACTGACGGTTTTCTGTGGTTTACAGTCTTATATAGTTGCGTGGTTTATCTGTGTCATAGTGTTAACATTATGACTTTACAGCTTGATTCTTATTCAGCCACCTATTGCAGGACATATCCAAGACTGTTAAACTGCAGATTGAACAGTACATACATGTGCAGCCGAAACGCTTTGCGGTCCCTTTTGACTTCCTTTGAATAAACCTTGGCTAGTCGCTTACATTTTACGGCTATTTGTGGCTGAGAGCTGTGTCCTTTTTATGTGTCCTATACTGTACTTGACCATAAATGTGAAGGTGACTGAGGTAGTGATTTGTCTTCGTTCTCTAAGAGGTACTGGCTTGCACAGTTTTATACTGCTATAATAATAATGTTATAATTATATATAATTATAAATCAACCATACTTAACTCTGTTGAAATGTTAATCCAATTTGGTTAGTCGCATCGGAAACCTATTTCTGATAACATTTAAACTCAAGACATTGTTGACTGACACTGGCTCATCTCTTCTCTGAAGGTCAGGCAGATGGACTGATGGACATCCTTGCGCTGTCAACGTCTCCACTCGACCCCCCCCCCCCCAGTACCCCCCTTTCCAGTCCAGACACAGCAAAGCTCTCGCTGTCTGTGTGTCTGTGTGTCTGTCTGTGTTCTCCTACAGCTTAGCTCCGCTTCTCAAAGGTCAGCCGAGGGCCAGTGTGTTTGTCAGGCCAATCGATGACCTGCCACCATCAGAAACACACTCAGTTTTATAGCGGGGGGGTCAGCATGGTGGGGGTCAGCATGGTGGCGGACAGCGGCCCTCCAACTCCCCTGTGGGAGATTGTGGCCAAGAAAGGAAGTGTGTTTTTGTGTGTGTGTTTAAGATGGTTGAGGGTATCTGTGAAAAGTGGGGGGTGTATCTTTTACTAACCCTGCATATAATCAATACCATCCAGCACTATTATTCTGAACTCTAGTGTGTGTGTGTGTGTGTGTGTGTGTGTGTGTGTGTGTGTGTGTGTGTGTGTGTGTGTGTGTGTGTGTGTGTGTGTGTGTGTGTGTGTGTGTGTGTGTGTGTGTGTGTGTGTGTGTGTGTGTGTGTGTGTGTGTGTGTGTGTGTGTGTGTGCGCAGTTATCAACAATGACAGGGGATCAAGGAACTGGTGTGTGACAAAGAGGAATGGTGTCTAATTCAAGGTCAATATGGCCTGTGTCACTCCTTCACTTTCACCGAGGGGAGGGGTGGGGGGGCATTATGTTCCTGTTGGTTACCAGAGCAAACATGACATCCCTGCTGGAGCTCATATCAATTTGTAATTTGACCCCCAGTCAAAGCAAATGATGTCAGCACAGGTCGCTTTTTCCAAATGACCCTGCATTTGTGTTGTCGTTGTCAATTTCTGTCTTCACTGTTAGAGTTGTTTTCTGTTTGGCTAATATTCATACATGTTAATATTTTTCATTTCATGTGGTGCGTAAACAAAAATATTGATGGTTTGCTAGTTCTCAAAGCTTTCATAAGAGGGATACAAAAAGCTGTTTTATTTCTGTATATTAAGTGCAATTTCAAGTACATTTTATATACATTATTCCTTGAAATGGAGTTCCTTCACAAGGGCATTTAATTTAATTTCAGCATATGATCAGACAAGGTGCTGTATGTCCTTTGTCTCCCTCCTCCAGTGTGACCATCTTACTAATTTGCTAAGACCAGCAGCACCTTCTCCTCATGCCAGTACATCTTTTAATAACTCTATTAATCTAATCGTCCACTAATTGGTCAAGATAGCCTTTTCCCCAGTGATTTTTATCACGGAGCAATTAAGAGCCCAGTAAAACCTGCTGAAATCACAGTGTCTTGTTAAAACGGCTTGATTGACACATTGTTTCGGGGCTCTGCACTTTTCATTCTACATGATAGAAAAGGTTATTATTATTATAAGCTACTTTTATACAATTAAGAATTTGTAGAAAAACACAATGACAACTTGCCAGTGACTGATAAATCTTTAATATAAAAATTGTACAAGAATTCTGATACAAATTACAAGAGGTATTTGGACAAAATATGAATACAATTCCATTTACATCCCAAAACCCTTATGCATTTTATGCAAAAACCATAGACAGTTATGATACAGAAACAAATACAAGAAAGGCAAAAAAGGAAAGAAAAGAAAGAAACAAGTCTTTTTAAAAAGAGGACCATTTTTCTCCTCCTCACTGCAAATGGGAAACACCTGTTTAGGTAACATACAGTATTCATGAGGCTTCCAAATCACCCTTTTGACACCAAAGTAACGTAAGCTCCTCTGCTCTGTTCGTTGTTTGCAGTGCGACGATGTAGCCATGCAACGCTGTCGAGTGCCCGTGCCAGAACACAGGCTTTTTAAAGAAACAAATGCATTTGATACAGAAAAAAGTGAAATAAAAAAATCGAAATCCACCAGCTCTTCAAGCTTATTTATATTTAAGACTGTAAAATATAATTGGCACAATGGAAAACATGAAATGAATTAATTTCACAGGTTCCAGTTCAAATTAACGAGGGTCTTTTTCGAGAACATAACACATGACACTGAAGCATCTATACAAATATGTGTGTATTTTTCTACTATCTGCATATTTCTTATGGTGTCCTTTTAAACATTTGAATCCCACTTTGTTCCATGAGCTACATTAACATGACATGTGGCGTCCCCTCTCCTCCACGATGTGAAGTGAACAGAACGGACAGTGATTTACAGGTCAGCCGTTTGCCATGCCCTTCTCCCCGTGTGCTATGTAGAATAACAGAATAATTGATGCCTGACGCTCCTCTAATCAAATATTAAAGATTCACTCCAGTGGTCGCAGCCAACGAGGCGCTCTAAGTGACGTGTTCCTGCGGATCCACAGCCCGGTCACTAGGTAGCACCTGGGCCCATGTGGTTGGGGAAGTAAAAGAGGGAGACAAAGATTGGATAGGGGGGCCTTTCTCAGAGGAGAGGGGGAAATTGGTGGTCATTTCTCAGAGGAGAGGAAAGTGTAGGGGGAGAGGGGTGGAGATGTGAGGGGTGGCGATCGCTCTCCAGCAGGCAATCTAGAAAAAGCTGGCTAAGACTCCCGGGGAGTCCTGGCCCCGCTGCTCGCCCCTCTCTTTCTCCCCTGCCTTGTTAAGTGACTGCCGCAAGGCTACTGCTAGACCACTTTCTAAGCCCACTCCCTTTACGCCATCTCTCCTGACTGTTTCCCTGGCGATGCCGGACAGTGGTTTGTTTTTCAGATCTGTTGCCAGCCTTTTGCCGCTCGGAGCTTTGCAGCTTGGCATCACCATCACCATGCAGGACTCAGAAGGAGCCCGTAGGAGGTGGGAGAAGGGCGTTGTTGAGGGAATATCTTGCCTGTCTTGCCTGGCACACACAAGTACATACATGTAGACAGAGGTCGTGCACTGCGGATGCTGCTTGAGAAATAGACTGCGAGGAACAGGGCAGAAGTGTAGTGGAAAATATGTTTTTGTCAGATCAAGAAACTGAGGTTATTTGGGCCGAGCACATTTATCTTAAGTGTACCTTTGTTGGGTATGCACAGCTCAAATAATTCTGCAAAGTTAAAATCAATCTGTGAGCTTGCTGGCGTTCTGGATCTATTTTTCTCAATCAAACAGTTTTGGTAAAATGTCTCAATTATTAGCTGTTGGAAATGTAACATGAAATAATAATAGGAGCTTTGGATATTCCATGCCTGACTGCTAGCCCCCATCATTCTCCGTAATGGAGTATTAGCCTTCTATGTAGTGGCAGCAGCTATAATGTTAATGCTAGATGGAGAGTTGAATTTCCTGTGGTGAGAACACACTCTATATTTCTCTGACCCTGTCTCCTCCATCACTAGAGGTTAACAAGTCATCTAGTTCTTGTCATCTTTCTGGCCTGTAAGTAGAAAGCATATGTGTGTGTGCGCCACTCTCCTCTGTGTGCATGTGTTTTAGTATGGTTGTGTGTTAGAGACAGCTGTCAGCAGGGTTCCTCGAATAGCACTTTTTTATTTCTGCCAGAGCGAAGGCCGGGGGGATTGAATGAGGGAATGAGGCAGCAAGCGCCTCAGTGAAACCCACTCCTGGGAAAAGGCAGGGGTTCCTGTACTCAATTTTCCCTTCACTTGGGATAAACAGGCAATTACCCATCCCTTTTTCCTATGCCATGGCCGTCCGGTGAACTTAAGCATACACTATTAGTGTGTGTCCCTGTAGGACCTGCGCTGTGGGGTGTGGAGGTGGTAAGTGAGTGGCGGGTTGAAGAAATGGGTAAGGCGGTTGTTAAATGACTGCGCTCTGACAGACAATGAGAACAAAAAAGAATAAGAGAGAAATAGAACTAAATGATCAGCGACCCTGAATAAGCACACAGATAGTGAATAGATTAATTGAATCCAACTAAATTGAATGGGTCACATTGAATTGTTCAGAGCACACAGTCTTTTCTCTTCTTTTTCTCTTTCTGTCAGTGTCACAGTCTTGTCAGCAACCTTGGAGTCTGGCAGTGTAACGAAGTGACAAGTGAGTTATTAGACAGAAGAAGCTGGAATGGCAGGGACGCCTCCAGGTAACGGAGAAGCAGCACATTTTTAATGATCGTTGCTGTCATCCTTTTCCTTCCTAGTCAGCCTTCCACCTCCGCAACCTTTCCATCAGCCTCAGCTCTCTGTCTCGCTGTCTTTATCTCTGAGAAGAGGGGACTGGAAACTGCATGTGTCATATAGGTGGAGTCTTAAAAAAAGCATGAAATATCTCGTCAGGTCATGTCTATATTGTAAAAATGGCAGAAGTATGAAACAAGTGGAACTCAACACTGTTATGGATGTAAGGTGAATACTGTACAGCCCACCGTATAACACTGCATATTTCTCCCTCTGTGTGTAGCACCAGTCAAGTAAGAGAAGATCTTGTATAGTAACACATGGCATCGCTAATACACTGATAAACAAACTGAGGAACAATCTCTATTTTTTTGTCTTTTTACAAAAAATATTCTTTAAACCAACAAAAAGAAATCTCCATGAAGGTACATGACCAACCAATAAATACCCCTTCCCTTGGCTACTTCGCCCAGTTACTGGAAACAATTTGTACCGTAAGACAGTCATGGACATGTTAAAAATGGCAACATTTTTCATAGAGTACATTTGTAGCCGACACTCAGCAATGGAAACCGATACCGAAAATATCACAGCAAAAGATTTTAAGACTCAAGTGCATCATATTAATCCAATGGGGCATGATTTAAGTACACACTCTCACACTGAAAGAGCTCTTCTTAAGCAATCACTTTTGTTTGGTCACAGTTGAATGACTATTTTCATCAAATCTATGGGACAGTCATATTTCACTAAGATGCCTTTTGTAAAAACAAACGTAAGTTCTTGCATTGATAACTTTGTTGGAGAATGTCACAATAATGTCATGCTTTATACACAGTTACACCTCTGAAGTCATTATTGTGACCATGGCAACCATACACACATTGAACAGAGAGGAGAGACTTTATTAATATTTAACTTTGTGTTTGTGGATCAGCAGTTTATAGTCATTCACGCTTGGATTTGTTTTGAGGCAAGGTACTTCGGAGACGCTCTGAATTAGTTTTTTTTAGCAATGGGGGAAGATTTTGTTCAAGGAGGCAAGTTGTTTTCTGTTGTGAAACTGTGTTTGAGCACGTGCAAAAAGAAACTGGCATATTACGTTAAAGGTATTATTTACCTCGGCACTGTAGCCATCAATGACCCAGAACAACACCTAAACTCACCATTGCAAAAGTCCTCATTATAATAATATTACACATCCCCTTGTATAGATGCAAAGTGCAAAAACTGAATTGGTATACTAAAGCTCATAAACAAAACAGACAAAATAAAAAAATAAAATGAAACGATAGAAACACAGAGAAGGATATCAGTGTAGGAGCCAAAAAAAGCATGCCGGCAACCTCTGAATATCTAACAAGTAGATAAAACAAGTCACATGATATTCTTTTTTTCCTAGGACTCAGTTAAAACGTGTCGTGGAAGCTAACATAAATGAGTCAAGCTAGTAAGATGCTACCTCTTTCTTGCCTAAAGCTGGAAGTATTGTACTGGACTGTAACATAAAACCATAACGAGAGAGAAAAGAAGAAAACAACCATCAACACAACTCTTTACACCAAAAGCCTCTTGGGACATTATTTACAAATGAAGCTGTCATGCTTTTTGTAAGGGGGTTCATTTAAAAGCTATCATTACACAAATACAACAAGAAGATTTTCTTTTTTTTCAATACTATCATTTCTGCAGGCAAAGTCACAAATAAGAGTTTGAATAGATTCTTTGGAGACGGACAAAAAAGTTGGGAGGAGTCTCAAATGAAAGATGGAGGGGCTTATGAATAAAAACACAAGTGGAGTTTTGTTATAAAGCAAACTCCAATGCGCGAGAGCGTCATCCTGTTCTTCCAAAGAAGGAAAAGTCAAAGGTCACGATAATAAACTGTATTTAGAGTCGATGCATTTTTATAGAGGGACATAGAAATGTCTTTCAATGACTGAATGACGGGCAGGAGGCGTACAGGCATTTATCCTGTATTTGATGGCCCTGGGCTGGGATTAAGAGCTAATTTGAGGAGGAATAAGGATGAGGAATGAAGGGAGGAGCGGGCCGACTGACAGCGGGGTCAAGTAAAAGTCATTATTTAGTCTGTTATCGTGGAGAAGGGCATGTTTTTATGGAGGTTGGGGTTCTGAGAGTGTCGGTTACGGCTGCGCACAGAGCTGAACACCATGTTGCAACCGGGGATTTTGCACTTATGCATCTCGCGCAGGTGCACAGTCTTGTAGTGCACACGCAGGGTTCCTTTGTTGCTGTACATTTTATGGCAGATGTTGCAGAGGATCCCTCCGCTGCCACCGTGACTGCCCCCGTGAGTGCCCCCGCTGGACGAAAAGAGGAATGGTGAGGAGGTCGGTTCCAACCCCTCACCTAGTCCTTCTCCTCTTAGTTCTCCAGTCTCGTCCAGATGCCTTCCTTCAGCCCGCCCCTCAGCATGCTGGGAGCAGTCCTCCCCCTCACTGTTGCCCTCCTCCTCATCCTCTACCCCCTCCTCCTCTACCCCCTCCTCCTCCTCCTCCTCCTCCAGGTCATCCAATAGGATGCCTTCATCGCTGCCCTCGTCTGACTCATGTGAGGAGTGGACACTGCTGCTGGACTGAACGCTGGATGTGGTGCTCAGGTCCAACACCATGTAGTCGTCTGGCTGGCCCCGGGAGAAGCCGTTGCTGTGGTGATTTTTCAGGTTATGGTTGAGAGTGTGGTGGGGATACTCGCTGCTCATCAGGGAACGGGCATTGTGGTTCAGGCCAGTGGGCCGAAGGCTGCCGCCTCCGATGCCCATCCCGGTATACGGGTCCATGCCCATGTGATGCCCGGCGTAGATCTTAGCCAGAAACTCGGCGCGCAGGTCCTTGGGCAGTGGCGGGTGTTGGGGGTCCAGGACAATGTCGTCCAGCTCTTTGGTCAGCAGTTTGCGGTGCAGGTTGATGTTGGAGCTGTGCCTGTGGGGAGACAGTCAGAGTTGTACATCAGAAGGCTGCATGTGTATAGGGAATGTAAATAACACAAAACAGCAAGTGTTGAAACACATGTATTTGCTCTTAATTTACTATGATAATGTCAACTGTTCTTACTTCTGTGAAATGCTAACAAATATTCAAATATTTAGGGACCATTTGTAGTTATTGCTACTTCCAGTCAAGGCACACAGAAACTCATCCTGCACCTCTCCTGAGGAAAAGGCTCTAAGAACACAGAGAGAGAGAGAGAGCATCCTGCAAGTGTTTACCACTGTCAGCATGTCTGCACTGCACAGCCCTCAAATCCAATAGACTCTGACTCAATTAAATACTCCACCATATTGAATGGGAGTTTATCAATTGATTCGAGCTGTGGTAATGTGATAATCGAGGGGAACTGGATAGCATATTAGCACTAGGCCCTGACAGCATTATCGCATTCGTTCCCTATTGGAGGTGGCTTAATCGAGCACCTCAATGAACATGTCTTTATGTAGCCCTGGATTTAATTAAGATGGGCATTTTTTCCCATACACAAGAACTGTATCGCACAGTGTGCTACAGCTGATGAAAGAAACCAAGTAACAAGTGCCATGCTTTAAGCCAATAGACAATTAGTTAGGATTTCAGTTAGCAAACAAAAGCCATGCAACAGGATGCAAGGTGAAACACCAAATTAAATGCTTTTACGCTCCAATTTCACAGATGCCAAGACGGACTAAGAAAACAGGGACCCACTGCACACATTTCACAATAATACTGCATAACACAGAACACAAACTTAAGCAACTATTGACCGGTGTCACAGAAAGCCCACCCCTCTTATATACGTATACATCAAATAAGAACAAATATGCAAATGCGTTTTAATGTGAGGGGTTTCCATGCAGGGGGTTCAGTGTAAAAAAACGTGAAAAAGAAAAGGTTCATCCTGAGCAGGACGGGCAAAAATGGAGTCACAATGGATAGTAGAGCTTACCAGCAGTGGCAGGGTTGATGCAGTCAAAAAGGGTCCCTTTCCTTTAATTATTTACTTCCCTATCCGACATTGTCCTGAAAGAGGTAAAAATACATTCATTTGAGGGACCCTTTTCTGTGAACCAGGCAACCAGGAGCCCGTCCACTCAAGCATCGTCAGCATTGGGGAGAGAGAGCGTGGCAAATCGATTGGCCGTGGCTGTCACTGCATGTGTGTGTGCTTTTGTCTGTTTGTGTGTACGTGTGAAAAACAGAAATTTACTACGTCCATATAGCTGGACTTCGATCAAAAAGACTATATAAATCCTTTGTTCTTTTTTATCCTTTGATAGTACAGTTGCACCCATATGGTGTTAGCTTATGGCCAAAATATGGGAGTCATGATTCAAAGTTTGTGGCGCTGTATGCTTGTCAAGTCGAACACATGTGTGGACGCTCGGCTGTGAGAGGTCAGTGTTTTAAAACAGTCTGAAATATGCCGTGATCATTTCTGCAGGGATACCAAACAGGCATTGATGTGAAGTGGGGCCGCAGATTTGCTCAGTTAATATTGAAGCTCAGGATGCTGTTGATGATGCTCAGGTAGGCAGGTCCTTTGCAACATGTCTCCATCTCTTTAACAACACCTTCTCACTGCTAATAAGCTCTAAGTTAAACCATGGCTATCTCAGTTTTAGATATTAATGTCAAACATGCTAAATATCATGCAGTAAGTAGTCTGCGCTATAGCTACAGTAGCCATTTTAAATACTCAGAAATGCACACCACATTGTTAGAATTGCACAATATCCAAATAACAAATATTCACATTTAGTACAATCTTTTAACCTACTATACAGATATATGAAGAAAAGAAAATGGAAGAAAAAGGCACTTTATGATATACAATTTGTAACCATTTGGAAATAATGTAATCTCAGGAGAGAAAGAGTGGAGTTTATGATCATTTGCATAAACATGATTATTAACTTTTGGGTTGGCAATGCCTCCATGCCCTAAATAATAAGAATACGTCAGCTAAATCCACACACAGTGGGCATAATGCACTTATCCCTTCATTTATCAGATTTAGACTTTCTGCCCCATTTCCCACACCCCTCCGCCTCCATCACTCCACTTCAGTACGCTCTATCTTTCCTCCCCCAAACCCAACTCCTTAGTGCCCCCCCTTCCTCCCTCTCTGCCTCCCTGTTGGCCAGTAATGTGGCTGGCAAACCAATTTGACAGTCTCATCTTTGCCCAAAAGATGGGGGAGGCCTCCAGAGAGCCCATTTCTGACTGTGCAGAGGAGGAAGAGCGAGAGTGTGCCTGTCCCAGCCGGCGTTAATCATCTTCAGGTTCATCTGATGGCCCTTGCCCTTGTTTTTGTGTGAGTGTGTGTGTGTTGTGTATTGGATCTGTAATGTGTAAATGAGATGGAAGGCTGAGCGGTGTTAAACTGACGTTCTTTGTCTTTCCTGTCATTTGGGTTGTGTTATGAGGTTTTAGGTGTGAGTGGGAGGACAAGAGTTTAGGAACATTTATCACTCTGTCACTATTGTATCTGCTTTGCATTGCTTCAGTCTGTACAACACCCTAGGCTTCAAACAATGGTTTGAGGGCTCACAAAGAGTACTTATACATTAAATATACATTAATAATCATGAAAAATATGTTCATGTACTCAAATTCAATTGATGACAGCCTGCTTACATGGGCGCATATATATTTTTTATCTAAGAATAAAACAAATCCTCTTGTTCTTTTAAAAAAACATCATAAGGACACTTTTGTTTAAAGGCATGCAATCTTTTTCCCCCCCGTATTTTAATCAGCAGATATTTTGATCTGGGGTGAGTGGCTTTTGCTAACATATTCTCTCTATGAGCAGCATGCCCTTTGTTTATAAGAGACAAACAGAGAGCTAATTGTGAAGCAGCGGAGTCGCGACCACATGCCGTGAGGGGACCGAGGGAGAGGGAGGGAGACAGAGAGAGGGAGGAGAGGGGAGGAAAGAGACTCTCCAACATAATTAACCTTCACTCTCTCCGTTTGCAGCGGCCCATGCAGGGACCATGGGCTGCGCGCGGCTGCACCACGGGAATGTACAAGAGAGAGGACACTTTCTCTAGCGAAAGAGGAAGAAAATGTTGCTAGGTCAGAAAAGGAAGCAGGATGGGCTGATAAAAACGAAATAAGTAAGACGAGCCTTGTCTACGGTTTAAACAAATATGATTAACGATGCCAATAACGGTGATGATTACTGGTACGCGCGTTATTCCAGCCGTTAATCATGCTGCTTCTTCACTTCTGCCGACGCTGCTCGCTCCCTACAATAAATATGCAATCATTTACCTCCGTGCAGCAGGCGGCCAGGAGGCTTGGAGAAAACACCCCACTGTACAACTACACACACACACTCTGATGTTGGCCTCTGTTTTACACTCAGAAACACACACATTACATGCCTGCTCAAGGGCACGCTAAATGATCCTTTCCCCGCATTCCTGAGTACAGTATGCATGTGCACTAATGTGTGTGTGTGTGTGTGTGTGTGTGTGTACTTCTCCAGTCTTATTAATAGGGCAGGGATCCAAAGTGAACAAACACTCGCGGTACTTTCCTCCGTGGCAGCACATTTACAGTGTGTCCTACTCTGACAATGTCATTGGTTGTTTTTCTAAGAAGATCAAATGACCTCTCTTCCTTTTTCTTTCTTCCCTTTGATACTGGAGCTTTTGATGCTTGTGTCTGACGGTGTGTTTACGTGCCTTTGGCTTTTCACTCGGTCAATGGACTAATCAGATATGCAGAGGACTTTTCTGTAGCTGGATGTTAACAGCTGTGTTTCTGGGGGTGGTAAGAAGGCAGGGCTGCATATTATGATTCAGCTTTAGCATATATATCATCAGCTGCAAAAACACACGACCACTGGTTTACTTTCCTCATGTAAAAAAATGCTGTGGCTATTTTTCTAATGTTTTTAAAAATGTAACCGCAGTATTTTGTTTCTGAACCACCAGACACATTATGTATTAATAATGTCTGCTAACACGGTTCACAAAACAATCAAATCAGGTTAAATCGTTTAGTCTGATTTTACTTAAATGCAAGAATAAACATTTTAAACATGTTTTTATGCAAATATTGATGTTTATGCAATTTGCTCTGAGAAAATTCTCATTTGATATATACAGCGTAATTAATGATATTCCCACTTTAATGCCACCATTACACTCTTACACTGTCATTAGAGGATTATCCAGGGACCCATTTTGATGAGAGCCCAGTTTGTGTATGTACTCGTCAAAGCCCCAGGATTCCTATAGCTATGTAATTCCCCTTCTTTCTGTTGTTTCTGCTCCCTGTTTGAACCAGCAGCAAAGTCATTTGTCCCATATGCCATCAGGAATGTATCCCTCACAGAAAAGGTATGAAAACCATAGTGGGCTCACAGAGCAATACTGTTCTCCCCCTGGCTCAAAGACGCATTATTCTCACAGCAGCAATTGTCCCTCCTTGCTACAAAGTTATCTCTATCTCCCATATGTTCTGCCACTTTATTAGTTTGAGTGTTATTTACATGCTGAAATGATGGAGTCAAATGTTCACACACACATCAGGGGCTGACACAGGAAGAGAGCGAGTAGAAAGAGTGTCGAGGTGTTTTCTCTGCTATGTTTTAATCTTTGAACCCTCTTTGCCGACTAACACACTTCCATCCTTTGATATCAAATGCCTGGCTGCATATTTATGAAAATAAACATCCAAACCATCTTTGCCCCTTTTTCTTTTCTAGCTATTATACTTCACTTATTTCTGTTGTCGCCTCATTTAGTTCAGTGAAGTTTCCCTTTGCCATTGTTAGTTCATGACAGTATGAATAGACTAAATTGACAAACAAACGCAAGCAGTGGGATTATAATTAACAGTATCCACCTTGGCATTAATGAAAACCTGCACAATATCTGATTAAGAATTGTACTTTTTCCAAACTGTTAAAGTTACCTATACATATACTATGGATCTCTCTTCTTGCTATTTAATAGTTCAGATAAGGGACTTAATTGTATATATCTATCAAGTGTTTTACAGCATTAAGAGAGTAATTACAAAGAGATAAGGTGTAAAGAAGAGCGAATCCTTTTCTCTGTTATCTGTTTGTACATGTGTGTGTTTGCATCTGTGTGTGTGGATATGTTACACAACAGGCCTTTCTCTTTCCCTATAGCCTTGTCAAATGAGGGGAGCTAACACACTCTCCGGTGGCTGTACACCGCTCTGAGGCAATACTTTTTATAATATTATTGCTGCTGTCGGCACTGCTGCTTCAGGTGAGGGTTCACCTTCTCCAAAGCTAACGTGTCTCCCCCCCATTCCTCTCCCTCATCCACTTAACTAGAGTCACAGAACCACCTGCTACAGTTGTAGGAACAGATGCCACCAAAACAACAAAATTAATAAAAGGTTCAGAAACCAAGTAGCGCATTTGGGTGTAGCGGTGGTGGAGGAAGAGAAGACGAGGGGCAAGAAAAACCCTGAGGAGAATTATAAAGCTCCCTCTGGAAAGATTTGTTTCCCAATTGGAATCATGCAGTATGTTCCCCCGTATTTAAATAACAGTATTTGTCACAGAAGTTCAATCCTTTTGTGTATTTTCTATCTCCATTAAATAACAGAATGAGTAAGGTTGTTATGTAGAACGGCTCAGTTCTATAAAAAAAATACAGAGTGGGAGCATGAGAGGTGTTACACTTGTTAGAAGTGCTGTGAGAGTTCGGAGAATTTACGGTTTGTTTCAAATGTCCCTGCTTGTTGTTTACATGACTGGCAAGGGAATATGATTTTCTGTCACTCAACCTGACATTTTATTTCACACCCAGCTGTTATTTTGATATCTATTTATCTGTTAACAGTCATTTTTGAAATGGTATTACAAAGGATTAGAAAAGGTCTGCCCATTGAACATGTGCTTGCCCAGGGCACTAGTGAGGGTTGTGTACCTCCAGCATATGTTATGGCATCAACCTGCTGCCACCGTATATATATTCTGCAGAGTGAGTGTGTGGGACTGATATGTGCTAACAAGCCCAGGTGAGTATGGCTGGCCTCACCTCCTAATGTGCTAATACATGCAGTGGTTTGACAAACCGCTGTCTATGTTAATATATGCGCCTTCACCTTCCTGTCACAAGGTGAGGTAGAGAGGGCAGGTAAACAACACACTGCAGCTGCAGGGTTGATGTGTACAGCCTAGTTCTTGTGTGTGCATTTTGATGTAAGTGTGTTTGTTTCTCATACTGACACCCTACTCTTCTGAATGTGACTTGTCAAAGAGCAAATGCCCCTTATTCCATTTTTTTGTGTTAAATTAGCTAACAGATGTTAAGTGATAGTCTCTCTGGGTAAATGTCGTAGGTTAATGAAATAGTGCATATCAATCTTGTTTTATTACCATTAAAATAAAAAAGGAATATCTCTCTCCAAAATGCTGAAATCTATTGAACTATGTTTTAACTTGTCTTTTATAAAAACACTATGTAGTTCCAAAATAAACCCAAACAATTCCTTAGATTGATGTAGTGCCTTAAATAATAATCAATGATGAATAGTGATTTAAGGATTTCTATTGAACCTACCTGCAACTGTCACAATTACATTACATTTAAATGGGTACAGTACCAAGATCTAGCACTAACCTGTCTCGGCTCCTCCGTGAAGGGAAAGCAGCGTTGCAGCCAGTGACAGTGCACACATGCATCTCTTTGAGGTGCACATTCTTGTAGTGCAGTTTCATGCTGTAGGAACTCTTGAAGGTCTTCTTACACACATAGCAGATCTTGGGGTCAGGACTTGAGCATGGGTCTTCCTCTGGTGATTGAGAAGAAGGGAATTTGGGTGGGCTGGCACCGTAGCCCATCGAAGAGATGAAGCTCTCATGCAGAGCGGCCATGCTTGCAGCAGCAGCAGCCGCTGCCATGCCTCCGTTATAGAGGCCGTACTGGCCCATGCAGAACATGTCGTATGTAGGATCGTTGAGTTCTTCCTTGATCCTCATAGGGGGCTGAGGAGGTGAGGGTGAGGAATGACCCTTGCTTTCCATTTCCTTTCTCAATTGGGCTTCCTCACTGCCCTCATCATCGTGATCCTTCTCCAGACACCGTCCACCCCTGCTTTGTTTTTGCTGGTCCTCCACATCTATCGGATCATCACGATAGAACATTTTAGAATCAGAGGTTTCAGATTCGTTCTCAAAGTCTCTTTCATGGTCTTGGTCCTCAGAGGTGAAGCTGCCCATACAACGTAGCTCGCCCTGAAGATCATTTCCACCTCTGCTGTCACTACCTGTACCTTCCCGGCATTCATCTTCACTCTGTTTCATCATGCCTCTCAGGCCGGGGCTCATCTCATCTTGGGAAGGAGATTGTTGCCCACTACCACCACTGTGGTTCCCAGTGCCACTACCACTGTTATTGTTGCTATTACAGTTACCATTCATTTTGACATTGTTGTGAAGAAGGGATGAATGATGGTGGTGATTATGGTGGATGTCATCGTCGTCGTCATCATCTTTATCATCATAGTCATCCGCCACATCAATCACTTCTTTCTCAATCTTTACAGGCATGCTCGATTTACGAGGCTTCTTTTTGGGAGTTGGGTCACTGCTACTAGTGGTGAGGTCATGATTGGCATGGTGTATATTAAAACGATGGGACAGGGATCCTGCATCTGACATATGAACATTATTGTGTGAAGCCGCTGCTGCAGCAACAGCCAGGAGATGCTGTTGTTGGTCCATCAGAGTGGTACTGTTGGTGGTTGTAGGTAGGATCGGGCTGGTCGGCAGTGACACTTGAGGACTGACAAGGTCCGCAGGGGAAAGTAGTGTGCGATAGAATGGGGGCACTGGCTGGACAGGATGAATTGACTTCAGGGAAGGGAAGACCAGTGGGCTGTGCAGGGGTGACTGAAGCATAGTGTCTACAGGTGGAGTAGTGAAACCCAGTGGTGGCCTTCCAGGGCTGGTAAGTGAGAAGCCACCATTCTTGGTGCTTGAGATGACAGGTGTACCAGAGGTTGAGCGGATGAGGTCCTTGTCACGGTTGTTGCGCAGCATTGGCATGTGCAGCCGTGGATTGGGATTGGCACTGTGTCTGTTGCGGCTGCGTAAGGAGCTGAAGACCATATTGCAACCTTCAATGGTGCAACGGTGTTTGATCTTCAGGTGCACAGCATTATAATGTATCTTAAGGGTGCCTTTGTCATAAAAGGTCTTACCACAAGAATTGCAACAGACACGTCCCTTGCGTGAAGTTGATCCCATGCGCCGCATGCGATGCATCTTGGAAGAAAAGGAGCCATGGGTGATGGATCTTGACTGCTCATCCTTTATAAAGCGGTGGTGGACCTGGTGGTCATTCAAACTGTTGTTTTGCTGAGGTTGATTTTGGGACTGCTGTTGGCCATGCTGCTGCTGTTGGTGCTGTGACTGCTGTTGTTGAGCGTGATGCGTGGAAGGGGTCGGGGAGATGGGTGATGCCCTGTTACTGGGCTCTGTCTTGGGTTCAATGTTGTTAATGCCTCCAAGGGCTCCACGGCTAGGGCTCTGGCCTGAGCGGAAGGGTGAAAGGGACACTTCTGAGTCACTGGTCTCCACCTGTTCAACTTGGTTTGGCAAGCTGGGCTCCCGGAGCCGGAGAGCCGACTGCTCCATAGGGTGTCCATTAGGGGGCAGGCCGAGCATGGGTGCAGAGACTGGGTTGATATATTGGAAGGGCAGGAGGAAGGCTAAGCTGTTGGGGATATTCTCAAAATGGTGAATGCTTGTTGGGCTACTGCTATCCAGTTGTGTAACGATCCCTGGACTGCGGGATCTGTTGTTGCTTTCAATGAACGTCCTAATACCAGAGTCTGTCTTGGAGGAGGGAACTGTAACTGCCTGACCTTCCTTCTCCTGAATGGCCATCAGCTCCACTATGGATTTGGTCTCACCAAAGCGCAGAAACTGCTGCAGGGTGATGATCTCCTCTTCTCGGGACATGATGGACCAGCGGTCCAGCACCTTGCCTGCAGCATCCTAGATGCCCCAGAAAAGACAAGAGAGAAGACAAAAATACAAACCATTATTGATTGTGCATAATCAGTGCGGTCAAAGGAGAAGATGGAGCAGGGGTTACTTTGTAAGGGCGAGCTTTTTTGCTCATGAAATTCAGAGGCTCCTCGAGCAACTAGTAACTTGCAGAGCTTTGTCAAAAATAATTAATTTTTTCAAATCAATCCTGTGAATGTGATCATTAATTACACAGCAAATACAGTAGGCAAAAGTTTAATTGAGTCTAAAGCAAACACATCTAATGCACTGAGGTTCTGTGATTAGCAGGTCTCTGCGCCTTCTAACATTGTGGGGATGTTAAGCTGTGAGACTGTCAAAAACAGCTTTGTAAAAGATGTGAACTCTTGCTGGGACTCCCTCTGTACACAAAGTGTTCCTTGGGATATTTACAAAATTGTGTGAGCAAGAAAGGAAATGGAAAAAAATAATAGTATAATTAATGCAAGCCACTAATCACACCGTCGTTGGCAATCATTTTTCAAATTGTATAAGGCACATTTGTATTGTGGTAAAGCTACATAGTTTTAGTCTAAGAATGATTGAACCAGTTATTTATCCCGTTTGTATGAACCCACATCTCTTCCTGTTTCTAACCACTGATGACAGAACATTACAAAATGATCTCTTACAGTAACTGCTGCCACTGCTGTTTTTTACGAGATGGTATAATATAAGTGTTTGTGTGGAAGAGCGAGGCAATGGGACATTGTGTAAATACTTCACACACAGGTTCCTGAGGGATCTTGCGTAAGTGACATCAAGGGAATAATGCAAGCGATGACAATTAGTCACAGTGTAATGGTAACATTTCAAATGTGCTCCTAGCTGCTGGCATCTATAAAAGATAAATGGCAACTCTGGTGAGTAAAAAGCTGTGAAAACCAACATCACAAAGCACAAAGGGCCTGTAAGGAGAAAACAGAAGATAAATGTTTAAAGAGAGGCAGCGAAAGAGAGATAGTACGGGAGAGACACAGAGTAAGAAGAGCAGAAAAAACAGAGAAAATAAAAGTGTGAGTGGTTTCATATCATGCCCTCAGATATACTGGAGAAATAGATTCTTCTGAGACGAAACATCAATAGTCACTGGGGTATTTGTTGTTAAATATACATTAAAAAACATTTTACACTTTCATTCTGTGTGCGCTCTGGAGTTTTTTTGCCTGGAGGTATGACTTTAAATTCTAGCCTGGGCACCATTATTTCATACTGCATGGCCATCTGGGCATTAGTACTTCCATTTGATTTCATTGAAACAAAAAAAAGCTTAGAAAGTGAATCTTTAAATAGTTCCACAACCAGAACATTTCTTAAGAAATTGTAGTTCTAAGATGTGGAGCAGTCTTTTAATATGTAATAATAACCAAAAAAAGCACATGTAAATACACTCAAGTAGCCTAAAATTACAGCAATGATTAGAAGCATGAACAATTCTGAATGAATGTAATTGTATTATCTTAATGTGTGCCTTTTATATAATAAGCAATACATAGCAATATACAGTAGATGACTTGTATTTGGGATTATTGGTAGGCCACATTTATGTCAAGTAAAGCCATTTTAAAACATCTTAATATCCATTTCCTAACTACCTCACTTTGTTGATGCAGTTCTAATTGAGATGTTTCATATTAACTACAGAATGAAATGTAATAATTTTTCCATTATGAATGCTAAAGATGTGTTCAAACTGAGGTTTAATTATATTCTTTGTTGTTTCTTTTTACACATCCTCAAGATTGCTTGACCAAAGTCATTCTATAAACACATGTTGTTAACTGGCCCCGTCTCAATCACTGACTATCTTAAACAGCGTTCAGACATTTATTTGATGATCTAGTCTTACCCTGTGCCTCCTCTTCCCCACTAATGAAGTCCAACTAAATCCAAAACACAGTGACACAGGCCAAACTGCCTGCCATTAGTGTTAGGAAGGCCCCGCCAGCTGTCAGAACAGGTCAGCATTTCTGCTATGCACCAGACTTTGTCGAAGAGGAGGCTATCCGAGCACTCCTTGTTCACTGCTCAATTGAGTTTTGAAGGCCAGTCAACAAGAGTTAGGGTCGCGCTTGGAGCACAAAGTCAACACAAATTAAAAAATACTCCACAAACACATGTGAAGGGTACAACTTTGTAAAAGCTCAGTCCATGTAAAAACAACCGCAGTTTCTTTAACCCATGCAGTACTTCATATATAACAACTATATATAGAAATGTATCACTTTCTATGTTTTGTAATTTAACAAGTTTCTACAGTATGTGTTGACACACTTTTGCAGACAAACACCCTGTAGTCCTTACTACAGTAAGTCTCACAACTCCACTCCCCTGCATTAGCCCTGTGATGCTGTGAGAGAAACAAATATGCCATTAGAAGCACTTTTACAAGTAGGCACTCATCTTCCAATTAGCTTAATGTGGCCCTCTTTCCCCTATATTTTCCAGGCGTGCCCCACCTCTTCTTGTACACTCCCTTCAGTAAAATCTCATTAATCCACCCCTCCCCCATCTCCCCCAGTGCTATGACATATTAGTCTGTCATTATGCATCCAAGAGTCCTTTAAACAATACAGCTAAACCTCTGTTTGCCAGGTTAATGACTATTAGCCAATAATTACAGCAGAGAGACGATGGAGTACCCACTTTATCTGGTGGACAGCTTGCTGCTGTTAGTTTATTTTATCTTCCTGCATCCATGTCTCTCAGAATTAATCTAGCAACGGCTGTATTTATTCATCTCTCTGCCGCTGCTATGCATTCTTAATTCATGGTCGTCTCTAACAGTGCTGCTGGATGTTGTGAAGTGGGTGTGTAGTGGGGTATCCACCTTGCAAATTGCTGACAATGAGGATGAGCAAATGATGGCCTTGTCATGGGCCAGGGCACCACTGTCAGTTAAAACAAATCAGGCAATTATGCAATTAGAAGGTTATGTGCTGGGCTGTATTAAGAGCCGGGGGGTGCAGCGTTGTTAGGTTGCTTGGTGTGCATTAGGGATTAACAGCTTAACATGTATATGCTTTTCACTAATCATCACCTATCATACTCAATGAATGAGTGTATTTAGAAAGCAGTGGAGAGAGATGCTGTGCTTGCCACTTAAAAAAAGGAAAATGTTGGCTATAAACACGTCTTACTGACCTGTGATTATACAGTAGATCAAGTGAGATCTCTAACCTTAATAGAGCTTGTGTGATATAATGTCTCTGATATATTACATATGCACAATCTGTGTAGGATTTTGATTCACTGGTTCAACATCAACATGATGGCACCTGAACTGTCATAAGACAGTATCACTTGCAGTAGGATGGATCAGTTCTCACAATGGCAAAGTGAACCATGGGAACCACATTGATTCACCAATCACCTTTCAGAGAATGCGATCTCCACCAAGCCTCGAGGGAATCCCCATTGATCCCCAGTCCGGCTTTCAGATCCAGTTCCTTCAAAAAACTGCTCTATCCCTGTGTTCGCCACTTCAAGGGAGGTTAAGCAGAAGTTCCTTGTGATCTGAGAAGGTCTTGAACTTTGGTGCTTCCTTTTCCATATTCTGTTTCTCTCCCCACCCCACGTCGGGCTTTATGAATAATGCAGAGCATCTAGTGGCGAGGGGTGCCATGGGGGATGGGTTCACGCAAAGCCCACTGCCTGGAGCCATCACATCAGAGGGCAACAGCTCCCAAGACACAGGCTGCTCCCTCATTGGCTCCCCAGCGGCGGGTCAGAGGTCATGTGTGAACAACTAGCTCTACTTCTTCCCCTGTGATGGACCACAGGGAAATCAGTGGCTTCGTCCAGATGTGGGTGGAGGACATTTGTAAGAATCATAGAGGTTGAAATGTACACTCTGTGATCACGTTAAATTCCTCTTTTATGCTCTGCACATCAAAAGCATTTGTTTCTTTTAGATGTGACCTTGTGTATCCACCTTTATGTTGTCTAAACTGTGGAAACATTGACTTATATGGTGTATAAGATGAACATTTACTGTTCATTGGCTTTCTGCTGACGTACAAGAAGACATTCATATATAATTAACATGTCATCCTATCATCAAAGACAGAGTGGATTCCCTTTGGAAAAATGTGTTGAATTATGTCACATTGTGGTTGCTAATTACAGGGACAGGCAATCACAAAGAAAGCCACCACTTCATAAACTTAACCTGTATTAAACATTAAAAAAAATATAAAATATTCTGTTAACTTCCTGCATTCTCTCTCTTCAATACATGTGAGTTTTTAGTAAAGAATAGAATACTAATGTCATCTTGAATGTCTGCAGGCGGCCTTGATCCCTTTCTGAATGTCGTACAATTTGTTCGGGAAATGAGATACATCAGATCACAGCTAGACAGCAACCTCTGGTCAAACTAATTTTCCTGAATAAAACCGTTCTATTATTTATTAACATTTAATGACTTGTTTTACATGCTGCTGCAACGAAAAAAAGTTCCCAATTTGGGATAGGTAAAGTGTATCTTTTATCTTTTAATAGCAAGGCAAAGGTCTTGGTCAATGTTATGCTCATTACTGCCAGAAAGAAGAGTTTCCTGGGCTCTGGTGTGAGTATATGTGAAGAGGCCACAGGGTTTATTTCACCGTGCCAGACACTGATCAACCAACAGCTAGATATCCTGTCCCTCTCTACCTGATTTAACTCATGGCTTTGGTTAACATTTCATGACTTTGTGTTAGTTGTTGCTAGGGGCATAGTAATCGACTGGAGTGAGATTTATAGTGCAGTTGCCGATGGTGAGGATCAGGAGGGGGATTGGGAGTTATTATAGAGGACTTTACCACGGGTGAGTCACATTCTGGCACATCCCTGGTTCCAGGTGGGCTTTGGTAAACAGTTTCCGTTTCTTTTTCCCACTGACTTGTCTTTTTTCATTATCAGTTTCTGAAAACAAACCCATCGTTTGAAAAAAAAGGAAAGCTCTTCTAACCTCTGATTGATCCAACGCCCCTGACCTCCACCGCCATCATCACAACCCCTTTTTAGTTTTAAAGCTGTTCCTCGACATCTTTAAAAAGTGAAGAGGACAGTCCTTTGGCCACAGCCCAGCAGAAGAGCAGATGGGGCGGCACATGGAAGCCATTTCAGGCCTCGGTTCGCTTGCAGAGCAACGTTGGCTGTTCTCTGAGTTCAGAACCTCTGAAGGGCCGCCTCGCAGCTCTCACATGTGAGCAGCGTCTGGGTCTGGCCTGATGTATCGATTCCCCGTCTCTTTTCTCAAAGCATACAAAATATCGTTGGCTGGCCTCACCCAACTGTGCTAAGGAACCGTGGCCACTGAGCTGCAGGGGATGCCTCAGAGAAGAGGGGTGGGGTGATAGCAGCAGCGAGGGAACGCCTGATGGTTCACATTAATTGAGGATGATTCGTGTGATCTGCTGGATCTGGATGCAGCAGCCAGGTCTGTCGTGGGCCTGGGAGACAGATGTGGGGGCCGTTATGCCCCCTCCAGGGCCAATGGAGAGCAGTGAGGCGGCTGAGAAACGGTCTGCCTGTCCAGTGTGTGTGTGTGTGTGTGTGTGTGTGTGTGTGTGTGTGTGTGTGTGTGTGTGTGTGTGTGTGTGTGTGTGTGTGTGTGTGTGTGTGTGTGTGTGTGTGTGTGTGTGTGTGTGTGTGTGTGTGTGTGTGTGTGTTGGAAGAGATATCGAGGGGGTGTAGCTGACAACCTGCTTTTCGTTCTCTCTTATATCACATCTCCTTTGTCTTGATTACTATTCTGGCAGGACGCCGGTGCATTAACATATGCTCACAATTTGCTCTTTGGCAACATATAGGTATATGTTTGTAGTGTGTCTTAATGTATCAGTCATTTCTCTACCTCTTTTGTGTAACACCCACCCCTTATCACATTATAGGCTAGTAATGGGTAGCAAAACACGGGGCTGGTAAGTAACAGAGCTTTAAAAATGTGAAACCTAACACCTGATAAAAGCATAACTGTGGATTTATTGCTTTACATAAGGTGGTCTCAGCTCATAAAACCTATATGTGAAACATTATTTCTGACTTTAATGTCTTAAATAATTGCAACACCAAATAAAAAGAAAATAAACATTTTTTCCAGAATGTACTACCTGGAACATAGCATTGATCTCCACACAATCAAAGTAATCCACACATCATTTTCACGTCACTGTTTAAAAGGAAATAGATGTGAATGGATAATGGATTGCACCTCCTAAGTCATTTTGTTTTGGTCTGGCGGGGAACAGATAGAGGTGTCTGTAACACGCAGACACACTGCATTAGGGGAGCTTTTCAGTTTTCTCCTGTGCTTTTGCTATGGAGCATGCAGGAGGAAAGAGAATAAGCTAATGGACTCTTTACTTAATGTGATCAGAGCCATTATTGACATGCTGCCAGGAAGATGCAAGACCATTAACTCAAGCCTCTCTCTTTGGTACCTTCCCTCCAGCCCGCTACTTTCCCCGACAGTATTTCACTGCCAGCCTCACTCACATACAGAGGAAGGGCCACTAGGGGGTCTGGGTGCCCCAAAGAGTCTGTGTCTGTCATGTTAACTAGGAATCTGTGATACAGACTGTTTGGCAAATTGGCAAAACAATGTGTTTCACAGGACTCTGTATTTGTGGTGTTAGCTTAGAAATCACAGGAAGATATCAGTGACTGTTGCAAAAGGGCTCCAAGTGTTATGCAGTGTGTCCTGATGGTGCTGTTGGCTCAGCAGCCTAACATGCAAACTCAACATCTTTGGTTGTGAATCAGCCTGTATTACTCCATCACAAGCAATCACTTCCATGTTTCTTGGTACTTTGAACTGTTTAATGAAGCAGAACCTGCTCCTCATATTTCAATGTTTTAAGTAAAGCTAGTGGCATGTTTAAGAAAAAAATAATCTTTAAAAAACAAATGTTTGGTTAGTTCTGGACAGAGGCATATACGGACTCAAGAGAAAATATATATATAAATTGCTGACAGCTGTAGTTTAATTAAATAATATGCACATTATTAGAGCGTTTTAAATAAAGGTTATGGGCTTAAATTGTTTCTTACTGATATTTAATGATGAACAACACTGACAACAATAATACTTAAGGCCGGGCTTTTCAACGTGTATTTCTGTAGGTGTATTTTTACTCAAAGTAAAATAGTGCCAAATAAAATACCCTGTTTTTAAACTTCCTCACTGGAATTGTTGCCTCGCATGTAAATTGGCTCATTCATCTTGGCGAGGGGTGCCAGTGTGGCTACAGTGTAATTTACACTGCCCCAACCTATGTGCCAGAACACATCTCTCCATGTGGCCCAGGGGCTCACATCGGCAGCGGCCCGGAGGATGTTTGTGTTTATGTGTGATAGTGTATGTGTGTGTCTGCGATCTTGTGGGTACAACAGGAAGTGGTGCTCAGGTCTCTCGGGGTCCCTGGGCCTGTCTACTGTCATAAGTTCCAGAATGGTGATTACTGCAAAAATAAACACCATTACCATCTGGTGCTGCCTTTTTTGTACTGTAACTTATACACCAAGAAAAGCTCTAGACCATCAAAACACGCAGAATCCAGAACAATAACAGAAAGAAATCTGCATCGTGAAATTTGAATACTTTTTTTCGTTTCTCCCTGTTCATGTTTGCGAGCATTGGACGTTTATAAGAATTCCTTGCATTTGACGTTTTAAGAATGGAATCAGTCACTTTTCAAAAAAAGTCGGTGAAAAAAAGAACTTTTGATCTATATGAGGGGGCAGATAGTGAAGAACAAAAGGTTTACAGGAACGCATGGTGAGAAAGTTTGGATGATGGGGGTCATTCAAGACCGTTGAGGCCTTGCAGAGCCAGCAGATGTTTGATCCATCCACGGCACATCTGGTCCTCAACACACTCAATCTATTTCACTCCACTTCTCCTTTTTAGACTTTCATTGTTCCTCATGGTCCACTAAACTCCACATTCCCCTTTACGGCCCACAAATATTCATTCACTATCATTTATACAGGCCACTTATTAGTAATTAACATATAGGGTTTTATTTTTCTGCGTGTGATTCGTAATTTTGTTTTTGTAAATGTATAGCTTATCAAACATCTGTATTTGATCCCTTCTTCAAATGGGTTATATACTGTATGGTGCTAACCCAGTGGCACTAGCCAGGGGAATGAAAGCTGTCATCCTCATTGTAGTGGGCCCTGGGAGGGTCATACGGTGCTTAACAGTTTCATTGTTTCTTTTATTGTTGGAAACACAGAGGGGTGTGTACTGCGCAGGTTTCTGTATGCTGGAGTGCGACGTGACGAGAGGACTGTCAACTCCCTGTAACTCTCCATGCAACTTCCTTTAATAAATGTCAACTCTGTGACCCAGCGGCAAATCCCTGGCAGGCTGGGTGGCCGTGTCAGCAGGCCGGTGGGCCGCACAATGTCTGCGCTTTGCCTCGGTGACATCGGGGAAGTGGAGCGCACCGCTGTTCTGTTTGTTCAGAGAAGGGATGTGCGGCCACCTGGAGGCTCTGGTCCAGGATCAGCAGACAAAAACATAACCGGCGTGTGTGTCTTACAGACAGATCGCATGTTTGTGTTTTAGGTTATTTGCAAATTGAATGCGTTTGTGCTGCACTAACATTACTGTACGCTTGTCCTGATTCAAGCCCGTGTAATGCAATCTTCCGTTGTTTGGGCCTGGCCTGGTCTGGTAGTGCTGTGCAGTGCAATCCTATTGATCCCTATAGCCTTGTGGTCTGCAGGGTTCCTGTCAGTAAACCCGATGAGCCGGAGCACCTTCCACCCCCCACCCCCACCGTCTCTCTGCCCCCCGTAGCACTACAAGCTAAACAGCCATCACAGAAACTCAATACAGGCAGACCGGGCCCTCGTCATCAGCTCGCTCCCGGGCCCTACAACGTCCCGCGACGACAAGGCTAAGTTAATTTAGTGTCAGTGTAGCATCTCACCTCGTAGAGCTGTTGCCAGCCTAATATGTCGCACTAATATGTCTCTCCATATGAATTACAAGGCTGTGAGAGGAACCCAGATGCAATAAGTATGGATTAGATAATGTTCAGGTTCTGTCTGAGTCTTGTTGGGAGCTAACGATAGTAATAGCCTTTAACAGGGTGTCTGGCTGTGGCTTGGAGGTGAGACGGGGGCATACAGGCTTCTGGGATTTCTAAGGAGCTCTGGGAAATAAACTTCCCTCTCTGCCGCAGAAGAAAAGGGGAAGGGGTGGACGAGATAGCATTGAACGAATGATTAGTGGAGATGGAAAGTGCGATGGGTTGGTAATGCTATTTTTCTGACTATTGATCAACCTGGAGGGCTTGAGATGTATGGGTTAAAGGTCCTGATGCCCTTACCTTGTCTGCTGTTTGTCTGTGTGTTAATGTGTTAACCCATTGATTTGTATTGTACTCATATAGTTGCCCTGTGTGTAGGCCAACCGCCTGACAGAGGAAGAGTGGGATGTTAGCAGAGCTTGGAAAGAAGAAAACAAAAAGGTGAGAGAAGAGGTGAGCGTGTGGTCAAACGGGGGCGTAATTAGGAACCTTGTTACTGCTAAACTCTATATATTGATCGGGGATAATTCACACGCACCATATATTTTCCACAGCCAATGCTTAGGTGCTTTAAAAATTCATGTTGCATTATAGCTCTTGTAGATTGCTACCCAATATCCATTTACATGTATCCAGTTTTCCCTCCTCCTATGTCTGAGTGAGCTAGCATTGAAAACAAGTTTGATTGACAGTTAATAATTGGGAATGCTAGGAAACTTTGTATCCCATTCATTATCCTGTCTGTATTCTTTTTTTTTAAAGGCACTTCATTTTCCTTTTTATAGAAAAATCGGAAAATAAGAGCACCAGAGGAGCAGCGTTTTTTGTAGTTCGTTTTTTTGTACAATAACATTTTTGGAATGGGGTCTTGGCTTCTAGTTGACATACTGTCTGATTGAAATGTATGTTTTTTCCCCAAATGCTAGGCTTTGGGCCTATCAAAAAGATATATTATATGTTTTAGATGTAATGGTTGTCAATTTTGTAATATTATTATTATTTTTAAAAAGAAACTGCCGCCTTTTTTAACCACACGATGTGCAATATAAGTATTTGTAAACACCGACTACAAAGCACAAAATATATTTGTTTTTCTTATAAATGAAAACACTTCTACACACACACACACACACACACACACACACACATACACAGAAGCCATATTTGCCATTGGCAATCCCTGCAGGCAGATGTGGAGTGTGTGCCAACGGCCTGCTGAGTGAGTAGGCCAGTGTGCCCCTAGCTCAGTGCTGGGCACTACGCTGAGCTGCTTTGATGTGTGTGTGTGTGTGTGTGTGTGTGTGTGTGTGTGTGTGTGTGTGTGTGTGTGTGTGTGTGTGTGTGTGTGTGTGTGTGTGTGTGTGTGTGTGTGTGTGTGTGTGTGTACTGCAGGGGGAGGTCAGTGAAACAGCAGAGGGACTGTGTAATCCTCTGACATGCCTGTGGAAAAATACAAGGATCCCTCTGACAGTGGCTGAACTAAATGCTCAGAGGACCAGTTAGTGTGTCCGCAGGTTCATGCACACTGACTGGCTGCATGGAGATACAGACACATAAACACACCACACACACAAGTCATGCGCTGACACACGTCTAGACACAATTAAGATGAATTGCTTTGTTCCTAGTCAGTCTCCTCAGTGAAGTTTCTGGCTTGGTGACACTAATTCTTAGAAGGCTATGTCACTGGCAAGACTGTACTGTAGCCATGTAAGGTGCCGTCCTCTACTGAGATGGTAAGCTGTATTGCTTTAGGCCCTACTCATAGAGCAACACACACAAATGCATTAACACACAAGTTAAGTTTTTCTGTTGGAATGCACGAGGACAGGCGAAGAGTTTTGGCTCTGCCCTCTCTATACTTTGCATAATTACATCTTATATTTCCTTAAGTCTGAAGGGATGTTGAATCCTAAACCGTGATGGGAACCGGGTCTGTTGGTCATTAGATTTTGGCAGAGTAACCTGCTGCCACATGTGAGAGGTAGCAGCACAAAATAGTGCGTGTGTCTGTGCATGTGTGTGTAAATGTCTTCATCTCTGCAGTATGTGGCCTCTTGAGAAGAAAAAGACTGGGCATATAAAAGGACATTAAGCATATGAATTAGCCACGGGTCTAATGTGAGCTCTGTGAAACAATAAGCAACCAAACAATAGTAGACATTTCATCTTCTTATTGTCTAATCGCCCATCTGACTGCCTGTGTATTTCCCCTCTTAACCCTTGAGATACTCGCTAATGGCCCTCACAATGGAATTATTTACTACCCATGGCAGGGGGGCAAATGGGTCAAACTGTGTGTGTGTGTGCCTGTGTTTGTGAGTGTGTGCACTTGTGCCCTTGTAGTCAGAGTGAATGAAAGGGAATGATGGAGTCATTGAAGCACACAGTGACTGAGCGAAGAGGAGAAAGGAGAGGGGGACTGAAGGAGGTGGACTGAGTGGTGCTTGCTAAAGTGAAAAATCATGCCATGGTGCATAGGGGCCCGGTTTTGTCCACTGGGAGAAGTGACTACATCTACGCTGGCACTCAAGTGCTCTTAAATACTCCTTTTCAGCTCTCCATCTCCTCCCCTGCCTCCCTCTATCTATACCCCCCTCTCTCCGTCCCTCTCTTTCTTTATTCCCCAGTTCATCCCAGGTCCAGTTCAGGTACAAATGGCTATTTGCTGTACAACTCCCATAACATGTTTGCACTTGTCCCTAACAGCATGTCAAACAAAAAAAGGAAACGGGTGCTTTGTTCATTCACAAATGGCTCCCCAGAACACAAAAGCCTTCTGAATAAAGATTTGAAAGTGCTGTTAGAAATGTCTGCGCTGGAAGACGTCGCACAGCTTCTCGGTCAATAGGCCTTAATCCACGTGGATCTGAAAAGTCATTGTGGGAGTCTTTATGTGTGTGTGTGTGTGTGTGTGTGTGTGTGTGTGTGTGTGTGTGTGTGTGTGTGTGTGTGTGTGTGTGTGTGTGTGTGTGTGTGTGTGTGAAGCGATTTAACTTGGCTATCAGTTCGACTACAACCTAAGCGCCTAACCACCAGAGGTCAATCCTCATTAAAATATAAAGAATTACATCATTTTAATAGTTTTTTCTGTCTGATCCTATTTAAATATCTCATTAGGGATTGTTATTACTCCGTCTGTAATATAATAGTAGTACCCCTTATTTTAAGTGAGTGACAAGGTGGAGAAAAAACGAAATGATCAATTCACAGTTTCATCTCCTGTTCAGCCCTAATTGTGTCATGTTGAGACAAAACGCTCACTTCTTGAATTAGCGCGGCTAAATCAAGAGGTGCGCACTACGGAGATGAAGGCTGTCTGTGTAAAAGGGATCAACAGTGCTGCTAACTGCCACCTGCTGGGGTTAACCCTGCGGTTGCCAACACGTTCACAATGCAGATGAAACACAATAGCAGATGAGTCTTTCTCACACCTCCAGTTACAGAAGCCTGGCTGTCAGTTGCGCAGAAGCGTGTGTGTGTGTGTGTGTGTGTGTGTGTTTGTACAATAGTGCATGCATCGTAGACATATTTCCCCCCTCTAATTAGCACAAGGGAGTCCTGGGGGCAATCAGAGACGAGGTTAATGAGAGGGGGAAAGAGCGGAAGAGACGAGGTAGGGGTGCGGTAAGTAACGCGCACCATGCTGCACTGGTGCTACAATATAATACACCCGTCTTATCACGCTGTCACCCTGAAGGGCATCATCCTCACGGCGCCCACATTGATGTTTGGGCCTGTGACACATCACATGTGTGTGTGTGCACGAAAGCGGCGGAGTGAGAGTTCCTCTCTGTGCGCCCTGATGATCCTTTCACCCATCCTTGTCTCATATTATCGCTCCCTTCACGTCTCTTTCTCCCTGCAAGGCCCAGATGTGACAGCATGTTTCCCATATCACAGAGAATTGGTACACTGGGAGGAAAAGAAAAGTGAGCAAGACAGCGCTGCCACAGTGGTCTTGGCTTGATCTGTCTGTTCTCAATTGGTGTGCGCGGTGCTGCTGGGAGAAAAGCTAAGACTAGCAGATGTCATTGCCCAGGCAGCGTTAGCAACGACTCGTACAGTGAGGCAGTAGCACCGAGACAATCATCCTTTCAGAGGGATTGAGTGTATGATGATTTCGAAGTACAAAATAAAAAGGATTAGATGTTTTGTGAACATCCACTAGTTGTATTGTTTCTTTGTCAGATTGTGGCATAGATTACAGTTCTGTGGTCCTCCACCAACTCCTGCAACACATGCTCTCCACATGGACACACTGGAACTGTGGCGTGTTGTTTAGAAGACGGCTCAATTTGTAATATTATTTTAGTTGTCTTTTATTTATTCAATGCTTTTTCTTCTTTCTGTTTCTGTGCACCGGAGCAAGTTTCATTTCAGTTATCATCCCTGTGGAAATACAGCGTTATGGCCATTTTCTTTAAAAAGGGATTATTTTGTCCGGCTGCTGCTGCTGTCTATTTAAAAGTCAAAACAAAGACAGAAAACGCTGGGAGCGAAAGCGTTGTACAATATGCACCAAACGGAATGTTTTGATATGATTATTAACTATAGTGCCACCAGGGCGCCCAAGAAAATACACGTTTTCTTACTTATTTGTTTTTTTACTCGTGTTATTAAAACATAGTATTAGATTACAGGCTTTTTTTTTGTCACACAGCCTTTAAAATTAAATTAGGGTTATTTAGAATTTTCTTTTTATAAATCAAGACTGATGATATCAATGTTCTTTTTTTCTTTCTAAAGAAGAGTAGAGTAGATGTAACCTCAAAATTGCAAATCCAATCCTAGAATTGGTGAATCATTAAACCACAATTGATCTTTGTCTACAGCCTCTCCCTGCAGCCCAAAACTGTCTTCAACTGCTAAACTACTGAGGTAGCCAATCGTCTTTCCTCATTGTGTGCTTTCAG